>NC_079312.1:74383970-74687001 GCF_029931775.1 Euleptes europaea | reverse complement strand
CATGAAGCTTCTGCATTGAGCAGACTCGGCATAAATACAAGGAACCTGGTCTTTGGCTCTTGTCTGATCAACAGAACGCTTCCCATTCAGCTTTTGGCTGCTGCATGTTCCTTCACACCCTTCAAGCCTAAATTCAGGTACAGGTGTCCACATTCCTGCTGAGTGCCTGACATCACAGGAGGCCTGATTAGGTATATCAACAGGTGGCTTGCTTCACAGTCGGAGAGCAACAATGCCCTGTAGAGGGTGAAAGGATAATTCAGAATGTAGGTTTTGCTTGCCACTATGGATGAGCACCCTTCAACACTGGACATCATATCCCAGTTTCTTAAGATATGAAACTGCATCACACATACAATATTAAATAATATAAATCTTAGTGGATGACAATAATGTTCAAAGCTAGTTTGGATTGTTGCCTAGAATGTCACAATACTTTGGCTAATGGAAATTCGATCACTGCAGGTCTAGTGGGGGCTACAGTCATCTACCTTCCTCACAGACTCCTAATATTTCCTTTGCCCTGCATTCAGCAACCTGAAATGCAAAATGTATTACCACACACAGGTGGAAACAGCTGGCATAATCCACTTGGCATCTTTTTAAAAAAAAGCAATTTTCTCTCTCTGCCTCTCTGACAGAGTTAACAAAATATTTAAGTGTCCCATCAACAGCCTCTTTATTCCTTGGGAGAGGATATTTTATCTGATCTTCCATTCCCAATTCCTTTTTTTTTTCTTTTGATGGACTCCCTCTCTCTACTTGTATCAGCTTAAAACCTTCTAAGATAAAAACAGGGTAATTCCCTTCATGAAATTCTCTTCTCCATATTATGCAATGCATCCCGCCTTAGCTGTCTGCCAGTAGAGAACAGGAGATCAGTTTAAAATCAGCCTTAATTTGTCTGGGCTCAGGCCCCTAAAAAACTGCCACGATTAAGGCACAATGTTCTGCAAGCAGCAGAGAATGCTCCTGGTGATGTACCATCTGAAAATTCATCAGAATATGCAAATAATTTCCAAATGAAATATAGAATGGCATAAGAATGAAAAACAACATTACATTAAATGAAAAAAAGTATTTCGTGTAGTAGCACTGGACTGTTCCTTTCACACCATGTGGTAGTTCTGGCTCACACATGCCCTTTCTTCATTGGTTGACTGCTGTTCCAAACGACAGCTTGCACATGTGAATGAGCCATCATAGACCACAGACAGAACTTCTACTTTTGTCTCTAGAACTTCTAGTTTGTCTCTAGAATATTTGCTTTTCAAAGGAGTCAGTTCCAGCATTCAGCTGTAACTCACCAAACTGATGAAGGCTTCTTACTGGTACCTTGCCGAGGGCACATATTACGCCAGTGCTCCATCAACTGCACTGGCTCCAGCTGGAATATCAGATCAGGTTCATGGTGCTGGTTATGACCTTCAAAGCCTTACATGGTCTGGGACCTTCGTATCTACGGGTCTGCATCTCCTGGTATGTTCCCCAGAGAAACTTATGTTCATGTAATACCAACTTGCTGGTGATCCCTAGCCCAAGCAGTATCCGGCTGGCCTCGACCAGGGCCAGGGCTTTTTTGGCCCTGGCCCCTGCCTGGTGGAATAGCCTCCCTAGTGAGAGGGCCTTCAGGAATTCCGCAGGGCCTGCAAGACGGAGCTATTCCGCCGGGCTTAGGGTTGAGGTCAGCGACAGTTGTCATTATAATTATTGGCCTCCCTAGCCCTTCTCCCCTTCCCTGCTGCTGAGCACCACCCCTCCTGTACTACTTTGGGGGTTGGTTAGATTCATTTGCTGCCTGCAGACTGCTATTTTTGGGGTTTTAGGGCCACTGAGGGGCATTATTGGGCTATTTTAAATTGTATTTTAAATTATATTTTTAAATGTGTTACTGTTTTTATTATGTTTTAGATTGTGTAAGCCGCTCTGAGCCCGAACTTCGGGTTGGGGAGAGTGGGGTAGAAATGTAATAAAATAAATAAATAAAAATAAAATGATGCATGTGTAGTTGTAAACCTGTCCTTGAAAATTATGTTTTGGGTAAATATGTACACAAACTTTCTTTAAAAAAAAAATCATTTCGTTTGATTTTTTAAACTTGATTTTGTTTTGTTTTGTTTATTTTAACACTATTGGTTGTGATTCAGTATGTCCCCCCCCCCCAACTGGTTTCAATAGGAAACCTACGACTCCCCTCTCCCCCTAGTCCAGCTGGGATGAAAGCAGGAGAGAGAGACTATACTTTCAGGGATCATTTCTATAGTTTCTAGCTAGAAAGCAAGCCCCTAAAGCATGCCTGACCAATTTCACAGATAGGAGGAAATGTCCCCACTTTATTGACATTTTTACCTGTGGAAAGGGTACAGGGAGGCAACTGGCAACATAAACATGGCAGAATGGGCAAAAAGAGCATGCAAACAGTAAATGCCAGCATCACATTTAGCAGGACATGGGGCCATTTCTGTTTCAGCCAGGCAGGCACTGGGTAAGGGTGTAGCTTGCACAGCCAACACTCAACCTCTTTTTTTGTTCTCTTGACATTTGTGTGCGAATCTTCCCTCCTTTTCCGAAGGGTAAAGGCCCAGGCTAGCCTGATCTCATCAGATCTCAGAAGCTAAGCAGGGTCAGCCTTGGTTAGTATTTGGATGGGAGACCACCAAGGAATACCAGTGTTGCTGTGCAGAGGAAGGCACTGGCAAACCACCTCTGTTAGTCTCCTGCCATGAAAACCCCCAAAAGGGGTTGCAATAAGTTGGCTGTGACTTGACGGCACTTCACACACACACAAACTAAAGCTTCACTACTATAAGTATGATTTTGTACTCATTTTAATCAATATTGGGAGGGGGTGATTTGTACTGAATGCAGCCACTGAGGCTGTAATTTCAAGAAGGGACTGATATGAGAGGAGGAAGAGGGGCTTTATTATCCTTTCCAGTGCCATTTTTCCTCTTGCTGGAAACTGAACTGCTTTTACCTGCATGGGGGGAATCTTAAGGGGCTGGTAAGGAGTCTTTCTGTCTGTCTGTCTTACATACATTACCGAAAGAAGACAGCAGATGTTGCTAGGTTTTGAAAAAGGAAGGGTAACATTTCCCTTTTGCTCTCTACTCCAGACTGCATCATTGTGTGTGGTAACAAGGGTGCAAACAATATAAGTATTTAGGTCTATCTGTCCACCAGGTGACAAGTATTGACAGGCATGGAAGAATAGTATTTTCCTGTATCCCCCCCACCATGTTGCAAACTGTATACAACAAAAAGGTTTGATCCTGTGCCTAGCAGGCCCTGCACTCAAGAATAGAATCACTCATGCAAACTCTGATTATACAAAATCAAAGTTCTTCCTTACCCCAGTAATATGATTAGTGCAAACACTTTAGAAAAACAAACCAACCGGGACAATCCTTTTTGCCTAAAAGATTTGTATACCTTTGCTGATTGATCACGATGGGTAACCGTGTTTGCTGATTGGTAAATGTCACTGTTAGTTGCATGTTTACTATCATTCTTTTCCCCTCTGTCCAACCTTTGTGAACTCTATGCTAGATAGTCATGTATTAGAAAGTGTCTTCTGAAAATGAATAGTCTTCTGAAAATGATCAATTGTCATTAATTTTTCAACTTAGTTAGAACTACAGAGGTTTTTTCAAAGCAACCTTTTGATTAGCTAGTATAATACACATCCCTAGTTTTGGGATAGTGAACATTAAGGAGCTATTTTAAATTGAACCAGATTCTCTATGCAGAGCAAACTGTCATGTAGAGCTAAACTACACATGAGATTGTCCCCAAGTCCACCAAAGGGGTACTTCCACCAAATGTCTTGAAAACAACGTGCAGGCAGTGGGAACAGGCACCCCTCTTCCTGCCATGATCAGGATCTGGCCCCCACAGCTTTGATAAACAAAGGGAATATCATTCCTAAAATGTTGGAGGCATCTCTGTGGTGGACTCAGGGACACCATCTCATCTAATTTGCCTTGGAGGTCTCCTTCTGTCCTTAAAACACATTAAAGTGATCAGAAATGTGGTAATTTCCAGACCAGACCACATTAACATGCCAGTGACATTACTAAGTATCTTTTCTCCATTCCATAAAGGAAAAATAAGGACCCTTTTCTGAAGAATTACATTTTCTTTTAAAATGGATGCCAAAGGCATGTCAGGGTTTTTTTTCCTGAGTGATTTTGTTGTTTTACTTTCAGTCAGAATGGTTCTACAGCAAGGTTGGTGCTTTAACACAGAAATTCGCAGCGCGCCCTCACAGCATAATGAAAGCTGACATTATATCAAACACAATAAAGAGTCTCAGTTGATGAAGATCATTTCTGAACACACAAACCTATTAAAGCGAAGGAAAAAATATCAATTCTACACACTCGCCAGCCAAAAGAAAATGTGATTTGTTATCTAAAAAGGAGTTATAAACACAGCTTCAATGCACTTTTTGTGCTGTAATGAAAACTGAGTTTGAAATGGCAAGATGATTGCAAATTAGAGCATTTGGTTTTATTTTCTATCTTTTTAGGTAAACCTTCCACAAGGGCAAGTGGAAGGTTAAAGAGACAATCTTTCTGTTCTCTGCCGATAAGTGGGTTCCATAATTAAGGGAGAATAAAAAATGAAATGGGGGTACTGAGCGATGTTTGCCCTACTAAACATGCTTTGAACACGAAGGACAGACTTTGCTAATGCAGCTCTGGAAATAACAGGATGATAGACATCATGTGTATACATAAACTAGTATACATGCCACATGTTTAATATACAGTGTGTGCATATTTACATCCAGTTTAGACATTATTTTTAACTATAAAGCATTGCTTTTGCTACTGTATCTACGGAGCAAACTGACACAAAAATCAGACTGAATCCCCCCCCCCCAAAAAAAATTATTACAGTATGTGACATTCATTTGACGTGGCTTGAGTGGTCTTGTGGTTTCTGTTTTAATTATAGGTGTGCATGTGAATGCAACCTTAATTTTTTTCTATTTCAGCAGGAAAAGCTCACACCTAACAAAACACCACTGTCCTCTAGTTGGTAGCATGTTAGTTTGTGAATATTAGATGGCTAACATCTACACCACTCTGCCCTGTCACCAGACAAACCTGAATAAAACAGAAGCCAAAGATCTGAATATGAACTGGCTTGTTAGTGATTCACAATTTACTGAGGGTTAGCCACCTGTGGTGAAAATAATTGTTGCTGTTTATATCTGCCTCTGGCCTGCTGTGGAACACTCTTGGCCTACCCCTTGCCTGGTATTTTAACCCATTTAGAACCTTGTCCCCTTATATATAACAAGGAAGAAGTTCATGGGTAAACGTGAACGAAAGTTTTGGTGTTTAGAAATAAACTGAACACCAAAGTATAGCTGTGGGACAGACTTGGAGAAACAGTTTCATTATAGGATGAGTTGTTAGATCAACATGCAAAAAGCAGGGAGATTTATTTTTAATACACGTAATAATTATTGCATGGTTATAGTTCAAATAGCCACTTCTTTTAAAAAGAAAAGAAATTTGGGCTGTCTTTGGTATATATACCTGGTACATACACTTAACTCAGTGTATAGAACTGGCAATTGTGCTGGAGATGTGGGTGTTCCTGAAGAATAACCACAAGTTGGCTGAAGCACAGGGTTGCAGCAATCCTCTACTTCAGTGGCATCCCTACCTGACAGAGAACACACAGTTTAAAAGCTCAGTTCCAGTATTTTAAAGCCTGTTAGGCTGATAAAGGGTTATTTTCTCACTCACCAACACTGCTTGTTCTGTATACAACAGTGATTCTGCTGTGTGAATGTTGTCTACTTTCTGGAAGGTCTAGTATAGGGTAAGATCCAAAGGCCTGTATGTACTAAGGTTTCAAGGGCTTCCTTCTGCAGCCCTTTAGGTCCCTCTAAAACCTGATCTAGAATGCTGTAGAACCTACTTGTGAATGGCTCCCCCACTGAACTGCCCCTATTTACTCTGTTGCAGTGGAGTCTGGAGCCAGAGGAAAAGCAGCAGAAGGGAAGGCTTGGAGAGCTATCTTGCTGCAAAGGTTGCTGTGTTCCCCAGCTAGTCCTCTGCCTGTGTAAAAAGGTAACTGCTGCTCCGACTCTGACAATAACAGTACCCTCCTGCCTGGATTTCTCACACTTTTCAAAGGGACCCCTTTGCCACAGTTTGTAAAGCACCAAGGTATCAAGGAAATAAGAAACCAATTGCTCCTATAAAACTCTCAGGGATAATAAAATGTGCCATCAAGAAATGAGGCCACCCTCTCCTAACTCTCAATCAAACGAGAGTAGGTAACACTCCACAACGAAGCTGCCATTGCACTAGCAGTTTTTCAGTGAAGAATAAAAGGTACTAACTATATAGTGATCTATACCTATCCCAAGGAATACCTGTCCATCCCATCCTTTTTCTTGTCCATCTGTGCCACCCATTTTAACCTTCAACATGTCCACCTTGACAGTTTCCATTAAAGAAAGTTTAACAGGGAACATTAAGAAGAACTTGGTCTTGCTAACAGTTACTCACTGATGTGTAAAGTTGGCATGTCACAAAATTAGGGACTAGGATGCCGTGGGCAGCCAAAATAAAGTTCTGTTGTTAGATCACATCAAATCTGTCTTCTGGAATCATGCAAATGGAGCCCTGTTTGGTGATTAGTTCCCCCTGACAAGGTGGGTAGTTGAAGAAGAGAGTGCTAAGGGTGCCAATTCTATCATGCTCCACAGTCTCTTTCCTATGACCACTTATATTTCTAGGCAGAACTCCTTTCAGCTTCCAGGCTTGCTAATGTGAGAAATACTCTAGCTACCTGAAAAAAGGACTGCAGTTAGACAGATGGCATCTGTGGAATAAGCTTCTGGGCAGATGGTGGGAAAGATGAAAATCAACAAAGAGCACAGAGTGGCCAAGCAAGTGCGTGTGTGCACTCATGCGTGCCCATGGGACACTAGATTGTCTTTGCATGTTAGAGAAAGTGCAACTTGATATGATAGTGGCAGCAGGACCTGAACCTAGGCAGGTAGGTAACACGTGTCTTCAGTGAAATCCTGCCATGGAAATGAGAGAGACAATTAACAAGATGAACTAAGTGGTAGAGGAGCTAGCAGTAAAAATAATAGCTTAAACAGGAGATGAGCAAGTGAAGAAGGCCTAGCAGCAAGCAGATCTCTCCCAGCAGATGTGAACCTGTGATCTTCTCAGAAATTAATGGTAAAACAGAATTAATCACAAAGGATGGACTGGAACCTACCAGGTGGAAATAGGAACATTTAAATAGATTAGTAGGTTATGGGTGGGATAGTATAGGACTAAGGAGCTAAAGAAGTAACTGGTGATATTTGGATCTGATGTCCCAGAATGAAAACCATCCCTCTAGCTGATCAGTTGCAATGGTTCTAATGACTGATGCTGGGTGAAAACACTTAACCCCAGCATATTCCCATTACCTCCTAGGCTGATAAATACTTTCATTATGATTTATAACTTACTCTGCATGTGCCGATGAGAATATAATAGAAGAAGAAGAGATGGTTTTTATATACTGACTTAATGTACCACTTAAGGAAGAATCAACCACTCAAGGAAGAATCAAACCGTCTTACAATCACCTTCCCTTCCCCTTCCCATAACAGACACCCTTGGAGGTAAATGGGACTGAGAGAGCCCTAAGAGAGCTGTGGTTAGCCCAAGGTCACCCAGCTGGCTTCATGTGTAGGAGTGGGTTCACCAGATTAGTGTCCGCCAATCATGTGGAGGAGTGGGGAATCAAACCCAGTTCTCCAGATTAGAGTCCACCACTCCAAACCATTGCTCTTAACCACTACACCACGCTGGCACCAATAGCACCTTTGATTTTTCATAGTTTAGCCCTTTTCCAAATTTTGCTTAACATTGGAAGATTAAACTGAATACTTGGTATAGATCTATTTGGCAACCACTTGATTCTAGAAAAGCAGGAAAATGATGCCAACCGATGTCAACACAACAGGAAGTAGAATCATAGAGTTGGTAGGGACCACCAGGGTCATCTAGTCCAACCCCCTGCACAATGCAGGAAATTAACAACTACCTTCCCCCACATCCCCAGTGACCCCAACCCTCCCCCTGCCACACAGGGTCCCACAATCAAAGCACTCCCGACAGATGGCCATCTAGCCTCTGCTTAAAGACCTCCAAAGACGGGGACTCCACCACCCTCCGAGGCAGTGCATTCCACTGTCGAACTGCCCTCACTGTCAGAAAGTTCTTCCTAATGTTTAGGTGGAATCGCTTTTCTATTAGTTTAAATCCATTACTCCATGTCCTAGTCTCTGGAGCAACAGAGAACAAGCTAGTTCCCTCATCAACATGACATCCCTTCAAATATTTAAACATGGCTATCATGTCTCCCCTCAACCTTCTCTTCTCCAAACTAAACAAACCCAACTCCCTAAGACTCTCCTCATAGGGCATGGATTCCAGACCTTTGACCATTCTGGTCGCCCTCCTCTGGACATGCTCCAACTTGTCAACATCCTTCTTAAATTGTGGAGCCCAAAACTGGACACAGTATTCCAAGTGAGGTCTGACCAATGCAGAATACAGTGGTAGTATTACTTCCCTTGATCTAGACACAATACTCCTATTGATGCAGCCCAGAATCGCATTGGCCTTCTTAGCCACCATATCACACTGTTGACTCATGTTCAGTTTGTGGTCCACTAAGACTCCCAGATCTCTTTCACATGTACTGTTATCAAGCCAGCTATCTCCTATCTTGTACCTGTGCCTTATGTTGTTTCTGCCTAGGTGAAGTACTTTACACTTCTCCCTATTGAAATCCATTTTATTGCTTATGGCCCAGCTCTCCATTCTATTGAGGTCATTCTGAACTCTGACCCTCCCCTCAGGGGTATTAACTACCCCTCTTAACTTGGTGTCGTCTGCAAATTTGATTAGCATGCTCTCTATTCCATCATCCAAGTCATTTATAAAAATATTAAATAGTACCGGTCCCAGGACAAACCCCTATGGTACCCCACTGGTCATTCCTCTCCAGGTTGAAGTTGTGCCATTAATGAGCACCCTTTGGGACGACCAATTATCAATCCACCTAACAGTAGCAGTGTCCAGCCCACATTTTACTAGCGTTGTTTCAAGAAGATCATGGGGGACTTTATCAAAGACTTTACTGAAATCAAGGTACACTACATCTACAGCATTCCCTTCATCTACCATACTTGTCACTCTTTCAAAAAAAGATATGAGATTAGTTTGGCATGACCTATTTTTGAGAAACCCATGTTGACTGTCAGTGAGCACAGCATTTATTTCTAAGTGCTTACAGACCGTCTGTTTAATTATCTGTTCTAGTATTTTACCTGGTATTGATGTCAGGCTGACTGGGCGATAATTGTTTGGGATTTCTCCCCCACCCTTTTAAAGATGGGGACCACATTTGCCCTCCTCCAGTCTGCTGGAACTTCTCCTGTTCTCCATGAATTCTCAAAGATTATTGCCCGTGGTTCTGAAATCACTTCAGCCAGTTCTTTTAACACCCTTGGATACAGTTCGTCCGGCCCTGGAGACTTGAATTCATTAAGAGTAGCCAGGTATTCCCGTACTATCTCAGTGTTTATACTATGCTGTAATTCCCCTATTGCATCCTCTGCTCCATTATTCCCAGATTGAGCACTATTCCCCTTTTGGGAGAAGACTGATACAAAAAAGGAGTTAAGTAATTCTGCCTTTTCTGCCTCCCCTGTTAATAACTCACCATCCTCTCCACGCAATGACCCGATCGTTACCTTGATCTTCCTTTTGTTATGGACATAACCAAAAAACCTTTTTTTGTTGTTTTTAACTTCCCTGGCTAGCCGGAGCTCATTCTGCACTTTAGCCTTCCTGACTTTCTCCCTACAAGTGCTGGCTACTTGTTTGAATTCCTCTTTGTTGATTTCTCCCTTTTTCCTTTTCTCGTACATGCCCTTCTTAAATCCTATCTCAACCAAAAGTTCTTTAGTCATCCACCCTGGTTTCTTCAAACCTCTACCTTTTTTTCTCCTCGTGGGAATTGATTGAAATTGCACCTTCAATATCTCCCTTTTAAGAATTTCCCATCCTTCATGTACTCCTTTCTCATTCAATATTCTCACCCATGGGATCACACCCAGTAGTTCCCTAAATTTATTGAAATCAGCTTTCTTAAAGTCTAGAGTACATGTTTGACTATTTCTTGCTTCTCCTTTCTGCTGTATAACAAACTTCATGAGAACATGGTCACTCCCACCTAAAGATCCCACTCCTTCTACCCCATAAACCAAGTCATCATTACTGGTTAAGATCAGATACAAAATGGCTGTTTCCCTTGTCACTTCTTCCACATTTTGGACTATAAAGTTGTCTGCAAGGGAAGTGAGGGATTTGTCAGACCTAGTTGTTTTGGCAGAGTTAGCCTTCCAACAGATGTCAGGATAATTGAAATCTCCCATTACTACTACATCTTTCTTTTTTGAATGTTTGGACATCTGTTCCAGGAAAGCATAATCTAACTCTTCAGTTTGGCTTGGGGGTCAATAATATACCCCCACAATGACATCACTGTTTTTCTCTTCCTTAATTTTTACCCAGATGGTTTCAAGCTGGGTTCCAGCGTTTAAGTCCTGGATCTCCTCGCAGGTATAATCATCCCTAATGTATAATGCTACCCTTCCCCTTCCGATTTGGTCTATTTCTCCAAAATAGGTTATACCCTTCAATTAATACATTCCAATCATGAGACTTGTCCCACCAGGTTTCTGTAATGCCTATTATATCATATTTGCTTTTTGCTATTAAAAGTTCTAGTTAGGGCTGTTGGAAAAAAAATTCGGTAAAATTCGGATTCGGCAAAATTTGGCCCGTTTTTAATCGGGAAATGCCGAAGTCCGAACTCCCCTGCTTCGGGTCCGTGCAATTCAGCATGAGGTCCGGAGTTCGGGGAAAAATTCGGCCAAATAAAGCCATTAAAAACACAATGGCACCTTTCCACAGCTTTGGGGGGGGCATTTTTGGGGGTAGAGGTCCCAAACTTTCAGCTTAGCTTCAAAGGACCCTTCTTGCAATAACCCCCAAGTTTTGTAAAGATTGGATCAGCGGGGGCTGAGATATGCGCCCTGAAAGGGGTCCCCCCTCCTTAATGTGCATCTGACAATGGGGGTTTGCAATTAGCAGAGCTTGCCGCCCACTCGAAGCTTCCAGCCCCGACAAACAGCTGAGCTGCGGGGAGCAAGGGTGGGGCAGGTGCGAAGAAGTTTGCAAACCATGCAAAGCAACACAACCATGCAAACCATGCAAAGCAACACGTATACAACCATGCAAAGCAACACCTGACACCTGGGAGTTTGCAAACCATGGAAAGGGACAGAGGCATGCTAGCTAAGCATAAGGAGCAGGAGGGGGTGGAATTTCCCCTTTTGCATCGGACTCGGGACCAGGAAAATGCATTCTTTAAGTCACAATTTGAAAACAATTTTTGAGCAAGCATCAAGATAGACCTAACCGATCTTATGAATGAGGGAAAACCTGAGGACACACAACTGAAGCCCCCCCTCAAACCAGGGAGAGAGAGACTCGAGGGGGCACCCCCCAACAGAATGGGTGAAAGCCCCCTTTGGCTTCCCCCCCACCCACAGAAACTGCTCCCTCCCAAGACACACACAGGAGAAAAATTATAGATTAAAGCCCCAAAAGGGGTCTTACTGTGGATGTCTTCTGTTCCATCAGGAGGGACTTGGAGGACTGGGTAATTCAATACGGTTCCATTTAAGCACGGGAGGTTTTGTCTTGGTTTTGCCGCTGTCGAGATGCACACAGGATCGGCTGATCCCATTCATCCCAACAAGGAAAAGGGGGGCCATATCTCAGCCCCCGCTGATCCAATCTTTACAAAACTTGGGGATTCTTTCAAGAAGGCTCCTCTACGCTGAAAGGAGCTGTACCCCCCAAAATGCGCCCCCTGCAGCCACAGAATGGCTCGAATGTGTGCTGTAAATGGAATAAAAATGCACATTAAGGGGGGGACCCCTTTCGGGCCCATATATCAGCCCCCGCTGATCCAATCTTTACAAAACTTGGGGATTCTTGCAAGAAGGCTCCTCTGAAGCTAAGCTGAAAGTTTGGGGGCTGTAACCCCAAAAATGCACCCCCTGCAGCCACGGAAAGGAGCAAATGTGCACAAGCACACCCCCCCCCCCGGGGTTTCTCTCTCACACAAACAGATACTCTCTCTTTCTCTGCCCGGGCTGCGCAGCAGCTGGGCTCATGCACTCAATCATGACTAATTGGCCAGAAGAAGACCCAGATTGGCCACCAATTGGCCAGGGAAAAATGCTGCTTACTAACTGACGGTTATGCTGCTGCGCCGAACCCCAAATTTGCTGAATTTATTCACCGAACACCCCAAACTCGCTGAATTCGGCTCCCCGTTTTCCTGCCTTTTTTTAGTTTGGTTCCATCCAAACTAAAAACCGCCGAATCAGGGGGAATTCGGCTGTTTTTCGGTTCGGGACAAACCGAATTGACAGTTCTAGTTCATCTTGCTTATTTCCCATGGTCTGTGCATTAGTGTAGAGACACCTTAGACCACAGGTCCTTCTTCTTGGCAGCTTATTTAAGATTGCCTCCCTCCCATTGTTATGTTTTTGAACTGTCTTTCCTTGCATATGTGCTACCCTCCGCAAATTGTTCATATCTATATTTGCAGTTACTGTCCTCACTTGAGGCTTTAATTTTATGTCTTGCTCCCTCGGAAGATTTAGTTTAAAGCCCTCCTTATCAGGCTTGCAAGGCTGTGGCCAAACACATTTTTACCCACCTTTGAGAGGTGCAAACCATCTCTTGATAGAAGAGCATTATCCAGTTAGTGTAAGCCATGGTCCAAAAAACCAAACCTTTTCCTGGCGACACCATGGACGCAGCCACTCATTTATTTCCAGAATTTTTCGTTCTCTTCCCAATCCACGGCCTACTACAGGAAGAACTGACGAAAACACAACCTGTGCTCCCAGTTCCTTCACCTTTTTACCCAAAGCTGTATAGTCCCTTTTAATACGTTCTGGGCCGTGCCAGGCAGCATCGTTTGTTCCCACATGAATAAGAAGGAAAGGATAATGATCTGTGGGTCTAACAACTCTATCCAGACTTTCCGTCACATCCCAGATATGCACTCTCGGCAGACAACACACCTCTCAAGACAACATGTCCGGCCGACACACTTTACCCTCTACCCCTCTCAGTAGGGAATCCCCAATAACCAACACTCGCCTATTCCTACATTGGGGAGCAGAAGTCCTGTCATCAACAGGGACTTGTGAGATTAGAGAGGATTGGGCACTGAACCTTTGTTCCAATGATCCAGGCTCAGCATCTATAGGGAGGTTTTGAAACCGATTGCTAAGCAGCAGAGTAACAGAATGTCTCCTGACTTTCTTATTTCTGCGGGTAACATTCTTCCACATGTTCTTCTCTTGAGGTGGGTCCCCCTCCCTACACTGAGTTATTTGGCCCTCCTCCTCCTCCTCTTGCCCTCCCAAGAGGTTTTCAAGAGTTTGGTCCATGAACTCCTCCCTCTCTTTTATACTCTGCAGTGTAGACAAGCATGCCTCAAGTCCCCTTATTTCCCTTCCAGTAGAGCCACCAACTTACACTTACTGCATGTGTAATTGCAGTTACCCTCGGGTAGGAAAACAAACATTCCACAAACCTTACACATCACTGCCTCCGCTCCCTCACCAGCCATTCCGCTTTGATTCATTGCAGACACGGTATGGTTTCTTGCACAATTCCTCAATGGTAACCCTACTAAAAGCTTCACAACACTCCTGGTTTCAGAGTAAACGACAAATACAAACTTTGTTTCAAGGCCCCCAGACACGATCCCCAGCCGAAGAGTCACAGGCCAAGAGCCCTTGTGCTCTCACCCTTCAGCTCGCGCCAAAGGTTCGCGCCTCTGGCAAACAGAGCCTGTTTAAATACTCTCAGCCCCACCCCTCAGCAATCAACAGCACAGCAATTACCATCAGCCAGCTACAGCTAGATAAAACAACAAAGAGAACCAGTCAGAAACCCACCTCCAGCAGGCTACAGGCACTCACTCACACACACACAGCAACCTCAACTACTGCTCCCCAGCCACTGGGGAAAACACACACAAACTTTACAATAAAACTTTCACTGACCTGTCTCTAAGCTCCTCCTCTGTCTCTCTCCCAGCTGCTCAGGCCAGCCTCTGGCAAGCAGAGTATGTTTAAATATTCTCAGTCCCACCTCTCAGCAATCAACAGCACAGCAATTACCTTCAGCCAGCTACAGCTGTCTCTAAGCTCCTCCTCTGTCTCTCTCCCAGCTGCTCAGGCCTAGTAGACCGGGCTTCTGTGAATTCTTGATATAATCCAAAATATTTAAAAAGTATAGCTTATTCGACGTGTTTAGGCCCACATTCTTAATTACTGCAATACAAGCACAAAGTGAAGGTACCATGAGGAAATGAGAAGAACTTCCCAGGAGAATGCCACCCCCAGAAATTTTAACACACCAACCACAGGACAGACCTTCAACTAGCTTCTTAAAGGCCTGAATAATGTCAAGTGGGATCCTTTCCTGTTAGAGAAGGACCAAGCCATCATCTCCAAACGGAAACTACTCACAGAAAGCTGTGAGTACTTTGTGCTTCCACTGTGCCTCAGGGATGATGAGGTCAGGAGGGCCCAAGGGACAGCAGGTAGCTAGGGAAAGAAGCAGCTTCCAGGGACCTGCCAATTTTCATGTCAGACTCAAGAAAAGATGTTTTGTTTTTGAAATGTTCCACCATCTTGCTCTGAATTACCACTGTTATTAAAAGAAAGCAGTGTGACATTTCTGAAGCACTTAGAACCTTTCTCCCTATATGAAAGCATCAACCTTTACTGTTTTTGACAGAATCACATGCAAGGCTGAGTTCAGGTTTTGGGATAGTGCTAAGCAAGAACGTACACAATGATTTATGTAAGATTCCCCAGATACGTCTGCAGATAACAGTCATGATAAAATTCCAGGTTGGCTAATTACAGTGCCAACCTAATTTCGCTTAGGAGTATCAGAGGGATGTGAGATGCCATTTGTCGCTACATCACCTGGACAGTTGTATGATGTACTGTTTAGCAGTTGCTGTGTGATCTGTTATGAGGAAAGGGATTCCTATCTGCAGATAGAAAGGGTATGAAATCCTTGAAGAACCAATTTGCTATATAAGAAATGCAAAGCACAGTAAGGATAGATACATGGAATTATACACGACTTCTCTATTTAAATGCAACGTATATAACTGGATTAGTTCCTTTGGTTTAATCAGAACTTTCCTGGATTTTCAAATAGTAGATAGGAGAAGACATTCAACTACAACTGTTTGTTAGATGGATAGGTGGATAAGAGTCCAGGGAAAGTGGGCAGCCCATATGGAATAATGGAAGAGGAAAAACCCTCCATTTCTCTCCTCCCTTGTGATTCCTCTGGCTTTGCAGCTGAAGTGGTTTGCTCTGCTCCATCATGTGCATCCTCTGACCTTAATTTTCACTTCCTCACACTAAGCTGTTGGGGAAAGCTTGCATACTACACAGCTTAAATAGAAGGAAGCTGTCCTCTGCTACTCATTAATCTTTTCCAAATACCCATTTAAATTGGTGAAGCAGATAGCTCCCCTAATAGCTTAGAAGATCTTAGTGAAGGGTGGGAAAATGTGGACCTGGGACTATACACATAATACTGCTAACCTCTCACACCCAATTTCTCTCCCATAGTAGACCATGGGCTGATGGGAAACAAGTGGTGGTTTTCCTTCCTATGAATGGCCGCCAAGCAAACTGAGCGCTTGTGCTTGTGCTCTGCTCTCATGCTGCAAGGATTCCATGAGAGTGTGAGGGCAGCACACAGGTACAGTACTGTATGTGCCACTGAGTACAGGTCCCCCCTCCTTTTTAATATCTAATTTAATGTATTTTAATATCTTTTTAATCTAATAAACTGATTTTTTGGGGAATTAACTGAGGTTCTTGCATTTGTTGATGGCCCTGTTTTAGTGCCATCATGACTAATAACCATCCAGTTATTTTATTATTGCTTTATTAAAAATATTTACTAGCCACCTTTCTTCCTTATAGAGCTCAAGGCGGCTTGCAATATTAACAAAATGCATACAATAGATTACATTAAAAGAAACCCAAAATTTTATCTATTATGAGGAAGGAACTGAGGGTCCAGGAGGAATCACTGGGTAGGGAGAATGAACAACTGGGAAATCCCCTCTTAAAGTAATAGTATAAGACTGCTGAGTAGCAGTCTGAGTAGCTTCTCACTCCCCTTGACCTGAACTTTAGCAGCGAAGTACTACAAAGAAATTATGCTGATAGTTGACTATAATAATAAATACAATACAATACAAAGAAATTACCCCATATAACTGACTATTGAGCAGGAAGTGCTGATCTAGCTCTGAACCTGAGCAACAGTGAGGCCAAAGGGCATTTAACCTCTTCCTCCTGAGCTATATGGGGGAATTTGAAGATGAGAAATTACAGTCAGGCATGAACCCAATGTTATGCTGCGTTCCAATCCCTATGCAGCTTGGAGTTCATGGAAGGTGGTTGCAATTAATTAGGACTGGAAGAACTGCTATTCCTCTAATCCTAATTATCCCCCCTGCCAGGACAGTTTTAGCTGAAAAGTAGTTAGATTCTTTGAAAAAAGCTTTTAACATCTAGTGTGGTGATGATCATGGATATGTCTATGCTGTAGACATAGTTTATCTAGATTTCAGTAAGGCTTTTGATAAGGTTCCACATAGTATTCTAGTTGACAAATTGGAAAAATGTGGGTTAGATCCTATTATTGTTAGATGGATCTGCAACTGGTTGACAGATCGTACCCAAAGAGTGCTAGTTAATGGTTCCTCGTCCACTTGGAGAGAAGTGACTAGTGGAGTTCCTCAGGGATCTGTGCTGGGCCCTGTGTTGTTCAACATCTTTATAAATGATTTGGATGAAGGAATAGAGGGGATGCTTATTAAATTTGCAGATGATACTAAATTGGGAGGGGTAGCAAATACGGTAGAAGACAGAGCCAAGATGCAGGATGATCTTGACAGGCTGGAGAAATGGCCTAGAACTAATAAAATGCACTTCAACAAAGACAAATGTAAAGTTCTGCATTTAGGTAGGAAAAATCAAATACATAATTATAGGATGGGGGAGACTTGTTTGAGCAGTAGTGTCTTAGTAGACCAAACACTGAACGTGAGTCAGCAGTGTGATGCTGTAACTAAAAAGGCAAATGCAGTCTTGGGATGCAGCAACAGAAGTATAGTGTCCAGATCATGCGAAGTGATGGTATCGCTTTACTCTGCTCTGGTTAGACCTCAACTAGAGTACTGTGTTCAGTTTTGGGCACCACAATTTAAGAAAGATGTAGACAAGCTGGAAGGTGTCCAGAGAAGGGCAACAAAGATGGTGAGGGGTCTGGAGACCAAGTCCTATGAGGAAAGGTTGAAGGAGCTGGGTATGTTTAGCCTGAAGAGGAGAGGACTGAGAGGGGATATGATAACCATGTTCAAGTACTTGAAGGGCTGTCATATAGAAGAGGGTGCCGAGTTGTTTTCTGTTGCTCAAGAAGGTCGGACCAGAACCAACGGGTTGAAATTAAATCAAAAGAGTTTTCATCTAGACATTAGGAAGAATTTTCTAACAGTTAGAGCGGTTCCTCAGTGGAACAGGTTTCTTCGGGAGGTGGTAAGCTCTCCTTCCCTGGAGGTTTTTAAGAAGAGGTTAGATGGCCGTCTGTCAGCAATGCTGATTCTGTGACTTTAGGCAGATGATGAGAGGGAGGACATCATGGCCATCTTTGGTCACTAGGGGTGTGGAGGGGGGAGGTAGTTGTGAATTTCCTGCATTGTGCAGGGGGTTGGACTTGATGGCCCTGGTGGTCCCTTCCAGCTCTATGATTCCATGAGGTTCCGATCATCCCCTCTAGGATAGTATAAACTGTCAGGGGCATGAACTGGCCAATTTGTACCCTTTTACCCCACTCCCGGTAACTGATGTTCAATTTTCCTCAACATTCTGAGGCTTGTAAATAGTCATGAGAATGGTCAGTGACTATTGAGGCCATTTTGGAATCCCTCCCTAATCTTTTTATTTAGAAATCAATATTTTTTTCTGCATACTTGAGAAACCACCCTGAGTATGTGGGAAACTCTCTCTTTTGGTGGCCCCATTTCTCTGGGCTACTGATAGACATGGGCCCATCAAGTTTGTAATTGTAAGGAATAATTATGGTCAGTAGATATCAATGGGATCCTGCTGTATTTTTATAATGAGATGCCCACCAGAGTACCAAAGTTGAAAGAAGGTGACACATCCCTCCAGCTGAGAGGAAGGGGCCCGATGTCAGCATGTGTGTGTATCACTGGGAAGAAACAGTAACTGATGGAAAGAAGAAGGGAAAGAAGGAGCTTAGAGTTTCTAAGGAGGGCCACCCCAGTTGTCCTAGGATCTGCACTGTAAAATGGCTTGTTAATTTCCACCTGTTCTGCCTGTCTAATTGTAAAATAAGCAAATACAATAAAAAACTAAAATCTCTACTGCCCTGTCATTCAAACCCAATAGTACTCTCACTTGAGGAAGTAAGATTCTTCTAAAAATATTCTTGCTTACTGACCTTGGCATAAAGATAGGTTTATTGATCATACATGAACAAACAAAAAACAGTGTTTGATGAGCAGCTGTTTTGAAGTTTAATTTCCTATTTCCTTAATCTCTGCCATCATCACACATGCAAATGAGGTTCTGTAATTCCTATGATCATCCAGTCTGTTAGCCGAGTTTTTTATATTTCTTTTTATAGTTTCACCCTAGAGCTATTGTAATCCAGTCCTTCCAAATTTGGGTATTATAATTTGCAAAATATGCAAATTCATATGAGTTCAGACTCGCAACTTCCTGGTGTGATATAAAGAAAAAAACCCAGACTACGTATCTTCTTTGTGCTGCTGCTGAATAAAAATATCATTCTCATCCAATATTAAGTGTACCATTAGGATAATTTTCAGATTTCCTGGCAATAGAGTGACCCTAATTTCTTCCACTTTCTCCTTTAACATTTATATTATACGACAGATATGGTCCATGAAATTGAACAAGAAAGCCTAGTAGCCCACTTTCCACCTATATTCTGCAGCCACTACTCCAGTGGGATTTTAAGCAGTGCATACCATCTTGATCATTTTCTACACGGTATGTAAAGCAACCAATTGTGAATATTGCCACAGTCTCTATTTTCTAATAGGGGGATCTGCTGGGGAAGATCAGTCTATTTTTAACAGGCATGACACATATTTACAGATACAATATTTCAGATTTTCTAGTGACATGCATATGTATCATAAAACATTATTGGATGCATGCATGTTACCATGGAGTTCTTACTATAAATTTGCTCTCTTGGAATGTAAAAAAGGAGAGCAAAAGCTGCTCATCAGGATACCAGGGAAGTGGCTGTTTTTTTTTTTTTTTAAATCCTGTTTTGAACTACATAAAACATAATATATTTCTTCATGGGTATGATCTAGGACAAAAGAGACTGAAAAGGGAGAAGAATTAGGAAGATGGGAGCTTGAAAATGAAGAAGGCAGTGGGAAAGAGCTAGAGAGAAACAACAGTAATAAACATTTTATGAAGCAGAAAATGGGTTATAAAGAAGTCAACTTTTAAAGGCAATTTATATAATCCTGCCAAGTGCACAAAAATGGGGAAATAGTTCTCTCTGCAGCCACAAGCATTTCTTTAAATGGGACAAATAGCTTGGGCAAAAGGTTTGGGATGCACAAACGAAGCTACCAAAAACAACAATGATAATGATAGCAACCCACTTTCAGCAAAGCAGTCTGGCATTCAGAGACAGGCAGAATCTAATTTACTGAGGCAACTGAGGATAGCTGGATTTTACGGTGTGCGCCCCATTTTCTACCTTTCCTATTTGGGTGAGTATAGTAAATGTGGCCAAAGAGGCAAAGTATGTTCATGTTTCAGCAGCAATTATTATCTTAATGACTCCCTCTTGGCTTATTAACTATGGTATCACTTATCCCTGTCTACTGGAATATGGGGGGCTGATATCCTTATTGATATGATTTACAAATGTCAGTTATACCGACATAAGAACATAAGGCATTGTTTAAGGGGGTAGGGATTTGGGGCTTGTTACTTTATCTTTGGTTTTAGCTGGTTATGTTTTAATTATTATTGTAAGCCTCCTTGAACCAAGAGGAAATATTGTATAGAATAAGATATTTAAATACAGGAATAAAACAGGTCATTTCTATGTACCTTTTTGGCACTGAGGTTTTAGAGTTTCCATCCGTCTATTTCCCCTCATTATTATAGCCCCTGTTACACACTGCTTTTCTCTATGCAGGTCTCATGATCCCCAGCATAGCCATTCTGGTGATGAAAGTGGATTCCCTTCTTTTTTATTGATGGAAAAATTGGTTGGATCCAACCCAGTATAATTGCACTAAATGGATACATTTGAATTTGCTTGGATGCATCAGGGCAGCTTGCTGAATGGCTGGCTTTCTGCTTGCAACTCGCAGGACATAGACTGAATGGACAAGTGTTCAAGCATAATGATATACATAATGTTCCAGTACCCATGTATGAAAAAATATGTGCAAAGCAGCCCTGCATGCAAGCCAGTCAGACACTGGGGAGAAACCCTTAGAAGCAGTTTACATGAAGATGCAGAGTTACATGTAGGTGCACTCCTGTGGAGGATAACTGTAGTTCACAAAGTATTCCACAGATAGTGGAAGGCATACAAAATATAGCACAGGCACTTGCTCCACATAGCAATCTCAGCATCTTAGCTGTAATAAGAAGCAAAGAAAATCCTTAGGCACAGATGTCTCTGATATGCAGCTGCTGGCTAGAGAACACCACACCAAATAAAGACTGGATAGCCCTTCAGCTCTGCAGTGCTTCCTCATTTGCAAGGGGCACATAAAGGAAAATTAGAAACCAAAAAAGCCACCTTCTATAATTTTTATAGGTACATTTTGCACCTGTTTCTCATCTAAAGGAAGTGGTAAATGGATGGCTGGAATTTGGAGAACAACACTATTGTATTCACTCCAGATCAAAAACATCCAATGCACCAGCTGTCCAGGCATACTCAAGAGGAGCAGGGAGTGTTACTGATAGTCTGGCCTCTCTTAAACCTCCCACCCCCCCGCACAGTACTTTGCAGCTATAGAATTAATAGACAGAGAATGCAACCCGTATGCAGCCATGACACTTAGATGTATAAATGAAGCCAACCTGGCTAATAGTACCAGAACTGCAGGAATATAGATTTTAAAAGAAAATGAAATATAATTACTTACAATTAACAAAACTCCAAATGGGGAATCTTCTGTTTCAAATAGCTAAAAACTACAAGTACACAGGGTAAAGACTAAGAACAGCTCACAAATTGCAATTGTATACAGTTACTCCAGTCTAAGCCCACTGAAATCAATGGATTTAGACTGCAGCAGAGGAAGGCACTGGCAGACCACCTCTGTTAGTCTCTTGCCATGAAAACCCCAAAAGGGGTCACAATAGGTCAGCTGCGACTTGACGGCACTTTACACACACACACACACACACACAACACTGCATAGGATTGCACGTAGGGTTGCCAGGTTCCTCTTCGCTACCGGTGGGAGGTTTTTGGGGCAGAGCCTGAGGAGGGCGGGGAGGAACTTCAATGCCCTAGAGTCCAATTGCCAAAGCGGCCATTTTCTCCAGGTGAACTGATCTCTGACGGCTGGAGATCAGTTGTAATAGCAGATCTCCAGCTAGTACCTGGACGTTGGCAACACTAATTGCACAGCTAACCTCTTAAAATCCCTGACCACTGATGCTGCTGTGGTCCATTTCATGCCCATTCTCCCTACCACATGGAACTGGAGTATTGTATGACAGCTGGCGGAAGGAACAACTGAAGAACTGTAGAAGCAGTACCTTGCGGACACAGGAGCGCAGAAAAATTACTTCCCCCCTTTGCATAGTTATACACAGAACTACAGTGGAATCCACTTCAGGACTAACATTTGGAACTCATTCTTCCAATGGAAAAACAGCAGGGAGGCCTTAAGTAGTGGGAGGCTTCTACAAAAACCGCTAGACAAAAAGGGCTGGAACTAGGGCTGTGGATTCGGTTCGGCCCGAACCGAAAAACAGCCGAATTTCCCCTGATTCGGTGGTTTTTAGTTCGGGACGAACCGAACTCAAAAATGGCGGGAAAACAGGGGAGCCGAATTCAGCGAGTTTGGGAGTTCATGAATAAATTCGGCAAATTCGGGGCGCAGCAGCATAACCGTCAGTAAGCAGCATTCTCCCCCGGGGCTGCTTTTTTAGGGGTGAAGCCCCCAAACTTTCAGCATAGCTTCAGACGATCCTTCTTAAGAGACCCCCCAAGTTTTGTAAAGATGGGTTCAGTGGGGGCAGAAATATGGGCTCCCCCTTTTCTCTTTCCGTGGCTGCAGGGGCGCATTTTTTGGGGTGCAGCCCCCAAACATTCAGCATAGCTTCAGACAAGCCTTCTTAAGAGACCCCCCAAGTTCTGTAAACATTGGGTCAGGGGGTCCCGAGATATGGGCTCCAACCCTTTTCCTTACCCCTTTTCCATTTCTGTGGCTGCAGGGGGCGCTTTTTTAGGGGTGCAGCCCCCAAACTTTCAGCATAGCTTCAGACGAGCCTTCTTAAGAGACCCCCCCAAGTTTTATAAAGATGGGTTCAGTGGGGGCAGAAATATTGGCTCCCCCCTTTTCTCTTTCCATGGCTGCAGGGGGCGCATTTTTTGGGGTGCAGCCCCCAAACATTCAGCATAGGTTCAGACGAGCCTTCTTAAGAGACCCCCCAAGTTTTGTAAACATTGGGTCAGGGGGTCCCGAGATATGGGCTCCACCCCTTTTCCCTCCCCCTTTTCCATTTCCATGGCTGCAGGGGGCGCTTTTTTGGGGTTGCAGCCCCCAAACATTCAGCATAGCTTCAGACGGGGCTTCTTAAGAGACCCCCCAAGTTTTGTAAACATTGGGTCAGGGGGTCCTGAGATATGGGCTTTCCCCTTTTCCCTATTGGGATGAATGGATCACCCGATCCTGTATGCATCTCGAGCGGCAAATCCATGGCAAAACCTCCCGTGCTTAAATAGAATCGTATTGGATTACCCAGTCCTCCCAGTCCCAGTCCCTCCCGATGGAGCAGAAGACAGCCACAGTAAGACCCCTTTGGGGGCTTTAATCTATAATTTTTTTCCTGTGTGTGTGTGTGGGGGGGGAAGCAAAGTCTGTGTGTGTGTGGGGAGGGAGCAGTTTCTGTGGGTGGGGGGGAAGCCAAAGGGGGCTTTCGCCCATTCTGCCTGGGGTGTGTGTGCCCCCTCGAGTCTCTCTCTCCCTGGTTTGAGGGGGGGGCTTCAGTTGTGTGTCATCAGGTTTTCCCTCATTCATAGGATTGGTTAGGTCTATTTTGATGCTTACTCAAAACTGGTTTTCAAATGGTGTCTTAAAGAATGCATTTGCCTGGTCCCAACTCGAGTCCGATACAAAAGGGGAAATTCCACCCCCTCCTGCTCATTATGCATAGCTAGCTGCCTCTGTCCCTTTCCATGGTTTGCCAACTCCCAGGTGTCAGGTGTTGCTTTGCATGGTCGCAAACGTGTTGCTTTGCATGGTTGTGTTGCTTTGCAGTTGTGTTGCTTTGCAAACTTTTCGCACCTGCCCCGCCCTTGCTCCCCACAGCTCAGCTGTTTGTAGGGGCTGGAGCTTTGTGCGTGGGCAGCAAGCTCTGCTCAGAGATGCACATTAAGTGTGGGGGGACCCGTTTTGGGGCCCATATCTCAGCCCCCCCCAACCCAATCTTTACAAAACTTGGGGGGTCTTGCAAGAAGGGTCCTTTGAAGCTCCGCGGAAAGTTTGGGACCTCTACCCCCAAAAATGCCCCCCCGGAGCCGCGGAAAGGCACGGTTGTGTTTTTAATGGCTTTATTCGGCCGAATTTTCCCCCCGAACTTTGAATTCGTGCAGAATTGCACGGACCCGAAGCGGGGGAGTTCGGACTTCGGCATATCCCGAATCCAGACGGGCCGAATTTGGCCAAATCCAAACTATACCGAATTTTTTTTCAACAGCCCTAGCTGGAACTAGAAGCGTGTCTGCTGTCAAAAAAGAGCAGCACCATGTCTTCTCCCTCCCTTCTCCTAAGTGACACAAAATGTGTGATCTGGAGTCATTTAACTGAGAGTTTCCCTGACCCTGAAAGCAGTGGTCCATTTAGTGGAGTGGGGGGGAGGAGGGGAAGCTTGCAGCACAGTGATAACCCCCTCAGACACATCACTAGGCAATATGGAGGAGGAGTGAAAGAAATGTAGGGCTGCTGTTTTTTATGGCAATCATGAATCCTCCATAAAATCTAATTCTGGCCTTACAATGTGTACACATACAAGTGGAAGCCCCAGCTACTCTTGGCCATCTTTCCACAAGAATGGATGGCTTCATTGGCCTGTAAAGCCCTTTTGCTTTCGAGGGAGGTCATTGTAATTAGCTTCAATTAATTTTTAAATCAATATTTTACCTGTGGACCTGTCTGCAGACAATTTGAAAAAACAAGATTAGAATACACACAGACACGAGAATCCTGTGATCTATGCATGCGTGCATAAGTGCCATAAAGCTAAATAAATAAGTTGTACTTCTGTACAGCCATGATATAGGGAATGCCCTTCATCCCTTTCTAAGCAGACAGCTGAAGGTCACTTCAAAGGCTGCTACAGTAATCAGCACCTTCAGAGGGGGAGAATGCTGGTGTGCTGTTAATGGGGGGGGGGAATAGAAGAGGGGAAGGAAAAAAAAACTTTCCATGTAAGGATCACAGTTCTGACTGATTGCCCAGCCGATGATTGCGGGAAACAGCCTACCAGCCGCTTTCACTCCAGCTCTTGTTTCATTTTCCCCTGAACTTCCATAGCAACCCATCTGCAGTGAGTGACTCTAATGTTTAATGGTCCTGCCATTAGCACTAATGCATTCCAAACACTCAGCATCTGCTGTCGCGCATTCAGATGGAAACACAAAAATAACCACGTTTGGTGCAATCTGTCATAAATTCCAGCTTGAGGTTATAAAATAACATACCAAGAAAGGGAAAGAGAGAAATGGCCAAAATTAACGAGACACTTGGTTAAAAAAACAAAAGGAAGGAAGAAACAAGATAGGAAAATAAATACAGAATCAATGGATCAGGAAGAAGAATGGTGTAAAGGGACCCCAGGAAAAGAACAGGCTTGGTAACATCCACCCAGAGTTGCAAAGAGATGAGAGATGCAGCTATATGAGGTGCTGAGTTAAGGGTCACTGGGGATGCCAGTTAAATGCTGACAAAACCTGGGAAGCTAATATAGATAATAATGATTTAGAAATAAATTCTTATGGCTTAAATAGGTTCAGAGAGTACCAGTGGGGCAACCAGTTAAAGCCCTCTGACATGACCAACTCTTCTGGTCACCTCCAAATTAGACTACTGTATCTCACTGTATGCAGGGCTACCCTTGAGGCTGATCCGCAAACTTCAACTGGTCCAGAATGTGGCGGCACGGGTCCTTACGGGGACACTATGGAAAGCACATACAGAACTGGTGCTCCACCAGCTGTACTGGCTCCAGATTGAGTACCAGGACTGGTTCAAGGTTTTGGTGCTGTCCTTTAAAGCCCTAAACAGTCTGGGACCATCGTACCTGCAGGGCCATCTCTCCTGATACACCCCTCAAAGAACATAATGTTCATTCAGGAACAACTTGCTGGTGGCCCCTGGCCCAAATAATATCCGGCTGTCCTCAATCAGAGCCAGATCCTTTCAGCTCTGGCCCCTGTCTGGTAGAACTCTCTCTACACTGTGGTGTAGTGGTTAAGAGCGATGGACTCTAATCAGGAGAACCGGGTTTGATTCCCCACTCATACACATGAAGCCTGCTGGGTGATCATGGGCGAGTTACAGTTCTCTCCAAACTCTCTCAGCCCCAGCTACCTCACACGGTGCCTGTTGTGGGGAGGGGAAGGGAAGGCAATTGTAAGCAGCTTTGAGACTCCTTAAAGGTAGAGAAAAAGTGGGATAGAAAAATAACTCTTCTTCTCCTGCTTGAATGCATATGGATTTGTGCAGAGTAAGATTTCTTTGCTCATCTCCTCCAGGGACTGACCTTGATGTTTAGGCTTGGGGCCCTTACAATAAATTTTTATTTAGTATTATGTCTTCCAAGTGAGTCCACAACTGTTTTGTCTCTAAATTTTAGCATCCCCATAAAATACAGACCAAAAAAATTACACTTTCAAATAACTTTTTGTGACTTGCAAGCTTCTTCCACCCTATAATGAGTGTTTGCTTTCAAACAGTTATACCATTGTAAAAACACCAAGTTCATCCAATTTGTTTCTTAGTATCTACACAGAGTTAATGGCAGATGCTAACAACAGCATGAATAAAACTGAGTGCCTGAAGATGATGTGCATCCCTTCAGAATACGGTATTGGGATACTGGAGGAATGGATCTAAGCTCCCTAAGACATACAGGCCAGAGTCCAAGACGGCAGAGAGGTGAGGGGCCGGGTGTGACAACAGCACACAACTCATCATCTTTCTCCCCTACAGCAAGAGTGACAAATATGTTCTGCCATTCTTATGTACCGTATATACTCGCGTATAAGCCGAGTTTTTCAGCCCAAAAAAAGGGCTGAAAAAGCCGGCCTTGGCTTATACGCGGGTCAATACGGTAGGGGAGGGGGGAGGGAGGAGGGAGGGGGGAACTTACCGCCGCCGCCATCGCCGCCTCCGCCGCCATTGCTGCCGTGCCCGCGTGGCTTCCCCCGGCCAGGAGGGCCCTGGAAGGGCCTCCAGAGGCCCCTGGAGGCCCCGGCGCCGCCCCGCCGGGCGCAGCGAGGCTGCTGCCGGCCGGCGCCGGCCTGGAAGGGCCTCCAGAGGCCTCTGGAGGCCCCGTCGCCGCCCCTGCCGGGCGGAGCGAACCTGCTGCTGGCCTGCGCCGCCCTGGAAGGGCCTCCAGAGGCCTCTGGAGGCCCCGTCGCCGCCCCTGCCGGGCGGAGCGAACCTGCTGCTGGCCGGCGCCGCCCTGGAAGGGCCTCCAGAGGCCTTTGGAGGCCCCGTCGCCGCCCCTGCCGGGCACAGCGAGAACCCTGCCGGCCGGCGCCGGCCTGCGCACCTGGATTGAGGTAAGCCTGCGGGGGGGAGGGGTTATAAACCGACCCTCGGCTTATACGCGGGTGCCTAATTTTTCCCCATTTTGGGGGAGAAATTAGGCACCTCGGCTTATACGCGGGTCGGCTTATACACGGGTAAATACGGTACATCTTCCTGATACTTCAAATAATAGATGTGCTTGTGAAAGATTTAAACACTTGATAAAGAAAAGTTGCCTGTACTACAAAAGGAAAAATTCTGCTTCCAAGCTTACAACAAAAGGATTAAAACCACCCAACATATCAGAATGCAGTTGTAGATTTTCACCCCTAAAACAGACTCTTCTTATTGAATCTAACATTTTGAATCTTACAGCTATATCAGTTGCTAGTTCTTGACTAAAAACTGCTTGAGACTGAAGAAAAACTGCACAAATCGGCAACTGAACTTATATGAAACTTAAATGTCCTTGATAATTTATTCATCCCAAATAACTGATGTTCATTTATTCATTTTCCACATAGACAGCTATATAGCAAGACATGATTAAATGCTAGGATATGCTTTATATTTGTACATTTCCCCCTCCCCTATGCATTTTGCAGCATCACAATAAAGAAATGTATTTATTTACTTGCTTTGCTGAGTGGAGCTGGGAATTATTTCTCTGTATCTGCTGGGAAGCATGGGGTGTGCTATGAAGAGTATCCCAGGTATGCAAGAGAACAGCTCTGGGCTGTTCTGATAAAGCAGCTGCACTCTGCAGAGAGGTGCTAGAGCATGTCGGATTTGGGTGGCTTGTTCCTAATTACCTGGGTCTTGATTAACTAGTATGATTGGTACCATTAAAAATATTTTCCTGAGGATTTCAGAACAGTTTGCAGCATAAAATAAGCTAGCAGTCCACAGGCATGAAAAATCATTTTAAAGAGGATAATTAACCTCTTTATGCCCCTCACAGGCACTGAATCAGATACGGTTGATGCTGGCAGTTACCAAATACCCCTTTCCATCTGCATGATGCTTAGTCGTCTGTGTAGAATGAGACTATGGCTATCACTGGTGCAAAGAAGGGTTTCTAGCCTACAGGTCAACATAATATACAATCCTTTTCCTTTGTATCCGATCCACAGAAAAGGTGAATCAGATACAAACCATGTTGGAAACCTACATCTCTTCAGCTTAAGCTATAGTGACTACTTGTCTGGTCAGGCCAACAACCTTTATAGTCGAATCCTACAGCCTGATACTAAGCAAATTTACTCAAGTAGCAAGTCCTAGAGTGGGGCACTTCCTCAAGTCTATGTGCCCAGGATTGCAGCCCTATTGGAACAAATGTTGTGCAATGGTTGATCCACTTTCAGAGAGGTCTCTCATGCATGGCTGTTTCACTCGTCGTCACCCCTCTGATGACTTCGGGCCTTTGTTGGATTATGCATGCTATTTCTGATCAACAGAGGTCGCCTTGCTCTCCTCCTGCATTTCACTGCGTTTTAAAATTTGAGATAAACAGGTCTTTCAAAACACGGGGAAACGCAGGGGGAGAGTGAGGCGACCTCTGACAGTCAGAAATGGCATGCATAATCCAAACAAAGGCCTGAAGTCAGTGGGGTGATGGCAAGTGACACAGCCATGCATAAAAGATGAAAATCTAAGAGCAATAGATATTTTTTATTGTTTCTAAGCTTCTCCTTCAGAAGGCTACAGGAATGTTACCTTCTTATTTATATACTGAGGATTGAGTTGGGGGCTTGGGTTATCAATAGCGATTTGTGAGGAGAAAAATGTCACAATAACAGATACAGGATTTTGGAGGAAGGTTTATACCATGATTACTTTTTTTTTGGTACAACATCACCAGCTCAGGATTTGAATCCACATGGTTTTGGAATTCAAGACCATTATTTTCAATGAGGAATGTATATGAAAGACTGGGGCAGCTGTTTATACAGATAATGCCACCAAATTTGCCACCAAAGCCAGAACATACTCTTCCCTCTAATCTAAAGACCCACCAGTTTTCACGTGAATTGGATAAAGGGAGTCAATTTTACAGACCCCCGAAGTAGATAGCTCTTGGCACAGACTCAGTTCTCTCCACGGATTCCTAAAATGGTGGTCAAAGAAACCTAGCAGGTAGGGTTGCCAGCCTCCAGGTACTATACTAAGAAAGAGGGACCTGGAAACCCTACCAGTAGATAACCCAAATAATAAAGATGAGCGCCCCTGAACATATGCAAAGAGTATTTCCTACATCCCCGAATGATAAAGTGAAAACGGTGTAATGCCGAATATATGCCTAGCAGTTTGTAAGGCAACACCATTGGGAACATTACAATAACGGCAAACTGATGAAGCAAATAGATGAAACGTGTTCCAGGATCGACTACACGTTCTTGCTTTACTCACCATGAACAACGCATTCGCTTACAGAAGCTTGGCTTCACTGAAGAATTCTGCACTTGTTTATGGATACTTTGCCGCTCAGGACTGGAATGTTTACTCTAGTTTGGTTGTATAATTTGTGTTTAAATGGATTAAACCCTGTGAGGCATATTGAGTATTATTGAATAGAGTTACTTATGTTAGATGTTAGATTTTCTTCAGTGGAATATAAGAACAGAGGGATTTATATATATTCTGGCATGTTGTTAATGCTATTTAATTTCTCAGTACAAATATTGTGTAGTATTATCATAAATGCGATTGTTTTTTATTTGGTTTACGCATTAGGTAGTTAGATAATTAAAGCCTTTGCCTATTCCCTACAACCTCCAGCTAGTACCTGGAGGTCTCCTGCTATTACAACTGATCTCCAGCCAATAGAGATCAGTTCACCTGGAGAAAATGGCCGCTTTGGCAATTGGACTCTATGGCATTGAAGTCCCTCCCCTCCCCAATCCTTGCCCTCCTTAGGCTCAGCCCCAAAAACTTCCTGCATTGGCAAAGAGGGACCTAGCAATCCTACTAGTAGGAGAGCCCCAGCTAGCCACGACATTAAAAAAAAAACACCCTATCTGCATTTTCCTACTCTTACAGTGACTGACTGACAATAAAAAATTCTTACATTTCTACTGAAAACTCTGCATTTGCCATCCTTCCTTGTTGTGACTTGTTTGTTTGCTTTCCCAAAGTAAAAGTGGCTTCCTTTGCAGACCCCCACAATCCTTTTTGTCGGTCTGCCATTACATGGATGTACTAAAAACAATAGGAATGCCTATTGGGAACAACAGGAGATACCTGTAGGCCAGTTGGATAGAATCAGGAATGCCAATTGACTAGCAAGGGCTCATTACAGCACACAAGTTGCACACAATTCATTACAGCACACAAGTTGCAATGAAAATGTGGAACAGATTTTGAGAAACCTTCCCCAGGCCTGGAAGGACAACCTCCAGAGTGAAATCACAGTTCCTGGGCCCAAACAGACTGTTCTGGGCCTAGAATGAAAGTCTCCAGAGTGGAATGACAGTCTCTGGGAGTAGCATAAGTGTTCTGGGACTAGAATGACAACTCCCAGAATGGGGAGGAATTTGGGGCTTGTCATTTTATGTTTGGTTTTAGGTGGGGATGTATGAACTATTATTGTAAGCTGCCTTGACACAGTCTGCCTAGTAAACATCATGATGTGACGTCACCCCATGGGTCAGTAATGACCCAGTGCTTGCACAGGGGGGACTACCTTTACCTTTAAACTGCCTTGAACCAAGAGGAAAGGTGGGATATAAATATTTTAATAAATAATAAATGATGGTCGCTGAGACTGGAATTAGTGTTCTGGGACTGGAATGAGAGCCCACAGAGTGGAATGACCATGGGACTGGAATCAGTAGGCTGCGACTGGAATGACAGAACCCTTTTGCTTCCCCCAGGGACTGTCATTCAGTCCCTGAACAGATCTCTTTAAATCGATTCCACATTTTTCTTACAACTTTTGTTTGCTGTAATGTATTTCAATTGAACCCATGCAAATCAATTGGTATTTCTGGCTCCCACTATATCCAATAGGCCTTCAGGCATGTCCCATTGTTCTCACTGGGCATTCTTGTCATTCATTTTAGTACATCCCACCACAGCTCTTTATTTACCCTGCCACAGAAAAACAAAAGGGCTCCACCACCCCCCCAGAGTAAGGAGGGAAGGAGAACTATAGCTCTCTGTGGCTTGTTGCCAAAGGTGATTGGCTGAAAGCGCTCTGTGATCCTCCCTTCCAAAGAGCCAATGTGAAGGCAGAAATACCATTGAGAAACCAGTAAAAGCAAGGAAAAACATAAGCACATACTGTCGCTGGATCCCAAACTCAAAAATAATACATATTTCTTTGGGGAGGGTAGTTTCGTTTATTAAGAATCTTGGATTCCTAATATCGTTCTGGGGGGAAACATGGTAATTACCAGAACAGTGATTTCTATGTATATCTTCAACTTAGATATTTAATTATGCACACCCCTAGTTATCAAATAAGAATCTTTAACTAGATTCACTTTAATAGTTTACAAGAATGTGCTTTACTCCATCCATGCTTCAAGGTCTGGCAGTCAACAACTGGTGAGTCTCTCCAAGGCAGGAAATGTTGCCATTATATTTAGACATGGATAGAGGATAGAGACACTCCAGAGTAGGAATGATGATGCTGTTGAATGCAGAGGAGCAGGGAAATTTGAAAGGTATGCCTGCCAAATTTGAAGGAAGGTGCCCAAATGCTTTCCTGGTGTCTTAATAAAGATGTAGCTGCTTTGCATAAAGGACTGACAGGGCCTTTCCTGCAAAATAAAGATTTTTCATTTTTTGGCTATGCTACCTCATTGAAACAATGAGCCCAAAGCCCAATCAGAGCCAAGATGGGTCCCATTGGTGACCGTAGCTAAATCCAAACTTCAAAGTTGTATTCTCCAGTTTAGGGTCTCTGAAGTCAGGGCCAAACACTTGAAGTACAGCAGGCCAAAGGTACTGTGCTGCTGACCAGTGAAAAACAGATGGTCAGAATCCTAGGATTCATACTAGATCTGGTCAATCTAGTAGTTTCATTCTGTCTGCCAAATGACAGGTGATGTTACAATACCCAAGGGTCTGCAAAGCTGGTAGCTAGCCACCGTTTTGTAGTTGCCAGGTGGGGAAGTACAGGACGTTGAACTACAGTTAATGTGCATTTCAACCAAAGCCAGAATAAATAGTCATTAAAATACTTCGGGGGGGGGGGGAGGTAGTGATGCCAGCTCTGGGTTTGGGGGGGGGACTTCAATGCCATAGAGTCCAATTGCCAAAGCGGCCATTTTCTCTAGGGGAGCTGATCTCTATTGGCTGGAGATCAGTTGTAATAGCAGGAGATTTCCAGCTAGTTCCTGGAGGCTGGCAATCCTAGGGGGAGGAGAAGAAGATAGAAAGATTTGAACAGAAGCTAGTAGCAGCTTCACTAACTTAACAGGGTCAAGTGGAGCACTTGAGGATTTCACCGGTTCAGTTCAAACCCGAAATAGAGAGGTTAAGGATGGGGAGGGGGAGGGGTCTGGGGAAAATTGGAGGAAATGTGCTCGTCTAATTTGAAGGAAATGTGCTCATGTAATTTGGAGAATAATTAAAGGAAATGTGCCCACTAATTTCTCCACCACAAAAATTGGACATTTTAAGGAGCACTGGAAAAAACCTCTTATGAAAAAATTTCTCTTTTCAAATAAGTGAAATGCATATTAAGTCAAGATTTTATTTACTCACAATGAGTAGCATGAATATTTATTTAAAGAAGGACAGTCCACAGCATTAGACAATAATTCCTTGTATACTATAGACATACAGAATACTCATGTATGAGATATATTTCCGCACCAAAGAAGTGAGAAGAGCATACAGGACCTTCTTTGCATGTGGATTGCTGCTTGACTTCCAGTGGTAACTTTAACCTAGCTTGGTAGCAACAGTAGAAACCAGTACCTTGAATCTGCTGTCCTCTTGACCTGGCCTCCTCTGGTCAACCTTTAATTCTCTCTCTTCAATAGGGTTGTGCATATCAATAAACCCGAACCAAAAATAAACCTGAAATTAGCCGTTTTGGTAATTTTTGGGTTTACCAAATGCCAAAACCAAATAGGCGATTTCTGAAAAAGCCAAGTAATTATTTGTCTTTTTCAGGTTCAGGTATTCACCTTTGCTCAGAGGCACAGCTCTGTTCTTTCTCCCATTTTTCTATCTTTTTTTGACTGGTTTAATTAGGGCCCCATAGTGTAATTGGAGCCAACTTGGTCTGACCAACCATCCAACCACACAACCATCTGTCCACCACCATTCAGTGGGTTAGTCTGGATAAAGCATAAGGGTTGCTTAAAAGATGGGGCTCACCAATCCCATCCAGAGGGATATACCCTCCAACTAAAAAGAACCGGTTTCAACAGCTGCTCACACGACCAGGCTTCCGAAGGAGACCTCCTCACCCGTGAAGATGAGCAATATCCTTCAGACAGCCCCTGTGGTCGAGACTTCAGCTGGCTCAGATATCACCCCCCCCCCTCAAAACCTGCTCTGAAACTGAGGGTCACCCCAAGTAGAGGCTTTATTTCCCCACATTGTGACCATCTCTTGAAATCAGATTTTTAATAAAGGACTGCTTACAGGATGTCATTTGCCACCAAAAGAAATGTTTTCTGTGCCTTATTTTTCTTGCATTTAAGCCTTTTTCCTCAGTTTGGAAACTAATTTGAATGGACATCATGCTCTGTGCCCCAGATTTGAATGGAGCCCCCAGACCTTGAGGCACCAGCCTGCCAAGCAACTCCCCCCCCAGTCCTCAGCAATGCTGAACTTCTGAACCTGAAAACCGATGGACAGCTCGGCTCGCAAATGCCTGGAGGATGAGGGTGACCCCTTTGTGGGCCCATAAGATTGGACCCCTTGTCCCAAAGTTCACCAAACTTTGGTGATCATCTAAGGAGAGTCCCTTGCAGCCACACTGCAAAGGTGGAGACTCTATCTCCAAAAATGCTCCCCATTTCAAAAAAATCCCCATACCCTATAATGGACCCGAATTTTTCGGTAAACCTGGAAATAAGCTGAATACCAATATTAACTGGTATGGGTATTCGACTTATTTTGGGTGTACTGGAAAAAAGCAGGCCCAATAAACCCGAACCCGAACGTTACCAATTTTTTTTTGTACCACCCTACTCTTCAAACTGTAATAAACCCATAGATGAGGAAGCCAAGCAGCTTATCAGTCACCCTCTTTTGATGGAGGCAGTACAAGTATTTTCAAGGATATGTTTGTCATTTAAATCTGAGTAGTTTTGTCCAAAATTAGTTTGTTATAATACTTATGATGACAGCAGAACTAAAGAGTTCAGTGAGGCAAAGTTTAACTTGATGTCCAAATTTGGTACTATTGTGTTTGCATAAGACTGTTTCTGTGCAAGTAACACACTGCTTTTCTTTAGAGCAAAACTTGTGTTTTACAGCTCTAAACCCAGAGCATTCTAATCACAAGCATTGTTTAATGCCATCCTAATAACACTTTCCTAGGAATAAGCCTCACTGAATAGACTTTAGTAGGGTTCTGAGTAGAGCTGCTTAGCATTGCTCTTGTTGTCTCCATCATCACTCACTGCATCAAGTGTGAGATTATGCTTCAAGTTGACAAATCTAAAAAGTTGTCTCTCCTGCTAACTAGCAAGGCCAGAGGTACCGAGGTATAGCATTCATGAAAATGCTATCATCAGTGGAGCACTGGGAAGGAAAAAGAGAAGAATAATGATCCAACAAGAGAAACAACAAGAAACATGTGCTTTCTAGGATGCTGTTTTGAATAACATTGATTTTGAGTAGAGGCCATGTCTGTTGTTCTGGTTGGGAAACAGCTTTAAGAACAAAGGCATGGAATCAAACCAGCAACAGAGCAGCTGTTATCAGCCCAAGGGAGAATGTATGTGTCCAAATGAGAAAAGAAGGGCCAATGGTAGATACATCTTATGAAGCATCTCATTAGTGGTTCACAACATGCCCTGTTATCATAAACCTATCTGCACACAGCATTTATAGATATGGCTAATACAGTAATAAAGAAAGAAGACTGGCCTTGTAGTGAACCCTAGCTTCATATACCCATTAACAGATCTTCCTCTTTTATGAAATGATCTCAATATGTTAACTGGGGGAAATCCAGCCTTTGAGGCTGCAGTCTTTTGCATACTTACTTGAGAGTGAGACCCAAGTAAATAAGCATAGGGCCAGAGGTGGTCTCAGTGATTCTGAAGCTCTGGTCAAAAATCCAGGATTGGACCCAAGATAGGGTTGCCAAGTACAGTTTGGGAAACTTCTGGAAATTTGGGGGTGGAGACTGTGAAGGGCAGGGTTTGGGGGGAGGGGGGGATATCAGCAGAGTATAACACTACAGAGTCCACCCTCCAAAGCAGCCATTTGCTCCAGGGAAACTGATCTCTGTAGTCTAGATATCAATTGCAATTCTTGAAGATCTCCAGGCCCCACCTGGAGGTTGGCAACTCTAGCCTCAGAATCATTGCAACACCCCACAAGTACTTTTCATCTACTGGCTTGTGAAACAAATCTGTTAATAAAGTTACCATAATAGTTATATGTTTAAAAAATTAAGTATAGAATGTTTAATCTCATGGTAGATCTCTGGCTATACTTACAGAATAGCTGTTGGAACTCCAACACATTCAACAACTTTTACTGTTTGTACAAGTAGTTACAAAGAGTGGCATTTCATGCCATTTTAATGTAACCTGTTTTAACCGTTTTTGCAACTCTGTTTATTGTATGTTGATGTAAATGCCTAATAAAGGTAATGATGATGATGATGAGTGGCATTTCATAATCATCTAAAAAAGGCAAAATAGAGACTAAGTAGGAAAAGTGATTTACTGTGGGCAGTCAGTCAAATATAGGAAATGTCCCTAGAAAATATGGCAAAAGACCCAAAAAAGACCCAGCTTCACAGGCAATAGATTGAAAACCCTGGGTGAAGATTTCCATCAATCATGGTTGGCATTCTTCTGCCTGCACATTACACATAAAACAAAGCCTAACAGGATCCAAGGACTGGGGGCTAAGAGAATGAAATGAGACCTGCCTCATTCATCTCTCTCCCTGCCCTTTCCTTTGAGATGAACTGAAGAGATTCTGCCTCAGATTCTACCACTTGCTATATAATGTCTGCACAGTATGTAGCAAGATCTTCTCAGCAACATTATGAAACACCCTACCAAAAGATTCCTGTTTCCTTGCCTGCTGCTGCCATGTATCTAAGCCCAAGCTGATGTTTAGAAAAATGTGTATTATACATTGGCTTTAGTGATTATTTGAATTTTGATTTATTTAGCTTTTACTATTGGCAGTTCTAATTGTTCTTAAACTAACTTTTATGGGATTCATAATAGTTGTTTTTATTGTGTTTTTTATAATGTTTATATAGTAAGCTGCCTTGAGTTCCGCATGGGAGAAAGGTGGCTAATAAATGTTTTAAATAAATAACCCAAATAAATAATTGTACTGATGGTTTTATGGTACTGATATACAAGCACTTTATGGTCACTTTCCCCTGCTTTGTTTAAAAAACTGAGCAGTCTGTAATTTGTATAACAAAAACAACAAAAGCATCTGATTGCCTGGGTGTGGGTGGTAATGATCATGATGAAACTGAAGAACTGCTAGATGAAAGAGTTGCTTACTGGTTTGATTGGCCTAAAGACATCAGCAACTCTTTTCCATGGGCTGGTATGAATGCCCTACACAAGGAGTGCATGCACCGGCTGGATTTTGGAACCATCATCCAGATGTCACTTCCCAAAACCAGAGGAAATTGTCTTTTCATTGCTACTTGTCTGCAATTCTGCAGAATCAGCCACATTTCCTGCTAATCAGGACAGGCAACTCCTAGCACGCACTCAATAGAGGACCACAGGATACGTTAGCAGCAGAGAACAGCTGCCGCAGCAGCAACTGCAGGAAGACAATTTTAGAACCTCAGAGGCTTCAAAAAATGGAATGCCAAGAATAATAGTGCATAGGGTGAGGAGGGCATAGTGGGAAAATGAAGGGAATAAAAGATGGGAATTAGAGGATAGAATCTCTCTTTCCCATTCCTTTTAATTTTCCCTTTTGCCCTTACTACTGGTAGGAGTGAGAGAAATCACACCATTCATTTCAACCCTTATTTTACTAATGCTGGGCTAAGGCACAACAGACACAAAGTTGAATCACTCCTCATCTGAATTAATTGCAAAAGAAGAGTGAAGGGAGGCCAAAGTGTCCATAATGTGTGGAAGGGGAGAAGAGACTCCATGTAGACTTGCCAATTCGCTTGGGAAATTCCTGGAGATTTGGGGCATTGACAGTGGCGGCCAGTGGTTCAGGAGGAGTAAAGCTCAGCAGGGGTGTGATGGCATAGAGTCCGCCTTCCAAAGATGCCATTTGCTAGTGTTTGTGTAATTGCGCCCCATCCCACCCCAAGTCCAGTGAATTACAAAAACAGACATGGAACCCATTATGGCTCAGGGTGAAGGAGCCACAGAGAAAGGACTTTGCATTGTTCACTGAGGCCAGCGGTTCTTGTCACACTCAGCGAACAAGGAGTGCTACGGATCTGTCAAAGTCAGATAACAACATGGCGTAACCCTGCCGAGGTTGTTTTGTTCACTTCACTCCTACACAAGATCTGCTTCAACCCCTACAGCATGAGTGGGACATTCTGATTAATTCCTTTGTTCACAGACAAAGAAGGGAAGTCAAGTAGGATCTCAAATCATTAATCTCCCAGGTGTGAGAGTTAGCATCATAGCAGTCAAACGCAGTGCTACAGGCAGGTTTGCAGATTAATGGTTAAATCTTGTGGTCATCTAGCCTGACCTGCATAATAATGTCAAGAAATTCATTAAATGGTCTTGAATCAACTGGATGGCTAAATCAGTCCTGATTTATTTATGAATCCTCTGCCTTCCCAAGCAAGCTACTGCAATCATTAATCATTTTCACTGTTTATAATTTATATCATATTTCTACTAAGAATCTATTAAGATTCAAGTTCCATACCCTGAATGTATCCTTCTTAGCTTAAACAGGCATGCAAAATCCTTAATGGTATCTAAGGAGGAGTTGTACAGGCTAAAGCGGAAGTGCAATTTATCACACAGTAGCCGCTTAAAAGATTACCGCATGACACCTCTGGATGTATAGGAAGCTGATAATTTGTAAATTCTGATCAGGCACAGATATAAGCATAATCATGGAAACTATTTCTTCAGATTTCTGAGTAGTTGTGGCCAGATGACGCAGGTTCTAAAAGGGAAGGTTTGCAATTGTGTTCAAAGCTGTAAATTCTTCATGAACTTTCTCTGGATGATAGTACCATAAAGATCTTGGTTTGTTGTAAGGTTTTAAAACCAGTACTTGTTATTTTATTTTTTATTTTATTACATGTATATCCCATACCTTTCCTGGCAGAAATTAGGCTCAGGGTGGCTTACAACCAACAATATAGCAATCAAACACAATAATAAATAAAAAAATTAAAACCATTCCATCAATCTGATAAAATGTATAAATATCTTAATAAAAATTCTTCATCAACTTTACATAAAAGGCACCCAATTTCTCCCCTCTTATAAGTCTAATTGTTATACAGGTAGTTTAAAGAAAAGCCATAACACTGCTGGGTAGAGTTGATTCAAGGGGAAGATGTCAATAAGGAGGTTCAATGAGGAAGGGGGTGGGGCAAAAACAGAACATGGAAGAGAAAGAAAAAAGAGGGGATGGGGGAAGCGAGACCAGCTAGTATGGAAACCATAGAGCTTTGGAGGAATGTGCTGGACCATCCCCATCACTACTGGGTTTACCCCAGAAGTGATGTTATTGCACCAATTACCCCCCCTGCCCCACTACAATGAAGTTCCCGCCAGTTGCAAGGAGGGACCTGGCAACCCTATTGAAGGACCATCTCCTTTCAGATGTCCCTGTGCACCAACTAAGTCAGCCATGGATTGGCTATCCCACAACTTAGGGCAGTCAATCTTGCATCAGTCAGAGCCCAAGCCCTTTCCACTGTGGCTCCAGCAGCACTGGGGAATGGGCTCCCTGAAGAGGTGTGTGGGGTGCTCCTTGGATATCTTCAGGAGTGCTGCAAGGCTTGCTTGTTTGCTAAGGCTTTGGAGGGGGTTGGAACAGCAGGCATCTTTTAAGGGTGGGAGAGGGAATAGATTTTGGGTTTGCTATTTTATTTTTGGTTTTAACTGATGTTTTAAACTATTGTTGTAAGTTGACTTGAACAACGAGGAAAGATAGATATGTTTTTAATAAATAAAACAAAACAAAATTCTTCTACTGGGTGACTTGGGCTAGTCACATTCTTTCAGTACCCACCTACCTCTCAGGGTGTCTATTATGGGGAGGGGAAGGGAAGGTGATTGTCCTTAAGTGGTAGAGAAATCCGGCATATAAAAACCAACTCATCTGCTTTTTCTTCTGCTGGTTGCACTTGGGCCCTGAAAAGCCAAACTCTATACCATAATAGTCCACTGCCGTGGGAGAAAAGCAGCTAACAATGCACTGAATTATGGCATCCAAGAATGCAGCAGGCAAGAGCTGGCTGGTATCCAACATCTTTGAGAATGATTTCATGACACAGAGAAGATACAGAAATGGCTTAAAGCGCCATTGCTAAGTAGTCAGTATGATGCTGGATGCTGCAGTCTTTTAAAGATTTAAGCAACTCAGTTTTACTTGACTGGCACCCATTTTAAGCAGTGCCAGACTGTAAAGCTGAATGGCCTTCCTCAATGCATGGATGCTGCTAAGCTGGGCTTGGCTCAAAGGCAGTCATATCAAGGGACAGGTCAAGGTAGAGCATATAAGCCACACTGCTGTGGGACTCAACTGACTATCTTTGAACAATAACATTTGCTGCTCACTTCATGCCTGCCGACTTGAGTCAGCATCTGTCTGGCGGTCCTACTGTTTGAAAACCCAGAAATGCATAGTGTCTGCCCTCTGGCTTACTATAGTTGTGCTCTAGTGATGTTAATATTTTGATGGGTGCTGAGTTATTCCTGTAGGAAACAGAGCTTGGAGCTAGCAATCTGGGATTGTCAGCGAGGCAGCCTTGGAGCCCAGAGATATTGCTTGTCTTCCAAGGAGGAAATAGGCATCTATAGACATTTCTCTTATGGGCTGAAATAACAAAATCCATATGAGCTGAGGTTTTAAGTAACGGGGCACAAGAGAGATAGTTAAGTAAACAACAGCCTAACCAAACTGTAAAGCATTGTCCTTTCTACTTGTTTTAGGCCACAAAAACTCTTGGCTATCTTTGTTCCTAATATATCTTAATTGGTCAACTACATTTGCCAAAGTGTGCATACTGTACTACATGTCTCTATAGGAATGTCATGCCTCTATAGGAATTACCAGAAACTCTATGGTAAAACCATACAGTTTTGGGTGAACCCTAGAGTGTTATGCCCTGTAATGACATCACTTCCAGTTTTGTGCCAGCAGTTATATCACATGTTTGTGCAATATATGCCAAAATTGTCCTCACCCTCAAATACTCCTGCCAAGTTCAAGTCAAGTCAAGTCGCCTTTATTGGCATCAGATAAAGTGTATAAAAGCAAATACATAAAATCCGTACAGTATAAGAAACTCCATAGTTTTTACAGTAAAATCAATTAAGGTGCATTAGACAATTTAACAGTACTAGGCCAGCATTATCTGCGGGCAGAGGCAGGAAGGAGCCACCCTCCTCTGCCTTCCTCCGGTGGAGCTGGGGGGAGGAAGCCGGCAGTGCTGGTGTCATTCTGCCGTCGCCCCAGCGAGGAAGCAGCAACTGGAAGAAGGAGTCGCTGTTGCTCTGTCGTCACCCCAGTGAGGTGGGGTGAAGCCAGTGGCAGGTGGAGGTGGTGGGTGGGAGAGGAGGAGAGTGAGGGTGCTGGTTCCGGAAGGGTGCTGCTGCTGCTGTCAGTCCGGCAAAGCAGCTTCTTCTTGCGGGGAGTTGATCTGGACACTAAATGCTCAGGCGAGCTCACCTGTTTGCAGCGCTTTTTGGATATAAGTCATGATAAAACAGGAAGACATGGGCAAGTTGCAGAAGTGGGTGGGTTGAACACGCTGGCCAGAGGCAGCCATGTGCATAGACTGACGAGAATCATTACATGCCCGGGAGATTCATGGGACAAAACAGCCATGCGTTAACTTACAATGAAGAAATTGAAATAGTTCAAGATTTTCTATTCCTTGGGTCCATCATCAACCAAAAGGGAGACTGCAACCAAGATATCAGAAGGAGATTGAGACTGGGAAGGGCAGCCATGAAAAAGCTAGAAAAGATTTTCAAGTGTAAGGATGTTTCACTAGTGGCCAAGATCAAGTTAATTCATGCCATAGTGTTTCCTATTACTGTGTATGAGTGTGAAAGTTGGACAATGAAGAAAGCTGACAGGAAGAAAGTAGATACCTTTGAAATGTGGTGTTGGAGGAGTTTTACAGATACTGTGGACTGCCAAAAAGACAAATACGTGGGATCTAGAACAAACTCTCCCTAGAAACTAAAATGACTAAACTGAGGCTATCGTATTTTGGTCACATTACGAGAAGACAAGAGTCACTGGAAAAGACAATAATGCTAGGAACAGTCAAAGGCAGCAGGCAACATGAAATGGAAAAGGAATGAGACAGTCACAAATAATCGTTCACTACATTGTGGTTATGAGAAACTTTAGAACATTTTGAAAAAGGTCATTAGTTCCCAGACTAAACTTTTCCATAGCTACTAACAAGTCTCTTCTCTAATAAACTGATCATTAAAAAGTTGCAATTAGTTGTCACAATATCTAGTGGCAACAAGTTCCACAGATAAATTGCAGGTATTTTCTTTTATTAATGTAATTTCAGCTAAACTGATTAACCCACAGAGTAATCCTCAGCAAAGCTACACCTTTGTAATTCCATTGTAGTCAATGGGCATAGCAAGATGCAACTCTGATAGGACTGCGCTGTCAATGATGCAATCTGAATATAAACCAACACTGGGTTGCTAAAAAGAGTACGGCAACAATGGCTTAGAGAAAGCTTCATCAGCCCCACTTTCCTCACACTATAAAAGCTCCAATTCTAAAGTTGAAATATCAGGGTTTATTTTTCCCCATGATGGTACAAAATAGGATGTCACACTGTGTCTTAACTGTCAATACCATCACAAAAGGCCTATCAGGTTCACAGTGAAATAGTGAAAAGTGAAAGGGTGACAAAAGCCCGAGAACCTCTAAAGTAAATATTTTCTCCTTGCTTCTGGTAGCAAATTCTGTGCAATTCACAGTTTGTGGTAAAGCAATCATGCACTGTGCAACACCACACATTTAACTTACAACTCAATGTGCATCTACTGCTTCCCAGCTCATCCTCCTTTGACAGGCTCACAGCAGCATGGATTGCAAAATGGATGCAGGACATGGTCAAGCAAACCCAGAAATGCTTCAGTATATGACATATTCAAGGCAGCAGAAATTTATTCCTTCTGCCTTGTCACTTTGACCATGTGCAGGCACATGTGTGTGCATATATGCACACAAGTTAACAAACAACAACTGCTAACCTATCAAGAGAAAAAACAATCTGCACTCAAGGTCACTGGCATAATATGCAAAAATGTGACCCAACAATTGAGTGAAAATTGCAAAAGACAGAATCAACACTAAGAACTGGAAAATAAATATATACCAAAAACAATGCAAATTGAATAAATCAACAAGAGGCAAAAAGTGCTAGAAATTAGGCAAACGGTGAGAAAACTTTGAGGAAAAGCCAGGTTTTTATTTGCCTGTCAGTGGAAGGTGAGTAAAATCATACTATCAGCATTGTTCCCTATTGATAGCTGTAGACATTTTTCTGCCTGGTATGTTCTCTCTCATGTTTTTCTTATCTCTAGGCTGAAGAATCTTTTCCCATAAGGGGAATGGAATGATGATCACGCAGCTGCATGGGAGACATGATGTGGCTTCCTCTCCTATTTTACAGTTTTGTCCCCATCCTCCAAAAAAATTAACCACAGGCCCAGCCCTGCCTCACTTTCTATCTTCTCTTAATGGAACTTTCCACTGTGCCAAAAAAGGCCTCTGTGAAGTACCCCTTGCCATTCAGCATGTGTTTCACAGCTTTGTCTTTTCACAAACTATACTCTGGTCAAGTCTCAGGTCTCAAACGCACTCAAGTGTAAAGTTATAATAACAGACTTAAGCAGTACTCAGAGGGCTTGCTCTTTGATCCTCTAAATAAGAAAACCAAATATCAAGTCACCTCTGTAACAAAGAATGCATCTCACAAGAGAAAGCAGAACAGCAGGCTATGGGAAGTACACAGAGCAGTGGGGGAATAGCTGGGGGAGGGAAGTTTTCAGCCCTTCAAGATTTTTATAGTGACCTTCAGTTGTTGCCCCCTCCAACCTTCTCCCCTTGAGCTCTGAATAAGCTATCAAGAGAGAATTGTTTAGAGGTAATGAAGTGAAAAGCATACTTTTTAGCAGCAAATCTCTTCACTGACAGCCAGATCAAGACTTATTTCTGTTGATGAGAGAATCCTTCAGTATTACAAAAGGCATCAAATGAGAAAGAATCAAGAGATCCCAAAGTTTATTAAGTCCAGCCTCCTGCTGTAAGGCTCTTCCACACTCTATCCCTCTCCGGATTTACCCACATATTCCAAAGCACAAACTGGGGAGAGGACTGGAGATGACATCTAACTAGGACATTCTGGTGTCCCAGCAGAAAGGGAATGGAGTATTCTAGCTCCCTATAGACTTTCTCACTTTCATATGGAACTAGTCAGTATATAAAACTAGGTTTTATGACAGATGGATTATTAGTGTGTCCTTTCAAAGCTTTTCTATTGGATTTTTCAAGATATTTGGAGAATGCCCATGGACAAAATGGTATGGTACTAAAGAAAGCAACTAGTATCATCCTCCCCTTCATTTTATTAAAATAAGTTCTTTAGGTGGTTCAGGTTTGCTTGGGTGATTTATTGAATGCAAAGGAGTCTTTACTTCCTCTCATTTTACCATGATAATCTGAATCTATTTACAGGCAAAATACCACAGGTTCTTGCTGAGCTTTATTACTGCGATAATTACAAAGTCAAATGCAATCATTAAAACAGCAGCATTTGCTTAACATCATCTTAGGATGCTCTTTCTCTCCTCTTTCACTAGATTGAATGAATCAAGTAATACATAAACGTACACCCCCATGGAAACACCAGGCTTCTATTGTCTTTTTGCTAACAAGAACTGCCTTTTCTTGCGGCTGCACTCAGAACACCCTTGGCCTATACAATTTCCCCCTGACCGCACAAATCCTTGGGTTATTAAGATGGCAGGGTTGTAAGCCCTCAAAGGAGCGCTCAGTCTTTAACCGCTAATTTGACCTTCACCTTATGTCATCTGACTACTCTTATTACCTGTGCATGCAGGCAGAGGCAATACTACAAATGAGCTTACAATTACTTCATTCACTTTCATTATGGCTGGCAGGTGCCTGGGGACTGACAGACAAGAACTTATGTATGAACTTGTGAAGATAGAGCTGGTTTTAAAAATTGGGTAGAAAGGAGGAGATGGGACCACAGAGGATGAAGAGAAAGAAAGCAGAGGATGCAGGAAATGAAAATACAACCATTTGATAAAGAGTAGTAGCGAGACAGAAGAGGGTAGCAGAAAGAAAGAGTTTTTAAGGACCCAAATATATAAACAACTTTAATCTGGATTCTTAGACACATTTTCCAGAGCTTTTTAGGTCATACTGAATCAGGTACTTGCCATACTTTTTCAGAGCCGTGGGAACATTGGTAAAGTCATATATGTTTCTGTAGACCAGTGTAAATGTAACTCGAAATAATAATAAATGTACCTGTCCCTAAGAGCAGAGCTATTTATGAAATATCACCATCCATTAGTGTAGGACTAATCAAGCAGTCAAGTTAATGGAACATATTGAATTTGCACACATTTCACATTAGCCTTGCATATAAAGACTCATTGTATGTATGGAACTCAGAGAGAGAGAGGCATCTATGATGGCTACAGATCACTGGAAAGAGATTTGGAGGCTTACCCCAATATTGTCTTCCCAACGATGGGCTTTCTGAAACTTTTCTGCTGCATCAGCCACCCTCTGAAAAAAGGAGAGAGATGAGGTGAGTATATAAAGAACCAACGTGGAATGCAATAAGGAACAGGGACTTAACCCTTTTCTATCCCTATGTGGAACCATTTTCATCACTCCTGCTTATGATAATTTTCAGCATTCCCACTAACCCAGCTCTATTATGGAAAGAAATTAGGTTAAGTTTTATGAATTCCCACATGCACAAACGATCTTTTAAATTAAAAGTGAAAGGTGGTTAAAAAGTGTGCTTCGATTTCTTTTATAGGGCTGCATTTACTTTATCTGATAAGAATGACTGTCTTCCATGAACGTGTGTGTGTGAAAGTGGGAGGGTTTCCATCAGTCACATTCTTGAAGTTATAGCAAAAAAACCCTGCCTCCTGTGTTGCCTCACAGAACACCCACACGCTGTGTGTGTGTTTTTGCATGTTTTCCATATTTTTTGCATCCTGATATCCTTTTGGCCTTCTGAAACCAGAGGAGCAGATCAATCCATCCATTTTGATGTCAAGACAGGATCTCTCAATTAAAGCATGTATTTCTCCAGGCACTTTCAAGAGGAAGTAGCTTGTGTGACTGAATACTCTAGTGACTCATTAATCAAGGATCTTTTGTGTGACCCTCCAAAGCTCTTCACACCAAAGGCTATGAGTAATGACCCAGGTTTGCAGGATAATAACTAAAACTCTCAGAAGCTCCCTCACAATACAGACTTCCCTGATATCTCTATCAAGAGCCCAGAAAGAGCCATCAGCCCATCTCCTAGCCATTATAGCAGGTCTGAGTGATTCCCACCATTTAAGATCATTCAGTCATTTGCAACTGGACACATCTTCTGTTCTTCATTATATCACCTAGGTACTCTTTCCTTATAGGCCATTGAAGTCCCTCCCCAAACCCTCCCCTCCTCAGGCTCCACCCCCAAAATCTCCAGGTATTTCCCAACCCAGAGCTGGAAACCCTTTCATGATACCTGCATCAATCCTGAAGTTACACCAATCACAGTACAAACCAAATTTCACCAATGGGCCATCAGATCCTTGCACCTTGGTAAATCCAGGTGCATAAGATGGGCATGCCAGGCCAACCATTCTCAGAGTTGGTTTTGCCCCAAAACTTTCTTCCATCATTGGGAACATAAAATCACTGGATTTCTTCAACACAGTGTGGTTGCTATGGGGTGAGGGAGAGGGAGAGAACTCTGAGACAACTACTCACTGGGCTGAAGAATATCCAGACCACCACACTGGCTTCTCCAAAGATTCGTGAAATCCCAGCATCCCACAGTCAAGTAAAAGGGAGCACGTAAGCTTTGATTAAGGCTTGGTAACCTCAGCAGGTTCAAGTCTTCTCTTTTTATCACACAGAGCTCTTGTCCACTGAACCTGTACATGTAAGTTGAGAATGTAGGGCCCTTAAAAGGATGCTTATTTGTCTCACTTAAACAAACTTTCTTCCCTAACCCAACCTCAAATCCTAACTAAAAGCCAAATAAAAGCCTGGCTAAACTGACACTCTTATCCAGATCCACAGTTCCCTCTCTGAGGAAAAAAATGTTTTCCTCCTCTCTTAAACTGAGGCTGGTTCACCCCTCCCATCCAGTGAGCTCACTTGGATTTAGTATGAGGCCAAAATCACAAGGATTGGTTCAGAGCCCTGGAGAAGAGGTGGGACTTTTGTGGACGACTGCCACAACACGTAGGGTATGTTTTTCTTTCATTCTGCTTTCCTTCTTGGATATGACTCTCCACATCTTTGTACCCACTCCCATCTCTTAGCTTCTTTATTTCCCATTCTCAGTTGCTTTGTCCTTCTGTCAGCTGGCCATCCCATAGCATCCCCCACCTTGCTAGGAATTCCTCCCTTCGTCTCCAGAAATCCTTCCCCTTCATCCCACTGTAGCTTTGTGCCCATTGAGCATCCCATCACCTATCTCTTCAGGTTTGTTTTTCTGGAGAAATGTAGGAGGTACACAATTTAGTTTAAAAGCAACTTTAATTGAGCATTTAGCTTAAAGTAATATAATTGAATGCTAGGATTGTAACAAAGTAAATGGTTTTTATTGGATGGGCAAATGTAAATTAATGCAGTATTTTTAAAGTCTCACTGTCTTGTACTATATCCTGCTCCCCATCCTTCTATTCTGTATCTTGGATAGGGTAATAAAGTTACTTACTGGTTAAATATCTGTCTCCCTACCAACTATCCATCCCCGGGAGATTTATTGAGTTAACATAGGAATTGTGTATACAACACTCAGATGATCCCTTTTTACCCAAGGACTTGTGTGGCAGTTTTTCATGTGTAAGGGATGCTCTTCATGTGATAGCCCTGACATAGGGAACGATGTGGGTAACACCTGCCCCTGATACTGGGGTCATGGAAGGCATGAAAAGGCATCAAGTATTTGCTGGTCCCTCAATAACAATCCCTCCATTAAAGCCACTTGATTTCTCCCACAGAACAAACAAACAAAAAAGCGTCACTTGGGTCATTTATGCATGGGAGTTTTACCTGAGGTTCATTGGACTCACACTTTCCTTTGGGATTCTATGCACCAGCATTCTAAGAACATAAGAACATAATAAAAGCCCTGCTGGGTCAGACCCAGGCCCATCAAGTCCAGCAGTCTGTTCACACAGTGGCCAACCAGGTGCCTCTAGGAAGCCCCCAAACAAGACGACTGTAGCAGCACCATCCTGCCTGTGTTCCACAGCACCTAAGATAATAGGCATGCTCCTCTGATCCTGGAGAGAATAGGCATGCGTCATGACTAGTATCCATTTTAACTAGTAGTCATGAATACCCCTTTCCTCCATGAACATGTCCACTCCCCTCTTAAAGCCTTCCAAGTTGGCACCCATCACCACATTTTGGGGCAGGGAGTTCCACAATTTAACTATGCGTTGTGTGAAAAAAATGCTTCCTTTTATCTGTTTTGAATCTCTCACCCTCCAGCTTCAGCAGATGACCCCGCATTTTAGTATTATGGGAGAGGGAGAAAAAATTCTCCCTGTCCACTCTCTCCAAACCATGCATAATTTTATAGACCTCTATCAAGCTCAAATCAGGAATCCCCACCCCTTGAAATGCTGCTTTATAACTGGCTGTAGTAAGAGAAAAGTTCCCTCCCCCTAGGGTTGTCAGGTCCCTCTTTGCCACTGGTAGGAGGTTTTGGGGGCGAAGCCTGAGGAAGGCGGGGTTTGGGGAGGGACTTCAATGCCACAGAGTCCAATTGCCAAAGCGGTCATTTTCTCCAGGTGAACTGATCTCTATCGACTGGAGATTAGTTGTAATAGCAGCAGATCTCCAGCTAGTACCTGGAAACTGGCAACCTTACAATTGCCGCATAAAAAAGCATTTTAAGAACATAAAACAAAAAATGAAGCAGTCTGAAAAGGAGTGGGAGAGAAATCCAAGCCTCAGTTTTAAAAAGCTTTTCTTCTGCTCAGAAAGAGCTCCGAGGAAGCAGGATATATTAGAACCCCTGTCTCTGGACAGGCTGCTTTGTAATTGGCTGTAAGCGAAACTAAGCTTGCGTGTCCTGCACTTTGCCTTATGCACGGAGATTTCACCCAGGCTGAGCTCAGGGGAGTAGAAAGAAACGGGTTAACAGAGGAACATGAAGGTCCAGGATTTGCAAGTGCTGGCAGTAAGGTCATCTCTAATGGAGGGAAAACTCATGCATAACTCCAAGGAACAACCGAGACAGCCGGGGGTGTGTGTGAACATAAGTGAAAGTACCCATGCATAAACAACCTTGGTTTCTAAGGGGGAATTTAAGGTGGCTGCAGTTTATGAATGACATCAATGTCGCTGTGAGTTCATTCAGTGAAAAAAGGTGGTGTACATGCAGAGTCTTGATCCATCTTGCAATGCACCAGCCAGTCCTGGGAAGATGTGAAGGGGATGAGGACTCAGGTAAGGTATCTGAACAAGCTCTTTCTTTAATTACAGGCTGCAGTGAGAAACTCCCAAGCTTACATAGCATTTAAAGACAGCCTGGCAAGATCTAATCAAGGAATATGTTAAATGCAGATGCCAGCGTCTTTGCTTAAAATGTATGAGATTTAAAGGGGGCAAAAAATATCCAAAGTGATTTTGTAGAGTTTGCAATTCAAGTGATTGCAGAAGCCTACCTCATTATTTAGCAGGAAGTTATGGGGCCGGATCTCAGCACAGTCAAAAGTGGTGCTTCATCTCCTGCTAAAGTACACCACCTCTATTCCTTTGACCATTCAGGAGTTTAAAACTGCACGAGGTTCAAAGGTTCTCTTAGAAGGTAAGGGATAATATATATTGTTCTCCTGCCAAGCATAAAGTGGGATATATGGCATATTTTGCAGTTTTGTCCCTGCAAAAGGACAATTCAAACATTCAAGGTCTGAGATAGTAAGACACTTTATTCTTGTCAGAAGCAATTTCAAACAATGCACCTGGAAGTAATTCTCAGAACTTCCTCTTAACACTTGCTGTTAAAAGGTTCCCAAAGCAGAGGGGAAACCTTGTTGGAATAAACTGACGACTGGCATGAATGCACAAGTTCTTCTTGATCCATCCAGCTCTTCCCAATCCTTTCTGACTAGTCAGTGATATCAGCACTCTTCCCTACTAAGTTATTGCAACTATACACATTGTACTTGCTTGCTTACTTATTCTCTCCCCCTCTTTGAAAATGTTTTGGTTTTCATGGTTGTTCCAAAGAAACCTCAACACATGCCCCTGCTCAAGGTTGAACGCTATATGGAAAACACTGTCTTTGGTGGTGCTACTTGTAATGATGGTTATGGGAAACACTGATATTGTATCAGTGTGTCTTTTCACCAGCAAATGCATAAAGTGTGGAAGAAAAATAAGTACTAGCATCTTTAAACACCCATCTATATCCTTCTGGGAAATGTACAACAGGATGGGATCAGGTATACTTAGGGTTGCCAGGTCCCTTTTTGCAACTGGTGGGAGGTTTTTGGGTGGAGCCTGAGAAGGGCATGGTTTGGGAAGGGGAGGGGCTTCAATGCCATACAGTCCAATTGCCAAAGCGGCCATTTTCTCCAGGTGAACTGATCTCCATTGGCTGGAGATCAGTTGTAATAGCAGGAGATCTCCCGCTACCACCTGGAGGTTGGCAACCCTACCTCTATGGTAAGCAGAAGACACATTTTCAAGCTTTTCTCTGTAGCCAAGAAGGCTTGAAACTCCATCACAGTGAGAGCAGATAAGACACAGAATGATTAAAATGAGAGAATATGGAATACAGATGCCAGAACTGACCACCTCAAAGTGTCATGGCCTTGTTACATGTGATATATCCCCAGTTGGGTAGCTTAGTTGAAAAAGCGGCTGCAGCTCCCCCTACCATGTGCATCAGGGTCATAATACTGGGAAAGGAGAGTTTTGTGCAAGTTGTTTTGGTTTGTATAGAAATTGTGATATTCATCACATTTTGAATCCTGTATATTTGCTCTTTCTCTCCCCTAAACTGGTTGCAATCTTTCAGTATAGCCACAGAAATAACACAAGGATACATGCCAAAGCGTACAGATGCTAGAATCCATTCCAAATCCCAAAGGCACAAAATCTGGATCTGTATGAGCCTTTGAGACTTCTCTGTAATACTATGTGTGAATTGCATCACCAAAAGAGAGTTTATTGTGCTTCAGACATGAAAAGGAAATGCAGTGATCAGGAAATAATATGCACCCCCCCACACAAGTAGAAAAGTCCAAATATATAAAAAAAAGATCTAGGTTAATAGTATAAGATTCTGAGCTGTCTGACAGATATCACACATATGCTAGTACATCAGGGTACTTAGATCTGACTTAGCTCAAGCTCTGCCTGTTGCATTAACACAATTGTACCATGCGTTAACTATGCTACTCACCCAAGAGGGTTTGTACCCCTGGAATTCATGTGATGGGGGAAACCTCCTGACCTCTGTTGCTGTTATCAAGTGTCCCTTCTCTATAGTGCTGCCTGAGCACCAATTGCAAGACACAGTCTGTGAGTAAAGAGACTGATGAGGAGTCAGCACTGACACCATGGCCATTAACGCATGGCTAGAGAGTGCTTGGTTTGTCCCTCTCATGCCTCACGCTTTTCAAAACCGAGAGCAAAAAACTGAACGCAAGTGAGGAACAACCACAAAGGCATCTGACGGGCGGTAGAGGGCCTTGCTGCCGGGAAGGCCATCTGGCAGCTGCTGGCCAGGCTGTTGCCCCCAGGTGTCTGCTGCCGCCGCCTCTCTCAGCCCCTTGGCCTTGTCTCCCCCTCCTCCCTCGGCTGCTTTGGCTGCGGCCAGTCCACCTCTCTCTGCCCTCTGCCTTGCCTTTCTGTGTTTCGGTGGCTGCAGCTGTGGCAGTGGCCGGTCTGCCTCTCTTGGTCCTCCACCTAGCCTCCTCCTGCTCTGGCGGCAGCGCCTCTCTTGCTGCCTCTCTTGGGGTGGGAGGGGTGTCGGAAGGAAGTGTCAAGCAAGGGGAGTCGGCCCGCACACTTAAACGCACCACGTAACTCTCAGAGTTGCAGCTAATATTTCTTTTAAGAGGCGACAAGCCAGGAATGGGAAAACCTTGGTAAGTTTTGGAGGGAGGGGGGTTGATCCTGTGGGAGGCAGGTGAGGATACTCGCAGGACAAAACGGCCATGCGTTAATGGCCTATGTCACAGGATAAGACAAGCTTTTCCACTCCTAGATTTGGCTCTTTTAAAGGTGCACCAAGTTTCTGGAAGACTACCTGGGTAAAACATTTTAAGAAAGTTCTAAATTATAAATTTTCTGCATTAATTCATTGAAATTGTTCTCATCATACTTTCTCTAATGTGTGCTAAAGCTCTAGAGAGTCATGTAAATTCTAGCTAAAATGCATAAAAATGTTTCTTTGGCACTCAAAGGTAGTCAACTTATTTTAAGTGTTCCCATTTTGTTGTTGCCTTCAGTATGCAAATACACATGGAAGCATTTAAAAGGCAGCCCGTAGCAGATAGAAAAGTTCCCCATAATCCTAAGCACTAAAGTCCAAGAAAAGAGAAGCCGAGGGGAGATGGGGAGGACGAAATGAAAGTGCAGAGAATTGATTTGTATAATGAAATTGCTCAGAAGTACCAGTAGTTGGGTTTTTTTAATTAAGCCAGTAGGCGTGAATATATAGAGGCCAGAGACTTCCAGGGGGATCAATTTTTGCATCAGTAAGTAAATTAAAAACAGAAAGCAAAATAAATGGCAGCCCCCTTCTGGCACCAGCCAGCCTATACAAGCCCAGGAACACTGTCAGGTAAGCAGAATAATTGCTACTGTACTTGCTGAGACAACCTCAACCTTGGATAGGGTTGCCAACCTCCAGGTAGTGTTTGGAAAGCAAAACCAGCACACAATTTCAATGCAATACAACTATAATAAAGTGCAAGGTGACAAGTGAATACTTAGCTTATAAAAGAGACAAATATATACAATATTTACAAAATGCAAAATACAAAGTACAAAGGTACAAAATCAATCCAATTGGTTCTTCTGTTCAGGTATTTATCCTTAATATTGTATAGTATTGCATATAGGTGTAGCAATGCTACAGGTAAGTGATTGTAGTCCACACTAAACAGCTGAAAAGGGGGATACAAGGACGTGTAGTCTAGATCAGTATCCATGTTTCGCTGGAGGCTTCATCAGCTGATCAATTTCATTCAGAGAAATGATAATTGCACAGGAATAACATCCTCATATGTACCACGTTCCAATGGCCAAGGTGGCTCCAGGTAAGTTCAAAATTTTTTGAACCGCATGTTTCATTGTTGGCCTTGTAAAGCCCAGCGTATCTTACACTTTGGTCTGAACCTCTGAGAAACTTACACAGTGTTCAGTTGGAGCTCTGCAGCTAAACCCAATAATGAGCAGAAAACTAGGCACAAGGCTACCACGACACGTCCTTGTATCCCCCTTTTAAGCTATTTAGCGTGGACTACAATCACTTACCTGTAGCATTGCTACACCTATATGCAATACTTTACAATATTAAGGATACTTACCTGAACAGAACAATTAAATTGATTTTATAACTTTGTATTTTGCATTTTGTAAATATTGTATATATTTGTCTCTTTTGAAAGCTAAGTTTTCACTTGTCACCTTGCACTTTATTATAGTTGTATTGCATTGAAATAGTGTGCTGGTTTTGCTTTCCAAACAATACCCCACAGCACAGAGCCTTTTTGTTCTCTGGTGGAACCTCCTGGTAGTAGCTGGAGATCTCCTGCTATTACAACTGATCTCCAGCCAATAGAGAGCAGTTCACTGGGAGAAAATGGCCGCTTTGGCAATGGGACTCTATGGCATTGAAGTCCCTCCCCTCCCCAAACCCCGCCCTCTTCAGGCTCTGCCTCAAAAGCCTCCTGCCAGTGTCAAAGAGGGACCTGGCAAGCCTAACCTTGGAGGGCTCACAAGTCAGTCAGAAGGGCAAGTAGACTTATGTCACAAGGGTGTGGATTAAACAAGCAGAAAATAAAAGTGTTTTCTTTATTTTATGGCGGAGACCAATCAAGAAGCCCTAACTTGGCCTTTCCCAGAAAATGCTTACTATTCACTATTACAATCACACACACACACACACACACATTTTGTTTATATTTCTTTCACATTTTGTTTGTATTTCTTCCATTATGGTGAACTCCTCTGGGGAAAAATATGAAAATAAAAATAAGAGACACTGCGGTGCTTGTGATCTTTACTTCTGAAAAAAAATTGATCTCTTTTTAGTTCCATGGTAAATGTAATCTGTTTGAACACAGGCTCTATAACCGCTTGTTTATCATCCACACCACACACAAACTGTTTGTTGTACTTGCTTTCTAGTACTGAAGAGATGTGAGAATATCTTTATCACAAATATTTGTTTTACTCCAGCTCAGAGAACTGATATTTATGAGGTTTATAAGCATCTAACCACGAATGCACTGCATGTTTCATTGTTGGCCTTGTAAAGCCCAGCGTATCTTACACTTTGGTCTGAACCTCTGAGAAACTTACACAGTGTTCAGTTGGAGCTCTGCCGCTAAACCCCATAATGAGCAGAAAACTAGGCACAAGGCTACCATGAGAAACACCTTGCAAGGAGCCTACTTAATATGTCATTGCTACAGACCTCCTTGAAACACCTCAAGACAACCCTGCTGCAGTTCACATGTATCAGGTTCAGAATACCATTTTTTTTTTACTTCTTATAATGCTTCACTTCGTTGTGAACTGGGTGCCAAGAAGCCCAAATAAGTTATTCTCTACTTTGGATATAAAGTGAGCTTCTGAACATGTACAAAGTGAGTGAAGATTTCTAGGATATGCAGTGTTCCACGAGGCCTAGATATCCAGCAAGGATGTTAAATGTCCCAAAAACTACGTGTCCTCCAGGGTGTCTTGCATCTGGAATGCTATTGAGAGCACAGATGCCGGGGGCGGGGGGGGGGGGAGAGAGACTGCCATTTTACAGTTCCAGGCATTGCTGAGGTTATGGAAGCCTCACAGAGAGAACACTTCTAAAACTACTGCCATGAAAGTTACAGAAGAAGAGAAGGGGGCAGTATAGGGTTTCCAGGTCCCTCCTGGCAACTGGCGGGAGATGTTGGGAGGAGGGGACAGGGGACGGTGATCTGTGGCCATGCATGATGACACTATTTCCAGCATTGTTTATTATTGTTACAGCCAATGGCCAGCTTAGAATTACAGCATTTCCAGCATGACGTGGAAGCACTGTCATTGCATCAGGGGGCGCTCTAGCACTTGCCCCAAAACTCTATGGTTTCCATATAGTTTTGGAAAGAGTGATAGAGCGTCCCCCCGGTGCGATACCAGCACTTCCACATCATGCCGAAAGGGATGTCATCATGCCCGGACGGAGGTCGCTCACCCCCTCCCCTTTCGGCCAGCCTGCTTCCACCCTCCAAACAGCTGAGTGTTGGCAGGCAATGGCAGGAATCTCTGGGAGATTGCCCGCCATTAGCGGGTACCTGGTAACCCTAGGGCAGTGGGAGAGGGCTCACTGAGGCATTAGAGGGGATGTTGTAGGAGGTAGGAGGAAGTATTCAAACACTGTCACACTCCTAATGATGCCACTGAGTGTGTGACAGGGTTTCTAAATTTCAGAATTGGGGCTGGAAAAAAATGAACCATTTTCTGATTCTGGGGGTAAGTGTTCATTAAGCCCTGTTCTGAATCAAGCTGAGGGGAGTTCTCTCATCACTACTTTGGATGTAGTAAATTTTGTTCTGACAGTCAGCAATGAAGAGAACACACACACAATCTTATAGAGCTGGGACCATTTTACTTATATAAAATGGTATGCCATTTTTTCTGCCCAAAGCTTATACAAAGTAGGTCACAATGAATTAAAAAACCTTTAGTCATTCAATTTAGTTCAGCAGTATTAATAGCCACAGAACTACACGAGGCAGAAGAAAAACAGAGTGGGAAAGAAGGCTACCACTCCCTTGGGTGAACAGAACAGGCTTTGTTCAGCACATAAAATAAATCAAAGATGGTGGCAGGCAAATATCCCTCCAACAAGATAAGTGGGATGCAACCACAGAGTCTGTCTCTCTTCTCCAAATAGAGGCACTCGTATAGGGCTTTTGACCCCAAATGACAGCTTTGAGGAGAACATAAGAAATAAGAAGAGCCCTGTTGGATTGGACCAGTGGTTCTTGTAGTTCAGCATCATGTTTCACATAGTGGCCAACCAGTTTCCCAGGTGGAAAACTAGCTGTTCCTTCAAGGACTCTTAAAGATCATCACTGGCAGTTTGAACTGAAAGAAAAACTCAAAGACAGTAAAGATCTTGGGTTTAAGAGAAATATGCTTACTGTGGCAAATCCCTGTCTACACCTAGCTGCCTTATTCTGGATCCACTGAGGTTTCCACGGATTTTTTAAAAAGCAGCCCCATGACTAGCCCATTACAGTGATCCAGTCTATATGATACATACATCCCACCCATTTCACAGACTGTGTAGATCAGCTTACACAGCTTGCAGCCAACCAAGCCAAATGCAAACCATTTATACCATGTATTGTAGTCTGCAAGATAGTGGCCAACCCTTCTTCTTCTTCTCTCTTGCTCTCTTTTTTTTGCCATTCTAGGCAGGGGATCATTGAGCCCTTATGTGCAATGATGCACAGCTGGTGTGCTTGTCCAGTTTGATGTATCAAATCATGGGGGTCTGCTCTAGGCAGTCCCTTACTCGAGCCACCATCCCTTCTGCCCTGTATCCATGGAATCCAGAACCTAGAGTGAGGCACAGAGAAAGAGCAGGTGCAAACCAGAAAGGTTCCTGCAGAGCAAGGGAAGATAAATGTAAACACATATACCAGGAGCACTGACACTGACCTGGGGGGAAATTACTTCTTCACATCTAAATGATCAGTCAGTCTCTAAGTGGGAATAAAATAACTCAGCAGAGCCCTCAAGGAATAGTATGTTGGGAAATTGCAGTTCAATCCGCCCAGTATCTTATGTCTAGTCGTTGCAGTCCCTCAGTAGATGGAGAGTGGGAAATAAATCTACGAACCCGCCTTATGGTGAGTAAAACCATTGGTTAATTTATTGGTTCTTGTAGGTTATCCGGGCTGTGTAACCGTGGTCTTGGAATTTTCTTTCCTGACGTTTCGCCAGCAACTGTGGCAGGCATCTTCAGAGTAGTAACACTGAAGGACAGTGTCTCTCAGTGTCAAGGGTGTAGGAAGAGTAATATATAGTCAGAAAGGGGTTGGGTTTGAGCTGAGTATTGTCCTGCAAAAGTATTGTCCTGTAAGTATCAAGATAATGTGCTAATGAGGGTATGGTATGTTAATATGGAACCATTGTATCCTGAAGTGATCTGTTAATGTGTGTAATCCAAAGCTAATCTGTATGGCTATTGTTGAATGTTGTCTTTGTCTGGAGGTTTTTCAGGGCAGGAAGCCAAGCCTTATTCATTCTTAAACTCTCCTCTTTTCTGTTAAAGTTGTGCTGATGTTTATGAATTTCAATGGCTTCTCTGTGCAATCTGACAAAATAGTTGGTAGAATTGTCCAGTCTTTCAGTGTCTTGGAATAAGACCCTGTGTCCTGTTTGTGTCAGTCCATGTTCAGCCACTGCTGATTTCTCAGGTTGGCCAAGTCTGCAGTATCTTTCATGTTCTTTTATCCTTGTTTGTATGCTGCGTTTTGTGGTCCCGATGTAAACTTCTCCACAGCTGCAAGGTATACGATATACTCCTGCAGAGGTGAGGGGGTCTCTTTTGTCTTTTGCTGATCGTAGCATTTGTTGTATTTTCTTGGTGGGTTTAAACACTGTTTGTAGGTTATGTTTTTTCAAAAGTTTCTCCATCCTATCAGTGACTCCTTTAATAAATGGCAAGAATACCTTTCCTATGGGAGACTGTTTTTCTTGAGTTTTCTGATTTTTGTTTGGTTTAATGGCCCTTCTGATTTCATTCTTGGAGTAGCCGTTTGCTAGCAGTGCGTGATTTAGATGATTAGTTTCTTCCTTGAGAAACTGTGGTTCACAGATCTTGTGAACCACAGTTTCTCAAGGAAGAAACTAATCATCTAAATCACGCACTGCTAGCAAACGGCTACTCCAAGAATGAAATCAGAAGGGCCATTAAACCAAACAAAAATCAGAAAACTCAAGAAAAACAGTCTCCCATAGGAAAGGTATTCTTGCCATTTATTAAAGGAGTCACTGATAGGATGGAGAAACTTTTGAAGAAAAAAAAAACATAACCTACAAACAGTGTTTAAACCCACCAAGAAAATACAACAAATGCTACGATCAGCAAAAGACAAAAGAGACCCCCTCACCTCTGCAGGAGTATATCGTATACCTTGCAGCTGTGGAGAAGTTTACATCGGGACCACAAAACGCAGCATACAAACAAGGATAAAAGAACATGAAAGATACTGCAGACTTGGCCAACCTGAGAAATCAGCAGTGGCTGAACATGGACTGACACAAACAGGACACAGGGTCTTATTCCAAGACACTGAAAGACTGGACAATTCTACCAACTATTTTGTCAGATTGCACAGAGAAGCCATTGAAATTCATAAACATCAGCACAACTTTAACAGAAAAGAGGAGAGTTTAAGAATGAATAAGGCTTGGCTTCCTGCCCTGAAAAACCTCCAGACAAAGACAACATTCAACAATAGCCATACAGATTAGCTTTGGATTACACACATTAACAGATCACTTCAGGATACAATGGTTCCATATTAACATACCATACCCTCATTAGCACATTATCTTGATACTTACAGGACAATACTTTTGCAGGACAATACTCAGCTCAAACCCAACCCCTTTCTGACTATATATTACTCTTCCTACACCCTTGACACTGAGAGACACTGTCCTTCAGTGTTACTACTCTGAAGATGCCTGCCACAGTTGCTGGCGAAACGTCAGGAAAGAAAATTCCAAGACCACGGTTACACAGCCCGGATAACCTACAAGAACCAATGAACTCTGACCGTGAAAGCCTTCGACAATATATTGGTTAATTTAGTTCAGTATTGTCTGCAGGGATTGGTATTGACTCTCTAGGAACTCATCCTCAACACCTGCTGTCTGAGATCTTTTAAACTGCAGATGCTAGGGATTACATTTGGAATATTCTGCATGCAAACTTTATGCTCAGCCAATGATTCATAGCCTTTCCCCAATAACAGTTCAACTGCAGGTTCATATGATTACATAGCAAATCTGTCCACAGCAAATCTGTCCTGGCTATCTGTCCACAGATGTGGGCAGCATCCTTTTTAATGGGATGGAAACTGCTGGGATGTAGCAGTTTGGGACTAAAGTCTCTGCACAGCTGTAGCAAAGAAAGTTCATTGTTGTTCTTGCTCCCATAGAGCAAAGTCCATCCAGGCAGCCATCCCATGGGGAATTTTTTCCAGGCACAATAATAGAGTCATGCACGAAGAACGAAAAAGTAATTAGAGCTGCTTTGAATTAACAATTAACAATGGGTCTGAGGGCAGTGATAAAATTGCTGCTGCATTAGTAATTGATAGTGTTAATAAGCAAAATATGCTGCATTCTGCTGAAAAGGGTCACAGAGCTTTCTTGTCTGTTTATGTCTGATCAGCAATTGTTTCAAAACCGCAAAAGTACTTTTCCTTACAATTTTACTTTCCCTTTTTACACTCAGAAAGAATGCAAAATAGCTTTGTTGTAATGGGTAATTAGCTACCACTACAGAGGCAAATTTCAACCACCAGACTACTATGCAGCATTAAGAAAACAACAAGGCTGAAGAAGCCATCATTGGTGAAAGCGTCTATTACCTGGAAGACATTTCCATTCTACTATAAGTGCCAGCTTGGTCTCCATTTGAAACACCTGCAGCACATAGCCAGTGGATATAAAAGTCTGATTTTCACTTGGACTCTTGGAAAATCTGTAGGAATTCTTTGTACTTTCGGGACCAGCTCTTACAAAGACTGAAATTATACTGGAAAGTCTTTAAGACTCAAAGAGAAACATTAGACATAGATTTGTTGTATATATTGTTCTTTAACTTGTCTTTTGATATTTTTGTATAATCTCTTGTTTGACTGTCGCTCACCTATAGATATTGCTTGCACCAAGTTTTGTATTGACTATCTCCTTTTGAATATATGTACAGAACTGAGCCTTGTGTGGATTGTTTTTGCAAGGCCCCTGCCAGGGGAAGAGGATTCCTTGCTCTGGGGCCGCTCTCCTGGTGCTGGTTAGTGGGGGACTAACTGGCAGGAAAACTAGGTCTCGGCCTGAATCGTTGGTGACATGGTGATGCCACTTGTGGCACTCACTAGAAATGATGTCATTGAGTTGCTGGTGATGTGGCACGTACTGGAATTTGGGCAAACCTCTATGGTATTTGGGCATTCTTATATATAATGTATTTTCAAAGATATTTTTATTGTTCAAATGTGAATAATTCTGGCAACAATTAATATGCTACAAGGTGTTTGCTAACAGATTATTAAAATTCTACTTATTTATTTATAATATTTCTATGCTACATCTTCAGAGTCCTGCTCAAGGCAGCCTATAATTAAAAATCACAATATAGAAACAAGCCATTAAAAACAAGCCGTTAGACATAAGCAACATTAAAAAAAGGTCTATAGAACAGAGCCGGTAATTTAAAAGCTGATAAGATAAAACCTGTAATTAAGAGCCTGGATAAAAAGATGTATTTTAGCCTGGCACCTAAAAGAAAGTATAGTAGGTGCCAGTCAAGTCTCAAGGGGAAGGACATTCCAAAGGTGAGGTGGCACTGAAAATGCGATCACCAGTCACCACCCACCTCACCTTTGAAGATGGGGACATGGAGAATAGGGCAGGAGAAGCAGATTTAGCAGGCTGCATAGTATGGTAGGAGATGGTCCTTCAGGTACCCTGGCCCTAAGCCATTTAGGGCTCTAAAGGTAAGAATCAGCTCTTTGAATTATGTCCAGAAACAGATGGGGAGCCAGTGAAGCTCTTTCAGCAAAGGGGTGATGTGATCCCTATAACTAACCCCTGATAGTAGCCTGGCTCCCGTGTTTTGGACCAAACAAAAAAAAAAACGGGAAACCTCTGAACAACAGAAACAAGGGGTACCAAGTTCCTGTGAGACCTAACACAATTCTGCAGGGCCTGTAAGATGTAGTTGTTCTGCCAGGCCTACAACTGAGGGCAGCTACGGTTCTTTGAGCTGGCCTCCCTATACCTCTTCTATACCATCTGTTATCAGCTAACACTCGCCTCTGACCTGAAGATTCCAACACTACTGATATGGAAGACATCTTAATTTAAATTGCTGAGGTTTTCATCATTAAACAGAGTTTTTTGGATTTTAAATATTTTGTATTGTATATTAGTTACTTGAATATTGTTGTGTTTGTTGTTGGATAAGGTGCCCTGAGCCCTGCTCTGGCAGGGAAAGGGTGGGATATAAATATAATATAATAAAATAAATAAATAGCATAAGCTGAATTGCAATTAGTAAAATGATTGTGTGTAAAGGTATGTTGACTCACTGGATGTCTAAAAATTTGAATTTGAGCTGCCTGCTTGTAGTTAACACTGTTGTCACGTCTATAATGTTCCTTTAAGTTTATTGTGAAAGACTGTGATCTCATATTAGCATGTACCAACTGATCTTTAAGGGATCGTCCAGGACAGGCTGGCTCTGAGGTCTCTGAGCAGCTTCTCCATTGGCCAACAGTACCTCAATCTTGTCTAGATTGCGCTTCAGTTTAGAGACCCTCATTCATCTGATTACCTTCTCCAGGCACCTAGTCAGAACTTACACATACCCACCTGGCTTAGCATTAAGGAGAAACAGAGCTGGGTGTCATCCATATATTGGTGGCACCTCACTCCAAATCCCCAGATCACCTCACCCATTGGTTTCATGTAAATGTTAAATAGCATGGGGGATAAGATGGGACCCTTTGTGACCCCACAGCATAAATGCCATGGGTCTAAGCAGCAGTGCTCCAGCACCACCTTCCATAATAGGTTGGTCAAGTAAGAACACAGTGGCCCCTATGCCCAGCCCAGCCAGTTTCTCTGGAAGGATATCATGGTCAATGGTACTGAAAGTTGCTGAGAAGTCCAGGAGAATCAACAGGGACACACTCCCCCATCACTCTCCTGGAGAAGGTCATCAGTCAAGGAGACCAAGGCAGATTCCATCGCAGAACGAGGCCTGAATCTGCATAGAAATGGGTCTAGATAATCCATATTCCCCAAGACTGCCTGAAACCATACAGCTACCACACACAAAAAAAATTTTGCCCAAGGATGGAATACTTTTTTTATGTAATTTTTTTTAATGTAATTTCAGTCCAGTGATGCCTTCTTCAGGAAAAGTCTCACAGCCACCTCTTTCAAAGTGGTCAGAACTGCACCCTCCAGCAGAGAGGCATTTATTATGGACTCATTCAACCAACCAGCCCGGCACAATATGATTAGCCATGTGGGACAAAGATTAAGACTAGATATGGTGGGATGCACACTTTGAAATACCTTGTCCATTTCACCAGTCCTCACCAACTGAAAGTCATCCATACAACTAAGACCAGATTGCGTCCAATAACATCCAGAGACTGAACTGGTCCAAGTGTGATGTCTAAGTCATGGCAGATGCAAGCAATTGTATCTGCAAAAAGCATTGCAAAGGAATCACAGAAAACTGGTATGCGTGGTGTAGTGGTTAAAGGTGGCGGACTCTAGAGAACTGGGTTTGATTCCCCATTCTTCCACATGAAGCCTCCTGGGTGACCTTGGGCCAGTCACAGTTCTCTCAGAACTCTCTCAGCCCCACCTACCGCACAAGGTTCCTATTGTGGGGGAGGGAAGGCAATTGTAAGCCGCTTTGAGACTTCTTGTGATAGAGAAAAGTGGGGCATAAAAACCAACTCTTCTTCTGAGTCAAGATCCTTTTGGCACCTTCACAACCTGGAAAAGCTCTGCTGGATGGCATTGTGCAGATGCAATGGTGACAGAAAAGTGAGCTCACTTTACTGCCACCACTGCCACAAAGTAGGCATTCACTTTGAGTTTTTCTCCACTTGAACGCTAACCGTCTGCCCAACGGTTTCATCATCCAAAGCTCCTCCACAAACCAAGGGGCATTCTGGACTCCATGGAAAGAGAGAGTGCACTCAGGAGCAATCATATCCACAGCCTGAGTCATCTCCGTATTCCACAGGTGAACTAGGGCTGCAACAGGAGAGCCAACTTTGCTGATTAGACAATTCCCAAAAGACATCAGGAACCCCTTTGGGTCCATCAGTCTGGGCTGACCATCCTAATTGTTCCCCCACCATTGCAGAGATTCCAGGTGTCTTGTGAGTCTAAATCTTACCAGTTCAATGTTTCAGTGTACAGTTGATTTGGATATCAAATGTGGTATACAAATGTGCTCATAGTTCTAATCTGGCTGTATGAGACTGTGGCTTGTTTTTTGGGCAGGATTTTCAACTGTGAAGGGACAATTTCTCACATTTCACCTTTCACTATAGCCTGAAATGTTCCTCCTTCCTGAAGTGTTGCTCTTGGGGAGGGGGGGCAGAGAATGCCTCTGGAAACGTTGTGCTGGATCCAGGCCTTTTTCAGTTCAAATAATACACTGTCTTTAATTTACTATAAATATTAAAATACATGTGCTTACATAGCTTCGGTTATAGTAGCACTTTCCTGAAAACTTTACAATATGTCAGGTATCACATTCATAATAATATTGTTTCATTGTTTTTGGTAATGAATTAAAGTAATTGATAAAATTAAATTCTAGAGCCGCAACAGCTGTGCCATTCCCATATTTTAGGAACTGCATGCTTTTATGTATATGAATTTGCAATCTAATAATCTTCATGTTACTCTTGCTATTAATATCTTTGATTACCATCTTTGATTGTGTTGATCATTCAGACTTCAACAGCGCCATCCTATGCAGAGTTACACTCTTCTCAATCAACTGACTTTAGTAGAGTTAGAAGTGTGCAACTCTGCTTAGGATGGCACTGTAAATGTCTGTCCTAGAATCTACTGACCTATATGCTAAATTTTTATCCCACTATTACTCCAAGGAGTTTAGGGCAGCATACATGATGTTCTCTCTCTCTATTGTATTCTCACAACACCCTATGATGCACATTAGCTGAGAAATGTGATCACTCCTTGGTTGCATAGGGCACTTCATGTAAGGATGCCACTTAACTGCTTCCAGCGGCAGGACTCCTGCTGATCCTTCCCTGCCTCTACTTGAATGAGCAGCAGGAGAAAATGGGGAGGGGAAAATGATATTGTGCCTTGCCACTTCTGCCCCCCCACCCAAAAAAAACCCAGGAACTGACATCACCACATCTAGGAATCCAACAAACCCCTATGATAAAACTAAACAGTAAAACCATAGAGATGTGTTGGATTTTCAGCCAGAAGTGACTACTACACTGCACTACTCATAAGAAGCAAAACAGTGCAGAACCCCAATGTGAAAACAGCAGAGCATACACCTGACTTCCCCACTTCTAGTTTTCAATTGCATGTTATTATACCAACTGGCACCCCACACAAACAGCATTCTTCCCACATAACTGACAGTTATGTGGCATAATTTACAGTTATGTGGCATAATACAGTTATGTGGCATAATTTACTCCCCCCAAACCACTATTTTCACATTTACATGATGCACTGATGCACCCTTTCTGTCTGATCCATGATCCATTTGTGTTGCTCATATTAGTGAATTCAATAGCCAGTTACAATTGATGGATAATGATAAGCACCAAATAGCTAAGGACATTGTAACTCCCACATTCTCTGCATATAAAGCACACTGAACATAAACCATAAAGATTTCATTTGCAAGTATAACTTATAGATTTGTATTGTTTAATGGTTTTATTTTGTTATCTCTTTCCAGGTTCTAAAATATCTTTTCCCAAAGATTGCAGTTAGCTGGGAAAATATTAGTTAATATATTATCAACTGACAGCAAATTTGGGAGCAATAAGTACTTATGATTTCTACTTCTGGGGAAATAATGCTGTATACAGCAGGCAATTTAATAGCAAAAGCATCTAACTATTGATTTATTACCCAATTGTGTATGCATTACAATCACACAAAGGCCTTAGTTGTTGTGTTTCTAGTATCTAGATATATTTGTATTTTTAGAGGAAGGTACTAGAAGCCTGCAGGATGTTAAAATCTTGGTGACTGTCATTGCTATCGATGAACCAAAGCATTTAACTTGTACATGTAATCAACTAAATTTACCGCCATTAGGCTGTTGTATGTAAGACTTTTGCAAATAAGGTTGTTCTTAGGAACCAAGACCGGGACTTCTACTTAGGACTGTTCCTACACTTCCACAACTCTTCTCCTTGAGAGAAATCTCAAGAAATTTCATGTTGCCATATGCTTCTTTGATACATTCACGTTTATGTGAAGAAATGTTCATGCATATATAACAAAACCATTTTGGACTTTCCAAATGTACTCATGAAGAAGGAATTCTTGCTCATACCAGTGTTTTGCTTCCATTTCCTTCTTAAGCAGCTCCCAGCAAGGATGGGTAAAATGTTTTTTAGATTCAGGGAATCTTGCTGTATATAGGTACAAATATTAATAAAATCCTAGTGTAATGGGCAGGTTACGATCCACCTCTACCTAGGAGCAGCCAATGAGAGTTGATCGAATGTTAGTGAGAGACAGCTGGAAAGCAGCAGTTGGTAGTTGGCAGCTAGGGAGTGACAGGGTAAAGGTGTGACTGACGGAGTGAAGCTGAGGCAAAGAACAGCTTAAAGCAAACTGCACATAAAGTCTATTTGTAACAAAAGATCCCAAATGCTGGAATAGGGAAACAGTTCAAAAGTTCAGTTTTATGTTCAAACCAAAAATAAAAGTTAACTACTTGTTTGCTTAACGCTGTGGGCTCCATGTCTCAGGGAAAGGAACACACACAAGTTAAAATCTCAGTCTATATATGTTTTGGGATATGAATAAATGGTGGCAGTGTGCAATGGAACAGTGTTTGAACCCCAACCCAATAACTCTGTGAAGTGTTTGAGAGAGGGCCTGTTATTAAAGAGGGCTGGGCTACCCTGTCTGCTCTTGTCTTTGTGAGTGAGAGAGAGCACCTGAGATGTGAAATGGTCATGGCTCTCTAGAGATTTTAAAAGCGAGAAGGGTAACAACATGTGATGCCTGACCTACTGGTAACCTTGAACCTGACAGAGGGAGGTGTAGAGGGTGGTAGACGAGTGTGTGAATTAAGAAGGGGCCTTCACACCTAGCTTCCCCAACAGTGAGACCAGTAGAGACTTGACTAATTTTTCGACTGCCTATCCAGATTTTCAGTGGTCTAGCTGACTCTCCAGGGAATAAAGAAGCCAGGATTGTTTTTTAATCACCCAACACCCACTTCCAACATGTGAGTACCAAGACAGTAGCAGCACCAACCTGTTAGGGGATGGGAGGAGCACCTGGATCTCCCTCCCGCTTTCTTTCAGATAATCTGCCTAGAGGCAGCTCCACTTTACTCGGAGTCTGCAACCTGTAGGCAGTGCTATCACAGCACACTGCCCATTGACACAGCAATAAAGTCATCCATTAGTAATTCTGTCATCTTCTGGGCATGGAGTATGGATCTCTGGGGGTGTAGGGGGGAGGTAGTTTGGAATTTCCTGCATTGTGCAGGGGGTTGGACTAGGTGACCCTGGTGGCCCCTTCCAACTCTATGATTCTAATGTGTGTGTGTGTCCTTGTGCATGGGGGGGTTGTCACAGAAAAAATGACAGTAGTAGGCCTTATCAAGAACACTGCTGCACTTGGGCTACATTATTTTGTTTCATGTGAGCTGCTTTTGGAAGCCATTTTTAGAGCTAAAATGGCATAAAATATAACAAAGAGATCTCAGGGTTTCTCATGAAGTTTCAGAGAATTCTTCCCAGGATGAACTAAATAAGCAGCAACTAGGCTTGCCAGCCTTCAGGCACTAGCTGGAGATCTCCTGCTATTACAACTGATCTACAGCCAATAGAGATCAGTTCACCTGGAGAAAATGGCTACCATGGCAATTGGACTCTATGGCATTGAAGTCCTTCCCCTCCCCAAACCCTACCCTCCTCAGACTCCACCCCAAAAATCTCCAGGTATTTCCAACCCAGAGCTTGCAACCCTAGCAGCAACATGTGGCACAGAGTTTTTTTCAAGGCCCACCCACAACTCCCATTGTCCCATTCCATAGTTTAAACCACTGCCTGAACAAACAGGTGAGATGGATTATAAATGCATGCTATAAATTTCAAGAAGGATGTTTAGTAAACTGTCAGGTACTGTCAGGGTCAGTGCTCTGTCCTGATTTCCTACTTCTAACCTCCCAGGCGGAGACAACATGCCCCACAACCAGGTCTCATAGTCTGAGTGTTAGATGACCTAGCAGCTGAATTCCTACAAAGTAGTGTTTAGAAACCTCTGGGTGGGTTTGAACAGGGCTTCCCCCTCTTCCCCACTTAGCACTGTTCATTCAAATTTCATCACCCTGTATGAACAGGTTACTGTGCAAATCCTAAAGCTGTTATTTTCATAGGGTTGCCAGGTCCCTCTTTGCCACCGATGGGAGGTTTTTGAGGCAGAGCCTGAGGGGGCGGGGTTTGGGGAGGGGAGGAACTTCAATGCTATAGAGTCCAATTGCCAAAGTGGCCATTTTCTCCAGGTGAACTGATCTCTATCGGCTGGAGATTAATTGTATCAGCAGATCTCCAGCTATTACCTGGAGGTTGGCAACCCTATGTATCATGTTCTGGCCTCAAATTGAGGATCAGTACTTTGTGCTATGCTTATAATTTTGGATAGAAGATGTAGGAATAGCATTCACCTAAAGCTGTCAGGAAGAAACACACATTTATCTACTGCAGATAAGAAAGCTGTCTTTGTTTATTATTTGGCCAGTGTAAGTTGTGTGATATTTTTACTTTAAATGCTTGGGTTAAAGTCACAGCTGTAGATTTTCAGAAGTTGAGATGAAATTTATGGCTCAAATCTCTAAACCAATTAATTCATGGAAATACATATGTCTACTGTGAAATAAGGGGCTTGCAGGGGCCCAGGCATCTTCCATTGTTCACATGTTCCTGGTGCATACAGGTCAGTTAATATGCCTTTCCCCCATAGAAAAGGTAGGGGAAGAGGTTCCACAATCCCCAGTAGGGTTGCCAACCTCCAGGTACTAGCTGGAGATCTCCTGCTATTACAACTGATCTCCAGCCGATAGAGACCAGTTCACCGGGAGAAAAATGGCCGCTTTGGCAATTGGATTCTATGGCACTGAAGTCCCTCCGCTGCCCAAACCCCACCCTCCTCAGGCTCCACCCCCAAAACCTCCCACCAGTGGCAAAGAGGGTCCTGGCAAACCTAATTCCCAGCAATTTAGCTACAGACCAATAGGACAGTTTGACTAGTATTGTGAGATGTAAGATATCTCTCTGTGCTGCTTACTACTAGTCTTTTGAAAGCAGAAGTATCGTTGCTTCTGAGCATTCTGAAATTAGGTGTGTGTGTGTGTGTGTGTGTGTGTGTGTGTGTGTGTGTATATATATATATATATATATATATATATATATATATATATATATATATATATATCTTCTCTATACGCACCTGAGAATTTCTTACTTTACCATTCATCCATGTAAGGAAAATGTCACGTGTGAGGTGGCACACTAAGAACAGCAGAGTACTGTAGTAATGTCTCAGCTGTAGGCTTCCAAGTATTGGAAATATGGGCATGTACAAATATTTATGCCTTTAGTTTGCAAGACATGAGCATGGCTGCTAATGATAGGATGTTTTGGAGACACACACACGCCAGATTAAGGATGATACATGATCCTAAATAAATTTCAGCTACCACAAAGCTTATTTCACACCACAAATAAATTTCAGCCACCACCACAATTTGCTGCTAGGTGAGGATTGTAACATACATGCAACATCAATGGACAGACGTGCCTAGATTCTGATGTAGGTAAAACAGAAGAATGAATTGTAGGATACACAAGAAGGGGATGGAAGCTCAGAATTGAATTATACATTATGGAGGCAAGCTTTAAAATGGCTTCAGGCGGCAGTTGTTACCGTGTTATGAACCACTGCATATAATGAAGTGAAGCAAAATAGTCTCTCTGTGTTGGCCATAATATGAGAACCAGCCCTAATTTTTTCTTGCTGTACAAATAAGCTATTTTCAGAGCTACTGAGAGTCTACAACTTTTGCTGGAAAGTGTAGGTGCTCTGAAAATCCAATCAGTCTATTCAACCTGAAATACACTTTACTGATCTGGTTCCTTTTGGTTACCAACCTCCTGACCTCAATCTTACAAGTAGCGAACCAACAAGAAATAAAGCTATAGGTGTCCAGAGATTATTTAAACATTCACTTCTGATTAACTAGCGTAAACTCTAAAAATAAACAGATGGTATTTTTTTTCCAGTAATTCCCTTGAGATATAGCCAAGAAAGCACTGTTATATCTCCCATGGTGTGAAACAAATTATTTTGTACTGAAAATGTACTGGCTGCTTTAAGAGAAAGGAGATACTTTATATCTGGGAAGCTTACCATATGGCTTTCAAGCTGCCTACCTCGTGTGACCATGTTTTGTGACCAATCAACTTTTAGAATGTAGAGACACCCATCTACTGAGGTTCAAGCTATGGTTGCCAATCTCTAGGTGAGGCCTGGAGCTCTCCTGAAATTACAACTGACCTGCAGACTACAGATATAGTTCCCCTGAAGGAAACAGCAGCTTCAGAGGCCAGATTCTATGGTATACCACAGAGAGCACATCCCTGCTGAGCACCTTCCCCCTCCAAAACTCTACCCTCCAAAAGCTCTGATCCCATATCTCCAGGAATGTCCCAAGATGGAACTGGCAATCGTAGTTCAAGCCTTCTCAAACTGTGCAATCCAAATGGTGGTGCATAAACCATAGCATTTCCTCAGAAAAGTGAAGAATGAATGGAGTACTCTTTTTGGAAGAATGGCAGCATTTAATTCTAAATGCAACAACAGCATTACAGCTAGATTCTGTTCTCTTCTCTTGAATATGTTTTGGTGTGGCAGTGTTAAATAATGGGGTGTGTGTGGAGCTCGAACCTATCTGCAAATAACAAACAACTTACCAAACAATACAACTGTCAAGCCACAAAATCTTCAATATGGTCTGATATTTGGGGATGGATGTTTTTATTTGTGTATGTGTAGGGAAATGTAAAATACCCCAAAACTTTAAGATCGAAAATATCCCCTTTAGTTCAGGTGGCATTTCAGGTTCTCATAGCCACCCAAAATGGCACCAGCATGCATAATACCAGGATAAGGAGGAGGGAAGTGGAATTAGAGCCAATGCATGATAAGGAGGCCCAGAGCCAATGTGTGTGGGGTGGTTGTAGGGAAGTGGAGACAGATCCAGAGAGGAGGAAATGGGGGTTAGTGGAGGAATAGGATTCCCCCTCCATGTCTCCTCATTGTCTCCCTCTTATTTCCTACATGTGTCATATTCTTGGTCAATTTCATTAAATAACTAAAATAATTAGATCTCATTTAGGTTACTAGGGAAAATAGACAAAGGAGAGAGGTTACAATTGCAGATGAAGAAAACGTTGTGAAAGGACCATGGGGCAGCTGCATGACAGGTATTGCTTTTCTGGTCTGGTATGCAATCAGAGGAAATACTACACTTACTGAATTCTTACCTGTCATGCTGCTGTTAAGATACAATTTGTCAGGAAAAAATGTGGATGTCCTAAATATATAGAGAAGGGCAGCCCAAGATCTCTGCTGCTATTTGACCCTGCTACTAAAATGATCTCCTTTACTATCATGTGATTCATAGATATTTTAATAGAGTATATAGTTTATCAAAAGCTGAGTGGAAGAGTGCAGAAAGGGAGTGATTTACCGTGGAATATTTCTTTAGGATGTCCTGACCTAGATAGCCTTAGGCTAGCCTGATCTGGTCAGATCTCAAAAGCAAAGCAGGGTCAACCCTGGCAAGTATTTGGATGGGAGACCTCCAAAGAATACCAGGGTCGTGACGCAGAGACAGGCAATGGCAAACCACCTCTGAATGTCTATTGCCTTGAAAACCCCACCAGGGGTCGCCATAAGTCAGCTGTGACTTGACTGCAAAAAAAAATGTTTAGGATATCCATGTCAGGTACTGGAGATTAATAGGCCCCAGTGCTCATGCCCACCCTTGCTCCAGCCACCCTGACCAGCGTTCACTTGATCTGTATGCTGCATCGAAATTCCTGCCATTGGTCCAAGAAGAAAAAGAAGAAGAGTTGGTTTTTATATGCCAATTTCCTCTACCTTTGAGGAGAATCAAACTGGCTTACAATCTCTTTCCCTTCCTCTCCCCACAACAGACACCCTGTGAGGTAGGTGGGGCTGAGAGAGTTTGAAAAGAACTGAGACCAGCCCAGCTGGCTTCATGTGGAGGAGTGGGGAAAGCAACCCGGTTTACTAGATTCACTCTTCGTATGGAGGAGTGGGGAATCAAACACAGTTCTCCAGATTACAGCCCATCACTCTTAACCACTATGCCACGCTGGCTTTCTCGAGGCACTGTACATGTTCTGTCAAGGAGCTCAAGGCACTGTAGATGTTCTTCCCTCCTCCATTTTATCCTCACAACAGTGAGATATGTTAGACAGAGAGAGAGAGAGAGAGAGATCAGTAAGGGATTTGAACCTGCATCTCCAACATCCCAGCCCAGCACCCCAATAACTACATAATGGTAGTAGTGAAACTGAATTTTCAGTGTGGTGAAGATTCTTCAGCAAACATGACAATATGTATGTACTGGGTGGTGGAGTTTTAAGGACTACAACAAGCTGACCCAATTCATTTCTAACAGCAACCAGGCCTGCCATGCTCCAAGACCATGCCTCTTTCCTCCGATTCAGCTAGGAGAAGGCTTCTAATGAACAAAAACAAGATTCTCATGGAACTGTAGGCCATTTGATAGCATCCATGTAATCTTAATACCAAACTAGTTCATCATGAATAATTGTACCACAATCAATACAGCCACAGGGTTACTTTTGAGCTCTAATAATGATTAAACCAGTTTTTAAAAACTGTGGCAGATCAATCGGTCCATCTCAAGGTGTACTGCGTGCGCAGACTGCACAACAGACTGGAGTCAGGTAGCAGAGCCTGCGGTAGAGAAGAAACGCAGCTTGACTTCCCAAGTGCCCCTAATGGGTTGATGGTAAAATGAAGGGAAGAGGCTGCTGCTCCTGCTGTCCTAATGCAGCTGTTCTGAAGAAAGGGTTGGTACCAAAATCTGGCAGAACAAAAGGGGCTGCAAAATTGAACAGAAGCCTCTTTGGAGCTATTTGCCAAGTCCATTCCAGAGGGCAAGTACTTCTTTCACACAGAAAAGCTGCTTCTATGAATGGCGCAGAAATCTGGTCCATCATTTCTGTCTTCGGGATTGGAGCACATTTTAAGAGGAACGTGGCTCTAATTCATGTAATTATTCCTCCTTGACATTTATTGAGTACCAACAGCAGCACTAGGCATTACAAAGAATAGAGAAGACACATACTTCATTGTCATACTACCAGTAGGAGAGGAAACGCACTTGGGGCAGAAGAATTTACCTTAAACACATTCCTATCACACCCACATTACAGTCACAACTCGCTCCAAAGGCATAGAAACACAGGTTTTCTTCTCTTGGGGAAGTTATTGTATCCTACTTTTGGGCACATCATCAAAATACATCCCTAATAGCCATATGGCTCTGAATATAAACAGAGCCAGCATGTGCCAGGAGGAAGCAAACACACTGACAAAATATTTGTATGCAGATGCCAACACATTTGCAGGCACATGATATTCATGATAAATACTACCATTTTCCAAGCATGGTGTGAAGAAACAAGACGTTTTAAAACTACAGGCTAAGGCTAGGGATGGCTGGTCTTATCTTTTCCAAGAAAATGAGGATTTTAATTTTTTTTTTATTGAAGACATATATATTCTGCAACTCTCAGCACACAGGTTCCCAGGAAGCATTCCAATCAAATGAATAAAAACCAAATCGATCATAATGAAACAAGAAAAGCAGCAACAATAGCCATAAAAGACAAAACTAAAAAAACATGTCCTTTGAAGCCACTACCAGCAAATAAAACTAGAGAGGAAGTTCTGGGCAATGAAACAATAGCAACTGCAAATGCAAAGAAGCCTTAAAATCATCTTTGTTAAAAGCCAATACCAGCAAACCAACAGTCAATAACAAACCAAGGAATCCCCGCCCCCCAAAACAAAAATCTAGAGGAAAAGAAAAGCTTTCAGCTGTGTCCTTAAAATTAGACTTGGTGCCAAGTAAACTGTTTCAGGAAAGGAATTCTAGAGTTAAGGTCCCAAATGCACACCAACTACAGGAGAGGCTCAATAGTGCTTTAAGTGGGACATGTGAAATTGGCATTGTGGCTACCAGAGGAAATGAGGCACAGATAGAAAGGAGTCATTACTACTCCTTCCATTCTTACAACTGCCCTTGAGAAGTCACCCACTCGGTAGTGTGTAGAAATCCGACTCTCACATTGCCTTTTCTGCATCTTAAACGGTTTGTGTGTGGTACTTTAATTATCTCCATGGCAATACACTGGCAAGTTTTCATGTTCAAACCTCAGACAGCAAATCTCTTGATTGCAATGATCAAATAAAAACAAAAAGGGCGATTAGAGACTTCAAAGCAGGGAGAGCACCCAAGTGAAATATCTGCCAATTCAGCCAAATAAAAGGGCTAAAGCTGCAGCATGCTAATGCAAACTATATGCCTCACTGCAGAATTAATTTTTTTCAAGAGCACCACTAAGGACTAAGAAGAGAAGAGTTAAAGTGCAATCCTAAACCCATCACTGACTGGTTTAGGATGCTGGCTAAGCCCTGTGCCACTATATCCCAAAGATACTCTATTGTATCTGGAGATACGATGGCACCTGCCAAGCCATGGCAGTGTCAGGATCGTGTAACTCCAGGACCAGCATACAATGAGGCAGCATCGGTGGCATGTCAGGGGAGGTAAAGGGCTCAGTTGGCACCCTCAGCCTCTCTAGTCCTGGTTATGCATCTGACATTGATGTAATCTTATACCAGCAAGAATCCTGAGACAGCTTAGATATCCCCATAGAATACAAGAAGAGTAAAAATGCTCTCTTCCCTCCCCCAACATCCCACCCTGCCTCAAGCCCCAGCACAGTTTAGGATACTAACAGCCCATTTCTGAGCCTCCAGGACAAAAGTCCATGCCACTTACGCCATCCAGGGTGGCATGAACCCCAGCAGGAGGACCCGGACGCCATTCTCCCAGCACTGCCACAGCAGTACAGCCCAGGGACACCAGCTGGGCCTTACCCTTTAGTGACACCCAAAACAGCCCCTGTATGACACATAGGTGCCCTTCCCAGTGAGCTCCTGGGGAAGTAACAGAAATGCCTTTTGTACTGAAAGTGCCATTCTGTGTTCCCTTGTGGCTGCCCCTGCCCCTGCATTCCACTTTCCTGGCAAGAGGCTGGTGCTCCTGAGCCTTACCCACCCCAGCACCTGGACCCTTTTGTCTTAGGCGTTTTTTTGGGGCTACCTCTACTGAGTGAGCTACAGAACCATGTGCATACTGTGACTGGAGTGGCCATGTTTCCTTCACTGTGTGTGCAACTGACTGAAGGAACGTGGTGGGGAGATTTGAACCCACATCTGCAGAGCTCCCTGAAGCATGTTCATACTAGGGCTCCTCCTGGTCATGCCACACTGCTCCTTCCAGTAGATGGTGCTGTGTTTTCCTGGTTCCATCCCTTGTTGTGTGTTGCATATTAGCAGCAGCAGCCTGACATCTGGTGAGCACGGCCATGACAGCATGTGCCAATTGGCTGTTTCCATCTGCTTCTCACAGGAGTGTTTTAGCATGCCACAACTGGTGGATTGTAGCAGAGGTGTTGGGACTCTGGTGCAATTGCTCTGTTGTCTGCATCTTGGAGCCAGACCCTTTCTGGACATACATAACAACTAGCTGCACCAGTGCCACACTGCTATCATGCCTTGCAATCTGCTTACTCATTGACTGATGTTGTCATATTTAGTAATCTGCGTACTGATTGACTGGAAGTGTTTTTTTAAATCATATTTGTGATTCACCTTGAGTACCAGTAGGAAAGGTGGACTATAAAGGAAAATAAATAAGTAAACTATTGTCAGGGTCTGCCTGAGACTCAGGGCCAAACTAGATGTGATGGCGGCCACAGGGCGGACCTGCGGCCACCAACTCATTTTAGAGGAGAATTTAGTGATTAAAAAATTGCTGCGAGGGTCCAATAAAGATCAGGATCAGGCCCACGGCGCAATAGCAACAGGTGATCTTGTTTTCTCCCTCTGCATCCTTTAAAATGCTGAGACAGTCACCCCTCCCAACTGCTATGCCACAAGCCAAATCAGGATTGGGCCTTTGCAGCAATTTTTAAAAGGCTAAACTTTCCTCTCAAATGGTGCTGGTGGCTACAGGTTGGCCCTGTGGCCACTGTCATGCCTAGCTTGGCTCTCAGAATACTAAATTTACATGAGCTAGCAGATCAGAAAAAGTGATTCACAGAGCTGAGATTTAATCTTTTTTTCAGTTACTCAAAGTCTGTTGGCAACTTGGATGGTTCTGGTTTTGAGGAGGGTGATGGATGACAGCTACTTGCTATATTGCATCTGCCCATTTTAATATTCTCCTCACACCTTCCTGATTCCATTCCTCACATGAGCAAATCCAGTTTGAGCTTTCTATTCAGAGTTCCAAGTCCAGGATTAAATAGCATCAAAGTAACCACTGGTTCAGAACTCAGCAGCAATGACAAATAGGTGACGCTAAATTTCTAGAACCTGCATGATTATGCTTGTCCTTTATGACAAAGAGTAAGGAAGAAAAAAAGAATAGATGAAAACCATAATGTTCTGTTCAAGATGGTAGCTCTTGGTAGCATGATACCGTCCAATAGTGCTTATTGAATGTTTACAATGATATCTGTCCCGGGTCGCTGCCCCAATGCACCGCCACAGGGCTCCCACAATGGCTCCTGCTTACCAGGCAAGAGGAGGAAGCAGAGGAGAGACCCCCCAGTGCCCTCATAGCCGACAACATGAAAGGGCTGTAGGGAGGCCACCTTGTGCCATGGCACCGCCACCAGCTCCAGCTCTGGGCCAGGCCTTCCGCAGCGGGCCGAGGCGACAGCGCATGCTGGGTACCAAAGGGAGAAGGGCAGTGTGGCCACCAAGGCCTGCAGGGTGGCTCAGAAGGAAGGCGCAGCAACAAGGCCGAGCCAGCTGGCATCATTCCTCACTGCCCCGCCCTTTGCTGCCAGATAGCTGACACGAGGCCAAGCGAGGGTGGGGCAATGACAGTCCAGGAGGCCTGCACAGATTGAGGGAGGAGTGGAGCGAAGAGAAGGCTCTTGGAGGCCGGCCCTTTATGGCTTCTCAGGGGAGGAGCTGGGGAAGGGGAGAGGAGGGGCCAGGAGAGTATAAAGGAGGGCTGCGAGCAGAGGCCAAGTCACATCTGACCATTGGAAACCCCATAGCGTTTTCAAGACAAGAGATGTTGGGAGGTGGTTTGCCATTGTCTACCCCATGTAATGACTGTGGTATTCCTTGGAGGTCTCCCAACCAAATACTTACCAGGACTGACCCTGTTTAGCTTCTGATATCAGGCTAGCCTGGAGCTATCCAGGTCAGGGCACAATGATATATTACTAAAGGGAAACCTTCTGAATGGATAATGTATTTAGTAACTAGAATAAGTTCTATATTCCCAACGTCTTCATGATAGTTCTCATTCACCCATTCGGTGTTCCTTAACCCAGGGAAAGATCAGTGGCAGCTGGTGAGCTAGAGAGGGAGATAGTAGGAAACCACGGTCACTGAGAAGAGACTAGGAGGAACAGGGCCCAAGGCTCTTGCTAATGGGTGGCAGAGGATGGCAGCAGAGTGGCAGCAGAGGATGGGTGGTGGAAGCAGTGCCATGTAAGCATACTGAATGGCAAGCAACCTCTCAGCAGGGAGAGATGATATCACCTATGCCTATCCCTTCCCCTGCCTCAACAGCTGTGCAATGACACTTACTGGCACAGAAGTTGAGCCAATTCCCTTTGCTGTTAAGTACTACTGTCTGTCCTGCCTCACTAGTTGTCATTAGTGCGTATATATATCGTTGCAAGTTTGGAATTTGGTCACTGTGAAATGGTCTTTCCTATGGCTTGGACTGAAGTGGTATGTCTTGAGAGACAGAGCCTACAAGAAAAGAATAATAATGATGTTTTTAAGCATTGCAGGTGTCTTCTCAATGGGCCTTGGAAACAACATTTCCTAAGCACCAATCAAGGTTTGGAGAAGGTGACCCTCCTCAGCTGGAGGGAAAGGGCAGGTGTGTGTGCCTCTATAACTGAAGAAATAGTAGTAGTTTGACATTCTGGCAGGGACAGAAAGAAGCAGACAGACACCAGTTAAGTTGAATGAAGCATCTTGAGGGTATCTTTTTCTCTCTAGGATCTGATTTGTGGTAGCAGATCTGCTGTCCTTTGGGAGTCCCCCTTTGCCTCCAAACTGTGCTCAACATGTACAATTGTAATTAAAGCAAACACTACAAAATCCCCAGTGCTCTCTCCTCCTTTCCTCGTGAGGCCCAATATTATTACTTAGAAATGGAGCACTTACCCCTCTCTGCGTAGGATATGCCTCAAATAGATAGAGACATATTTCAATTGGAAGACTCCATAAGAATAAATGGAAATATTTTCATCAACAGATTTTCCTCCTCTAGCAGTGAAAGCCAAACGGATGACACATTTGCATCTCAGCCTCTGCTTCCCTCTCCCTCTCCTTAGGCTCAGGAGACTAAGGCTGCAATCAACATAGATAGGCTGGGCTTTAAAACATCAGTCCTGACCATCTTGAATAAGCAAGAGTTAGGGAGGCCCCAGAAACTGGTTCCTCTTAATCAATATTGTGCCTCTGCAGTGGGCTCAAAGAAATGTGTTCAGGAATGAAAGTAACAAAGGGTTGGATCCTAAAGACAGGAATATTGCCCGCCTCTCCTTCCCTCAGCAATTTCTTGAGACTTTCCCAAAGCTGGTGCTTGGAGTTGAGGGAGTCCTTTAACCAAACCTGATGGGGCACAGGGAGCTACTCCAAAAAGGTAGTATCAGGCAACACCATCCCTTCTCGCTTTTCCACTGGAATTTCCACTGACATAAGATGTTCCATAACCACAAGAGGAAAGTGAGAGGTGTCACCTGATTCTTCCACTTCAAAGCAGCACCCTGTGCTCTTCGACCATCTGCTTTTTGGAAGTTTCAGGAGGCTACTGGGGATGGGTAGAAGTGGAAGAGGTCTGCAACCATGACCTGCTGACAGCTCAGAGGACCAACCCACAGACTCCAACATTTCTTTTCAGTGACTTGTTGTATCAAGTGTGTCAACTTCAGAGGCATTCTTTCCAGGGTCTGAGAGCACAAAGGGAGGGACAAGTTGACAGGTGGGAAGAGCCATGTTGGCTCCCAACAAAGCAGCAGCACTTACAGGTATAAGTACAACAGCCTGCCCAGGCAATGGCAGCCAGTTCCTATGGCAGGCAACCAGCAGGAAGGTGGAGAAGGGAGGAAACAATGCCATATTGGTGGTGAGACACCACTTCTGGTGAATACTGGAAGTGACATAATGTCACCAGCATCACGTTGTTGTGACGCTCTAGGATTTGGGCAAAAATAATAGAGTTTTGGGTGAATCCTCGAGCACCACACTAACATCACTTCTGGGTTCATGCTGGAAATAATGCCACAGCATTGATGGGATATCATTCAATATAACTCTGTCCCCCTCCCGTGTCTCCCTAGGCTTAGATGAAAGTTATTGACTGCTATGCAACAAAAATCTTTACTTGCCCATTTCCACACATTAAGCCTCTATCAGCGGGCAGGCCATTTTTTCCCTTCAGGTTGTTGGCAACTCTAGTAGGGACATCTGGCAGGAGAGTGACTGAACAAGGTAAACTTTGATGCTCCTATCCCAGAATTTAGAACTTTGTGCCTCAAAATTATAGAGCAAATAACAGAATCATAGAAACACAGAGTTGGAAGGGACCTCTAAGGTCATCTAATCCAATCCCTTGCACAGTGCAAGGAATTCACAACTACCTCTCCCCCACACCCCAGTGATTCCTACACCATGCCCAGAATATGACCAAAAAAAAAAAAAAAATCCCTCCAGGAATCCCTGGCCAATCTGGCCTGCAGGAAAATTCCTTCCTGACCCCAAAGTGGCTATCAGCATTTCCTTGGGCATGTAAGAAAGGGCCACAAGAGCCAAGCACTGATGCAACCATTCCTGCCCTCTCTCTGACAATCTGCCTAGGTTCACAGAATCAACACTGCTTTCAGATGGCCATCTAGACTCTGCTTAAAAACATCCAAAGAAGTAGAGCCCACCACCTCCTGAGGAAGACTTCCACTGAGGAACTGCTCTGTCAGAAAGTTCTTCCTAATGTTTATCTGAAAACTCTTTTGATTTAATTTCAACCCACTGGTTCTGATCTGACCTTCTCGGGCAATAGAAAACAACTCGGCACCATCCTCCATATGACAGCCCTTCAAGTACTTGAAGATGGTTATTATATCCCCTCTTAGTCTTCTCCTTTTCAGGCTAAATATACCCAGCTCCTTCAACCTTTCCTCATAGGACTTGGTCTCCAGACCACTTGTTGCCCTCCTCTGGACACGTTCCAGCTTGTCTACATCCTTCTTAAATTGTGGTGCCCAAAACTGAACACAGTACTCTACGTAAGGTCTAACCAGAGCAGAGTAAAGCGATGCAATCACCTTGCATGATCTGGACACTATACTTCTGTTGATACAGCCCAAGATCACATTTGTCTTTTTAGCTACCACATCACACTGCTGATTCATGTTCAGTGTTTGGTCTACTAAGACCCCAAGATCCTTTTCGCACACACTACTGCTAAGACAAGTCTCCCCCATTCTATAATTGTGCATTTTATTTTTCCTACCTAAATGCAGAACTTTACATTTATCTCTGTTGAAATGCATTTTATTGGTTTTAGCCCAATTCTCCAGCCTGTCAAGATCATCCTGTATCCTGGCTTTGTCTTCTACCATATTCGCTACCCCTCCCAATTTAGGATAATCTGCAAATTTAATAATCATCCACTATATTCCTTTATCCAAATCATTTATAAAGATGTTGAAAAATACAGGTCCCAGGACAGATCCCTGAGGCACTCCACTTGTCACTCCTCTCTAAGAGGATAAGGAATGATGAGGTAGGAGGGAGGGGGCAAGGAAAGCCATTGATCTGAGAACAAATTAGGCAGACCTACTTACTGAAGCCGGACAAACCTCACAGTGAATGTTTTCTTCCTCTACCCAAATGCTAGTACTCAGGAGTACCCTATTAAACTGATGGGTGGTAGATACAGGACAGATAAAAGAAAGCAATTTTTCAATCAAAATTCAATTCACTTGTGGAACTTGCTGCCACAACATATGGTGGCAGCTGCTAGATTAGAAGGTTTTAAAAGGGGATTATACAAATTCATGAGGGATAGATACATCAGTGACTATTGCCCATCATAGCTGAATAGGACATGTATGTTCAGAGGCAATATGCCTCTGAACACCTGCTGCTGCAGCATACTTTGACCTTTTCTGTAGACCTTCCTCGGCATGTGGTTGGCCACTATGGGAAACAAGATGCTGGAATAGATGGACCACTGGTTTGATCCAGCAGAGCTCTTCTTATGTTCTTTCCATCTGCTGCTCTTTATGCTTGTGCAATTCTAAAGAACTGAGCTACAAAAGAAGACAGCTCACTTTTATGTCCAGGTCACTTTTAAAGTGGATACCATCATAAAGGTCAATCTCTGATGATAAAAGCTTGGGTTGTCATTGGGTATAGCCTCTTCCCCCACTGCCTCTAGACAAAGGGGTTTCTCTTTCACTGCTCAAAATCTAAACATGTAGTGAAGGTCTAAAAACACAGTTACAGATCACAGCATTGTTACATATCATAATAGCACAATTTAAATGAATTTTTTAAAATATGCACATGTTCAGGGATCAGACTGTTAGCCAACCTATGACACTGCACTTTCTACAACAGGAACAGCGCAAGTCCACAAATTAAATATCAGCCCCAATTGTTTTGACATAATTACTAAGATCAAATGGATAGGGCTGTTTTCCCACTCTTCCTTTTTCTTAGAAAGGTAAGAAAATTAGTTTAACAAATGTCTGAATAATTGATTTCTGTTTAAGAGAGATAAAACATTGTGTTCCTGGCAAGTCCCCTTTTTAAAAAAATGAAACATCCAAGCTGGTCAGTCCTGCACAACAGATCGTTATGGATGGATTATGGACTTCTTTGGCACAATACGGAAGGTCCTCTAGAGAAGACATTACAGGGTGTTATGAGGGGAATTAAGCAATTAATATGTTTTGGCATTTTTACCATTTTTGGTCCACAATCCCCACTTAAAGGCTTCTCTGGAGAGCCTGGGATTCCATGCCCAAAGGGCCAGTAATCTCTCAGAATGCTTATACAAAAAGGACACGATTATTTGTCAAACTGCATTTTGAAAGTCTTAATAACTCTATTGCTTTAAATGGCTTTTAAGCATGGTAGCAAGCAACATGCTTCACAGTATATGTCCAAATATCATACTTACAATGGAAAACAATGGAATCTGTGCCAAGAAAGAAACATGCCTTTACAAATGACACACATAAAGGGGAGGGGTGTGTCAGTTACCTTCTGTGATGCTGGAAGGTACTAGGTATTCATAATGCTCACATACAGCCCTCCAAATTGCAATGACTATACTATCTGAGCAAACATCTGGATTTCTTCCCTAAATTCCATCACTGGCAAGAGGAATGGTACTACTTTATATTCTCACCGAATTAACATGTTGATGACTGTAATAAATATATGTTTGTGGCTACAGTTCACTGTCCATAAAGTAAACAATGCAGTTGTCCCCTCACACACAAATTTGCCAGGGTGGGAAATTATTCCTTAAGGTATCAGTCAGATAAACCCCAGCAAAATTTGGAATGACAAAATGAGCCCCTAGAATACTGTTTCAAAATATTTTCTCCGAGAAATGTGACATGGCAGGTTACAGAAAACTCTTGTAGATGCTTGATGCTTCCAACTCTTTATTTTGGCATGCTGAGATGAAACCTTAGAGAACAATATCTAGACAACAAATTTGAGTTTACCTTGGACTGTACTAGCGGCTGTAGTAGGTCTGCTGTTTTCAGTCCTTATATTTGTTCCCATTTTCCCTAAATAACTGAGGCAAGGAATCATCCCATCTTCCATTGCTTGACTGAACTTTTGTCTGCTCAATGAACATTTTCTATATTTCATAACTGCAAGGCTTTGATTTCTGCATTTGATAGGCTCTGCCCAGGTGGAATGTTTAAACAGAAACACATGGACAATCCCAAGCAAACAATAATACAGTAACTACCATGGATTTGAAAAAATATCAACCAGCAATAAGAGGAGACAACCCTCATATGTACACGCAGGGAATATAAATCTTCAGTAAACACTGTAAAGCAGCCAGCAATTTCATCCTATAATAATCTTTGAGACAGCTGATCCCAGGGCTCTTATTACCTGAGCAACCCTCATCTGAAATCCACCAGACAGCAGGTTTAGCCATGGCGGAATATTGATCAAGGAGGCAGTTTTACAAAAGCTGCAGCATTTTTCTTGCAAGGCACTAACTTGTTTGTCAATAACTTTTCTGCACTGTGAGGAATGAATTGCTGAGGAAGAAATGGGGTGTGGATTTGGATTCACACCCCTTTGTCATATGTTCAGATGATATTTGATATTAAAGTCAAGTAACCTCCTACATTGGCTAGATTCAGCGTAATACAAAAGCTTGCACAACCTGTCAGAAAAACTTTTATGGAATTCTGAATGAGTACACAAGGGTGTTTTATGCATGGTTGCTTTAACCTCCTTTATTCCCCATTTCAGCCAGGATCAAATTTTTCAGTATGCACCATATCTCATTCCTTGGAAGCACAATGCTGTTTCAACGCAAAATGAACCCGGCTTTTCCCATTCCACTTCTGGCACAAATTAAACTGTTCATCCTGGTTCATTCCGGAGTCACAGAGCGTGCATACTCTATTCTCGGGTTGAGCTTCGCCTCGCCATCACACCCCACCCTTTTCCAACCCTTCTTCAAAGCAGCAGGCAGGGGAAAACAGAAGATTGGCTTCTCTCACAGCCAATCACAAAGCAGTGTGTAAAGGCGGGAATTCAAGTGCTTCCTGCTTCCTGGGAACTCTTTTTGAGCAAAAGGCTTTTTAAAAACAAGGCTTGGATTTCTCTCCCCCCACCCTTCTTTCAGATTGCTCCGTTTTTTGTTCTTAAAATGCCTTTTTTATGCGGCACTTGGGTTTGGGGGGGGGGAAATCTTCTCTGTGAGGTAAGCCCATTACAGAGCAGCATTTAAAGGGGTGGGACTTGGTTTGAACTTGGGAGACTGTTTTTCTGTATTCACGGTTCGATTAGCGCACACTTTCGTCCCTGATCATTCAAGCCAATGCATACAGTTTCCCCCAACCCGGGTTACTTTAATGTGCGATGAACCCAGGTCCAAGCAGGGAGATCCAGCCAATGCATAAAAGACCATGGTCTGTTGTTTGTGTAATCAATGTTTATTTCAGCTGGATATACTGTTTCATTAGCAAACAGAAAATATTCTGGCTCCTCATGGAGAAGCTCTTGCAAGGAAACAAAACAGTTTTCCTTAGGTCATGCACTGGGGAAAATATACACTTGTGGAAAGAAAATGTGAAACTGGACAATACCACCCTAAAACTAACCTTGCAGTTACTTAAAGAGCTGAAGTCTCTTTTGCTGAATCCTAGAATTAATATATATAGATGCTGAGGAGCAGAAAGCATTGTTCACAAATCAACATGCTTAATTGTTATTAATTATTGCTGGTTCCTTCATTCTGTAAAGAAGAGCCTGCTAAAAAATGTTTGCATTAAATTAATCTGTACACTGACAGCATATGCTAAGGACATTGTTTCCAAAAAGCTCACATGGATAGTTTTTAAGACGTACCTTGAAAGCGGATAGGAAGAAAATAGATTCCTTTGAAATGTGGTGTTGGAGGAGAGTGTTACGGATACCCTGGACCACCCAAAAAACAAATCAGTGGGTTATAGATCAAATCAAGCCTGAACTGACCCTAGAAGCTAAAATAACTAAACTGAGGCTGTCGTACTTTGGACATATTATGAGAAGACAAGAGTCACTGGAAAAGACAATCATGCTAGGAAAAGTTGAAGGCAGCAGGAAAAGAGGAAGACCCAACAAGAGATGGGTTGACTCTATAAAGCAGTGATGGCGAACCTTTTAGAGACCGAGTGCCCAAACTGCAACCCAAAACCCACTTATTTATCGCCAAGTGCCAACAGGGCAATTTAACCTGATTACAGAGATTTTAGTTTAGAAAAAACAACTTAAATCTTTTGTCTTAAAAGAAAAACACAATAACAGAGCTTTCAATGATACAAACAACTTTTTATGGAAAGGTAAAAGTTTGCATTTGGCATGCTTTTGAACAATCTAGTCCAGCTCCTGTATCTCACAGTGGCCCACATCTATAATAAGGAGGTAGCACATACCCATCAGGGCTAGTAACCCGTGATGGACTTTTCCTCCAGAAATTAGTCCAATCCCCTCTTTAAAGGCATCTAGGCTAGATGCCATCCCCACATCCTGTTGCAAGGAGTTCCACAGGTTAATTACATGCTGGGTAAGTGGGTGTTCCTCTTTTATTGAGCAGAGGGAGAGTAACTGGTCCTCCGCACCCCAGCAGTTTCTTTTCTGGCTACACAGTAGGATTCTTAGGTTCAACAGTTTGGCAAAAGTGTAGCAAGTTATAAAAACGTTACTCGTTCCAAAAGCGATGATGCACAGCAGTTCAGCATTCAATAAATGTTCCAAGAGTTCCGTTTGGCATATCCCTGCCCCAGGAATCAGATGGATTGATGGTATCCGACATGCTGTCCACGTGTCCAGACCACCACATGCACAGTTGTGTGTGTTCCTCTTTTATTTTCCAGGATCTCGGGGGGGGGGAGTTTAAACCTCACTGAGATTCCAGAGATGCCAACTGACTAAAGATTGATGACATCTGGCTTGCAACAGAAAACATCAAGGTGACAAATGCTTACAGAGCAGATCACCTGGGGTTCCCTGAGGCAGGATAAGAGTTAATTGCAGGACCATTTGTTACTATGACAACAAGTGGTCCGGCGGATGGGGGAAGCAATTGCATTTTTTACCAATGTTAATTGACCAGCATCCTGGAATGTCTTGCAGTTTGATTTCCCCAGCCAGGCCAAAGGCCTGGGCCAAAGATTTTTCAGCAACAAGGAATTGGGGGGCGGTCCCATTTCCTTGACATACCTTACTCCAGACAGGGGATGGAGGAAGCGCTCCCATTGGGCTGCTGGGCAGAGGGGCGGGTGATGTGAGAAATGCCCTCAGGCGCGCGTGCAGAGGGGGAGGGGAGCAGACCGGCCCCACGTCCCTCTGGCTTTCTAGTAATGAACTCAGGCGAACTCTGTGCTGGGGCGATGGCGTGCGTGCCCACAGAGAGGGCTCTGAGTGCCCTTTCTGGCACGTGTGCCATAGGTTCGCCAACACTACTATAAAGGAAGCCACGGCCCTCAATTTGCAAGATCTAAGCAAGGCTGTTAAGGATAGGACACTTTGGAGGACATTGATTCATAGCATCGCCATGAGTCGGAAACGACTTGACCGCACTTAACACACAGACACACCTTGAAAGGTAATGTCTGATTTTGTGGGACATGTTTTGTGGGACATGTTTTGTGGGACAAGTAAGATTTGGCTAATCCTTGCCTTTTCTTGGTACTTCGAGAGGAAGTCTTTTCGATAAACTATGGCCATTTCTGCACCAAGTTTTGACAATGTTTAATGAAACATTTAACTTCCTCATGTCTGCACTATTTCCCCTCTGTTTAGGGTTGGACCTGTTTTGGAAACGTTTAATTGGCATGTTATCTGCAAACATTTATAGTACAATGTTTTCCTCTTCTCCATTTTAAAGACAGCTTCCCCTGAAGTGCAGACATGTTTGGGATATTATTCATTTCTTTGCCCTTCTATTGTCCACGCCCACTTTGCCTCCCATTCCCCCTCCCCCTTCCTCCCGCCAATCATTTTGTTCTTTTAATTTTTTTTTCTTAATTGCAATGGGACTACCAAAGGAACAAACTGGCAAACAAGCAAATGAATGCTGGAATGTTGAACCAACTAACCCCCCTGAGTCACAATTTATCTTGTTCCTGGCCTCTGTATGTTGTAGGCAAATTATCCACGGGGGGCAGCAGGGGAAAGAGAGGTCCTCACTTTTAGCTGTATGAAGTTTGTTGTAATGTTGTAATGCTTGATGGGAGTTAAAAAAGAAAGTGACATAAGCGGAAACGCGCCTGCACAGCCCCCCCCCCACACCACTTTCTCAGCTTTCCTAAACATTTAAAGTGGGTGTATGGGTCCCCAGGCATCCCCAAAGGAAGAGGCTGCTGGCCGTGAACAGGGGAGACACAATAGAAGCCATGCTGGATGGTGGCCAGTGTGTGTGCATGCCCGAAAACAAAAAGGGGGAAGAGGGGAGAGTGTTCTGTGCACTGGCAACATCATGAATGACGCAACACTCCCCCTGGGAGTGTTTATTTTTCTGGAAGTGGTTTATTTTTCTGGAAGTGCAGACAGGGTGAAACATTCTCAGGGCTAATGCAAGAGTGACATGTGGACAAAAATTTGGAATATGCTGCCAAACCGAATAGATGGACAATGAGAATTCTCTGTGATAAGTGATTAGTGCGGAAACAGCCAATGTTTATCTGCACCATCGAAAGCTTCTGTATATTGTGAGCAAATGGGTTGCCAATCTCCCGGACTGGTCATGGCAACCCAAACAGATGCGTGCCACCACTGTTCCAGATGTGAACCAAGCCCCAAACGCAATGGGGAAGGCTCCCGCGCCAGCCAGTGAAACTGACATGGAGGAATCACGGGCAGAGAAGCCTCTCAGGGAAAACCAGAGGGAATCCATTTTCTCTGACCCAGTCTCCAGCGAAATGTCATTTTGCAAGAGCTGCCCAGGCACGCACACAGTCTTCCCCCCCCTCTCCCTGCATCATCTGCATGATTAATAGCCCATCAGAGAACATCAAGATACCAACAAAGTGACATGCCCCGGACACAGCTATGCGCGTTTTTATGTTAGATCGTTAATCCAATCTGCAAGCAACTCCCAGTCCTCCCGGAATTGTGCAAATCAATGGAATTAGAATAGTTTTCTCAATTGCCCTCTTGCCTCACCCTGGCAGCCGACCATTAGACAAAAGTCACCTTTTGTCTCACCTGGGAACCACGAAGGGGTAATCCAATCACCCCACCCCCAGGAGAAAGGTATAACTGAGGTCTCCTGTAATCCATACCTTACCTTCGGTCTTCCCCTTGCATACTTGCTGTCACTCTGTCGGTCTGGGTAGCAATGCCAGACTACCCAGCTCTCTAGCCTCACTGGGTAAGCCATGGGAATCCATACCCCTTCCCCCTCATTTTAGCCTACGGAACTCAGGACAACTCCGCTCCAGGACAGGTGCAGTATAACCTATCATCGTGGGCCTGCCACATTGGCAACTGTCTCTCTACTCCTCTCGTTGGTTCCTAGACTCTGTATGATGGTGTGTGTGTGATATTTGAGTGCTTGTGCATACATTTCAATAAGTAAACTCTTGAAACTAAATCCATTGTCTCAGCTTTATTCTTTGAATCACGGTTTGGACTCCCGTAAACATAGGTTAGATCCTGAAGGTTATGCCCATAGCCGGTTATTGAATGCTAATTTCCCCATATAAATATTCATAACAGAGCAATTTGGCTAACAATATTATGGCCATGTCTGTGTTACGTATTCATGTGAGTTGGGCAACCAGAAGGCTCCTAGACTATAAGAATTGTACACCTTCTGACACCAAAGTTTCTCAACTCTGTGTCTTCTCTTTATTTATTTGGCTATTATTTTTTTACTGTAATTATAGATGCAGTAGGAGCATTTCTAAGTCAGTCATAATTTGGTAACATCCTCTTGTGAACAAAAGGAAACACACACCATTTGGAAGGAAAAATCACAGCAATCTTGACTTGACAAAATGCAGTCATTGTGCTACACAAAAGAAAGCCGTGGAACTGTGCTGGCAGCTTCAGGGCTCTTCCATAGTCTTGAGAACCTCAGCTTTCAAAATTTTAAAAAGGCTGATGAACAAATGGTTCTCCATTGGAAGATTTGGGAAATTTCTTATGACATCAAGTGAATTTGGATATGTTATACCAGTTATCTTCTGTGAAATGCAAAGTGTGTGTGTGTGTGTGTGTAGGGAAGAGTCTCATATTTGAAATCCATGTTACTGGAAGCAATCATGTATGCGACAATGAACATTCAGTGAACACATTAGTATGTTTTTTTTAAATATAATAATTTATCTCATACATAGCTGTGTTAATCCCTAGGTAACCTGACTTTAAACATGGACATGCAATGACATCTGTCCAAGAAATTTCTTGTATTCTAAATATTTCTGCCTCCCAGAATGGACTTTACATTATATTACTGGGGAAAATATCAATGTCAAAAAAGATATCCTGATCTAGCAATGCACTTCATGCTTATGAAGCTTATCTAGGGCCACCATTTTCAAATATTAAAACATTTCCCCTCTCATTGTTGTACTAATCAAAATCTGGACTGTCGGAGTAGAATAAAATCATGAGTCTGACATTTGGTAATTGATTTTCAAGGATAATTTAGAATATGTGAGAAAAGATCCAATTAGGATTGTGTGCCAAGAAAATATTAGTTCTACTTTGGTATTTGGGGGAAATATTTCCTGCAGTAATTGCTTATGTTCATGTAGTAAATTGCTGGTTTAAGATTCAAATCTGTGTAGTTTTTTTTTGGGTTACAATGCTCCAGGACCATTACTTTCATTGGGGAATATATCAGAGAGTCTGAGGCAGCTGTTTATAAAGATAATAGCACCAAAATTGTACAGATTATAGCCATCCCTCCAATCTAAAGACAACTCCAAGTTTCAAGTGAATTGGACTAAAGGGGTGGATTATACAGACACTTGAAGTAGCTGCCTCTTGGTGTAAGTGCAGTTCTCGCCACTGATTCCTATTGGGGGTGGGGGAGGCGCTGGCCTCTGGCATTTAAAAAAAACACACACAAACAAACCCTGTCTGCATTCATTTCCTTTTGCTACTCTTACAGTGACTGACTTACAATATTTTTTAACCTTTCCACTGAAAACTGTGTTTGCTATGCTTCCTTATTGTGCTCTGTTTTTTCTTTCATTTCACAAACTGAGGAAGGAGGGACTTTTTCGGGGGGTGGAATGGATTGGATGTTTTTAAACCAAATGATGTCAGAACTGCAGCAAAACTAGCGCTGCCTGTCCACTAAAGAACCTACAGATTTCAAAAGAATTGGTCCAAAGGGTTTTTGGTCCAAAGGGTATATTACTGGCAGCGGTGGGGGAAGGCCTCCTCCCCTACAAAGGAGGGAATGAAGGAGAACAGCAGCTCTCTGCAGGTGATTCCAGAGGTGACTAGCTAGGAACGCTCTGTGCTCCTCCCTTGTAAGGATCTGATGGGAAGAGAGAACTACCATTATTTGGGAAATCAGTGGAATCAGAGCAAAACATGAATACATGCTGCATTGCTGGTAAGCACTCAAACTTGGAAAAACAAACAAACCAGAGATTGTTCAGGGCAGGGGGGTTCACAATTCCCAAGAATCCTGGATTTGTAGTCACACTCTGGGAAAACACTGTAACAACCTGAACCAGCAATTTCCATGTATATTCTATGCTCAAGAATTTCATAACGCACACCCCTATATCTGATGACTTTGTATGTATTTACCACACTATTTATTCTTCATTGAGTCTTGCATGGTTTCCATGTGTTTTGGGTAGAGTTGGAGTACTTTGTTCAGTAACTGACAGCAGAATTAAGACAAATATTAACAGTAACAGTTGAGTAGCAATTGTCATATGTTTTAGGGGTAAAAAGTCTCATCAAGCTGACGTGTCTTAGACAGCTCACCAGTTAAGCAATTAGAAGAGAAACCATGCTGGTCATAAAGCAAGAGGGCTTTTATAAAGTAACTTCTCACCTTCAGCTCTGTTCCCACTGTTAGTGTACTTATGTGAAAAAGAGAAACACGGCTCTAAACACACAATTAACAGGTTTCAGATATGTGAAGATAAGAAAGGCAATTTTAAATCCCCTTGTACCAGGTTTATGAATAGCTTGATATCCATGCAAGAAAGGCTTATTTACAACCTTCCTCTGTCTTACAAAGCATATGTAATGTTGGTGTTCCATAAATAATCACACAGTATCATCACATAGTACAGATAGCTCATAACGGAGTCAACAGGGGGTGTTTATAATCTTGCGCTTTCAGAAATTAACAGCAGATCTTGCTTTCTTTCGAAGTTTGGACAATATCAGAGATCAAAATTTGAACTGCACAGTCACAATACCCGAAACAGCCTGCTGCATAACAGAAAGCACTGCTGCTTACCTATGTCATGATCTGAACAGCAGTAGCTCTCAGGGCAGTCATATGTAGCACTAGCACAGAGGCCATAACCAAAATCATACATTTCATTCTCCGCTTTTCCTCCCTCTATAGACAAAAGCTTAACGTTTCTCCTCTAAAACGTAATGATGGCTGAAGAAGATTAGAGCTGGTCAGATTCCAGGCCCAAGGATGACAGCTAAACCCTTAAAGCCGTGGGCTCATCACATAGCACTTGATGTTATTATAGTATGTAAGAATAAAGGTCAGAAGATTGTAATAACTCCAGATATGGAATTTTCTCAATTTTCTGTACAATGTTCAGAGTACTATTAGTTATAGATTAATCATTTTTAAAATCCATATTGAACTGTTAATAGCAAATATATTTTATTAGTTTGTATTACCCTCCTGGGAGTTGGAGTCCAGGGTGGGTATACCCTCCAGCCTTTTCCTTTCTTTAGCACACCCCACACATGTCTCAGCAGCATGGGGGAGGGGGAGGGGGACAAGGGTTTACTACATCCCTTAGCCCTCTCTCCTCTGCCCTTGATCCACCTTCTAACTGCTTAGGTTTGGCTGGGCCTGTCCTCCCAAAGTGCCTTGGGATTGTGCCTCATAAAGGCCCACTGCAGGTGGGGGCACCCCAGGCTCTGCGAACACCCTCCAACAGGGTTGGGGCCTAAGCTGCAGGGGAAGGCTATGCCGGCCCTCGGCAACTCCCTTTAAATCCAGAAAATTCATAATTAAAGTTCTTACACTTCTTTGAACATTTGTGAAATGCACAGTGCAATCCTATGATCACTTACTTTCCTGGGAGTAAGTCCTACTGAATAGACTTGAGTAGGGTTCTGAGTAGATCTGCTTAGGATTATTTTCAAAAACCTTAAGTTTCTAATTTTCTAATTTTCCCTTTCTCTGATCTATTACTGTGAACAAATGAAAATATGTGATATTGCAAATGTAGCATTGTGAGCCACCTGGAATTGTAGTGAATAAGGATATGAGAATTCTAACCAATCTGGGTAGCTTTGACAACGTTATTTTGGGGCTGCTTCCAAGTGGGGATTTTTTCCTAGGGGGAATGCAACATGCCCCCTACTTCATTTATCGGAGAGTTTCCACATGACATTGTCTTCTTTCTGAGCATGACTTGTGGAGCTTTCTCTTTTATGTTGAAGCAAAGAAAAAAACTCCTTGCTGGGACTTAAATGGAGAAATGGCATACTGGTTACAGGCAGCGTGTCCACGTCAAAGCTCTTTCCCCAGACATGCCAAGGGGGGGGGGACTTAGCACCACCTTCAAAATGGTGATGGTTGGCTCTGGCATTTCCCAAACCTTTAACCATTTAACAGTACTTTAAACTACTCAGCCAAGCAGCTGTTGGAGGAGAGGTAAAGGTGATTGCCAGCCAGCATGGTGTGTGTGTCCGATCCAAGCAGGATTCTTGTCAAATTAGCACCTTTGTACCAATGTGACAAGCATTCATGGGAAACTGAATTTTCCCATGACACTTTGGAGAAGAAGGGGCCATTACAGACTGTGAAAAGAAAGTCTTTAAAAAAATTTCCGGGGGTGGGTGGGGCGTTTCTTGAGGTAGAATCACCAAATTCACAGCGTAGCTTCAAGGGACTTTCCTTGCATGAACCCCAACGTTTGGTAAAGTTTGGGACAGGGGTTCAATTTTATGGGGTCCTGAAGGGGTTGCCCCCCTCCTCTGTTACAGGCTTTGACATATTAGACCACATGAACTATGGTATTGGTGTTGTACAATCTCAACGTATTTTCCTGGAGATGAGAATGATACTAAAATTGATTATATAGAGTGATAATAAAGCTCAAAACTGATTGTTTATAGTTTAGCAAAATAGCCTGGTGAAAGAGGAAGTCCTTATTTGGTAATACAATGAGAGGCCACTGAGCATGTGCAGTAAAAATGAGAATTGCTTGATTCTCAAAGTAAAAATGAGAATTTTTAGATTCTCAAAGTCTGCCTCTTTGAAGGTGACTGAAACAGTATAAATACAGGCAGGGAGAGGGCTAGTACTTCAGACCTCTCTCAGAGGGTCTCAGAAGAGGCAGTTGGTAAGTATGGCTTTACACATATATTATTCTAGAGTGTGAATTACATACTTTGAACTAAATCAGACTTCTTTAACTGTTATATTTAAAGTGTTGGATTTTAAAACTGAATAGTATGTAGCACTTGCTTGCTTTACTGTATACATTGTTACTGAACATTAAGACTTTGTAATACTTGCATATACACATATATATATACATAATTACATTGGAGTACATCAATAAAAAGACTTACTTTTTAAGTGAGTAAAGTAGCTGAGTCCTGCTTAGTAGGTGACTATCTGAATAAGATAACATACCACTTCTCAGGAAGGGGTCCATTCTAAGAGCATAGTCACTCGAAAGGCACTGACCCGCTTCACCTCCATAGAGAAGTATGGTACAGTTTACAATGCTTCTCTATGGAGGAGGGGGTGACCCTTTCCTGACCCCATAAAATTGGACCCCCTGACTCAATCTTCACCAAACTTTGGGATTCATGCAAGGAGAGTCCCTTGAAGCTACACCGAACATTTGGGAACTCTACCTCCAAAAATGCCTCCCCTGGAACTCATCAAAAAAAATCCCATAGGGAAAAGCCTGGGGGAAGCCGAAGCCAAAAAAAGCCGAATAACTATTGGGCTGATTTGGCGATCAGCTATCTGGCTTTAGCTTTATTCCCAGGTTTCAGTATTTGGTAAAACCGAAACCCAAATATTGCCGAAACAGCTACTTTCGGGTTTATTTTCGGTTTGGGTTTATCGATATGTACAACCCTAGTTAACAGTGTTAGCTAACAGAATGGATGAGAAAGCAAATAAGGAGGGAGGAAAAGGCTAAGGAGCTAAAGGTTCCCTTGTATTTTTTATTCCCTTGGCCAATGTCAAATTCAGTCTCATAATTTCTGCTTATTGGCAGAATGTTCTATCACTGTGACTCCAAGTGAGCACCTTTCAACCCAGAGGGAGGCAATGCTTTATCATCACAAGTGCATCAACTTCACAAGCTTTGTGATATGGGAGGAAAAATCTAAAAGGGACACGACATACATATGCGCCATCAGGACACATCTGACTCATGGCAACCCCAGCAAGGGACTTTCAAGGCAAGTGAGAAACAGAGGTGGTTTGCTATTGCCTTCCCCTGCAGAATCTTCCTTAGCGGTGTCCCATCCAAGTAACCACCCTACTTCCGAGATCTGAAGAGATCAGGCTATACCATGCCACCTTCCCTCCCAAAAGGGAATTTGCTGCCAGGGGATGTAGTGATGACCACAGGAATAGATGGCTCTAAAAGCAGATTAGACAAATTCCTGAGGATAGATCTATCAGTGGCTACTAGCTATGGTGACCTTCATATTCAGAAACAGTCAACCTTTGAGGCAACATCAGGGGAAGGTCTTGGCTTCTATGCCCTTTTGCTGGACCTCCAGAGGAACTGTTTGGCCACTGTGCTGGACTAGATGGACCACTGGTCTGGTCCAGCAGGGTTCTTCTTAGGTTCTTATTAAAAACACTTTTACCTCACTAGTAACTTGGGGAGCAACTACATACGATATGGGAGCTCCATGACTGAATTACATGATACATTGTTTTATTTCAAAGCAACTGTGGAGAGTAATTCAGATCAGAGCCATGGCATCGAAACAAGGGGACTTACCACTGTACTGTTTTCTGGATAGAAATTGGCTTCCCAAACTGCTATAAACCCTGGTAGGGGAAAAAAGAGACAGGCAAACTGCCTTTTGTTTCTGACCTGGGTCAATATTAGCTACTGGGAGGAGGGTTTTATCTCTAAAATGGTTGGAGGAAGATTAATCCTCCTTGGTACAGTTCAGCTGATTGGTTGAAACTGACTAACTCTTGGAACATGAGGGGAACAGCAGTCATGTAAGCAAGTCCAAAACTTCTTTTAGGCTTGTTCTCAGCATCAAACCACATTTGACCCAAGCTTCAGAGTGGTATAGCTCTTTAAAACTTATTCAGCAAAGGGACACAATATAGATAAACAGACAAACCATTTCTCTCAGGTGTTCTGTATATGCATTTGTCATACAGAAATATGGGTCTCTCCTAGAGTTTTTTCGTGCTTTCACACTTCTTCAGCTGCATGAAGCAGTTTGGCAGATCTTTAATATCGGTGGCAGGCTTTATATAGATTTTCAAATGCTACCCTATGTGTGATAAATTTAAGGAATACAATTTCAAATTGTTCTCGTTTCAGCCCCCTCACAGGGCATGTAGATCACTGGAATGCATTCTTCACAGCTGCCTTATACCAGGGATGGGGAACCTCAGGCCCGGGGAGGACATTTTTTGTGGCCCTCGGGAGCTCTGGGGCCCTACCGCGGAGGCAGGGCACAGGGCGGCCCTCCCTGAGGGTGTTCCTGGGGCCGCGCCTTACAGGGGTACTGTGGCACCCTTTGGACCTCCTTTCGGCGACTGTCAGCTGTTGGTCGGCGAGAGGAGAGGGGAGGGAGAGGGATGCTTCCCCCAAGGCTGCCCCCTACAGCCGCAGTGTGCAGGAATGCCACGGCACATTGTAAGCCCCTCTCGTTGCCTGTCGGCTGTTGAGCAGCAAGAGGGAGGAGGGGGAAAGAGGTCGGCGGCTCCCAGCGGCAGAGCATGCATGCGGGAGTCGATCGGGCTTCCTGGGGGGAGGGCATGGAGACTGGGGCCCAGTTGTACGGGGCCAGCGTGCGTGGGTGGGAAGGCTTTCCTCTCTTTTCTTCCTCTTTTTCTGTCACTCTTTCTTTGTCTACCTCCGTCCTCTTCTTTCTTTCCCTCCATCCTTTTCTTTCTTTCTCCCCCCCTCTCCATTTCTTTCTCCCTTTCTCTTTCTTTCTCCCTCCCTCCCTTTTCCTCTTTCTCTGTTTTCCTTCCTCCCTTGCTGATCGACTGTGGGCTGCGCACCCATGGCACCTCGTTTGCTCGGGCCCACCACTGGCTGCCCTCCCGCCTGGGAGGGGGGAGCAGGGGAGCCCTGCAGGCCTTCTCTGTGTGGCCTCCCCTGGGGTTGCCACACAACCCTCCAGGTTGTGGCTGGAGACCTGGCAACCCTAGCCTCTCCCCCCCACCGGGAGATCTATACTTGCTATGGCCCCTGAATGATGTCATGAATGTGCAAATGGCCCTTGGCAGGAAAAAGGTTCCCCACCCCTGCCTTATACCCACAAATTTCATATACATTTTCCCATCTGTTGATTGCATGGTATTTATAGTGTGTATAGTGCTGACCAGCTGACTACCCAGGAGGATGTATGCATGGCAACATGCAGTGTGGCCAACCCTGAGATATAGACATAACTGCCCTATAGTATTTTAAGAAAACAAAATCTAAATGTATACCTTTATAAAACATTCAGTAAGCTAAGCCTAATGCCTACAGATGGGGAAAGAAAAAGATAGACACATTTACAAGGTTACCGGGCTTTGTTTAATAAAGATATGGGGTTGGATCCAATGGTGCATGAGCAGAAAAGAAAATGTAGTTGGAGCAGTTGCACATCTGAAGCAGCACACAGCAGTTCAATATAATTTTCAATGACAGAACAATATGCATTCAGAGCAATGGAATGTTCAGCAGATGGTACAAGTGATTTCATTTAATGTGGTTTTAAAATTGTATCAGAAGAAATTCCTTGCACTCTGTCTTGTGCATGTTGTTAACCTGTTAGCTTCCAGGCTAACTATGAATTACAAGGAATCTTTTAATCTTAGCACAAAAGAAGCAAAATTCCATATGAAAGGAGCCAGACACAATCTAACTATCATTTAACGACTTTTATTTTGGATGCACCCGTTAATGTGGTGAGAGGGTTTGTGTGTGTCAGCGAAGCTGAGAGCAATACCATAAGAAGCCTAGACTCCGTCAAGAGGCTAAACTCCCAACAGGGTCACACTCAAGGTGGAATGGTCACAGCTGAGATACCAGACTAAGATGCATCCACCCACTTTAGGGATAAATGACCACATCAGCAGAAGAGAACAGACAGTTCCAATGATGATGGGGGTGGATTAATCCTTGCAGGGTAGCTAGTGGGCAGTGGCAGTAGTGGAAGGTGACACTGGCGGAGGATCTTTCATAGACAAAGACAGTGCCACTTCAGCTAACCCTGGTTAGTACTGCGCAAAAGAAGGCAATGGTAAACCATTTCTGACCAACCGTTACCTCAAATACCCTATGATGAGACAATCCAAAATGAAAAAAATATATAGTGCTAGAAGGTGGTACCCCCAAGTCAGATGGCACTCAATCAGCTACTGGGGAAGAGTGGAGGACAAGTACAAATAGCACTATTCTTAATGATGAAACTGAACTGAAGCCGAAAGGACGTTAAGTTGTTGACATTAATGGATGCAAAAGGAAAGTCCAAATCCTTCAGATGCATATAATAGGAACATGGAATGTAAGAAACATGAATCAAGGTAAGCTTGAAATTGTAAAATGAGAAATGGTACGTTTAAACATTTCAATCCTGAGAGTGAGTGAACTAGGATTAGATAAGGAGATTTTCAGTCAGAAGATTACAAAGTGAATGACAAACACAGAAGAACGGAGTTGCATTAATATTGAGGTGAGATGTAGCATAAGCAGTCAGGGGCTATAATGAAAAGTCTGACCAAATAATCAGACTTCAATCAGACTTCAGGGAAAGCCTTTCAACATAACCATCATTGAAGTTTATGTCCCAACTACAGTGCTGATGAGGAAGAAATAGAAAGCTTTTATAGAAGTGTACAGGAAGAAACTGATCACATGTATTGATAATCATAGGTGACGGGAACGCAAAAGTAGTAAACAAAGCAAAATTTATTGTTGGCAGATTTGGGCTGGGAGCAAATCATAGAATTCTGTGAAGACAACAAATTGTTCATTGTGAACACATTTCAGGCAGCCAAATAGACAATTGTATACGTGGACATTATTGGACAGCCAATAGATTACATTATTGGGAGCTGATGATGGAGAAGTTCTATTCTCTCTGCTAAAACAAGACCAGGAGCCAACTGTGGTACAGACCATGAATTGTTAATATCAAAAATAAGAATAAAGCTGAAGAAAAACACCAAAGCCAAAATACAATTTAAGCAACATTCCTGAAGAGTTTAATGACCACATTAAGAACAGATTTGTATTACTAAGTTCAAGTAAATGTGAACCAGAAGAACTACGGGTTGAAACCAGAGATTTTTTTCCAAAGAAGAATATGCAAAGAATGTTCCTGTAGCCAAAAGAAATGAAAAGCCTTGATGGATGACTTAGGAAACTCTTAAAATTGCTAAAGATAGAAGAGCAGCAAAAGTAAAAGGCGATAGAAACAGAATCAAAGTTCCAGCAACTCACACATAGAGTTAAAGAGAACTATAATAACCAGTGTAAAGAAATAGAAAAGAACAAAAAAGGAAGAACAAGAGATCTGGTCCAAAAGATCCAATAAACCAATGGGAAATTTAAAGCAAGGTTAGGCATGGTGAAAGATCAGCATGGAAATACATTAACTGAACAGGACAAAATAAAGAAAAGGTGGGAACAATACACTGAAGAACTATACAGAAGAGATGAAAGGATAACAGATTCCTACTAAGAAGAATCTTTTGAAGAAAAACCTACTGTTTTAGAAAGTGAAGTGTCAGCTGTAGTGAGAGAAATTGGGAGAAACAAATTACCAGAAACAGATGGAATATCAATAGAGCTATTCCAAACCACAGAAACAGAGTCCATAAAAATCTTGACAAGAATATGCCAACAAATATGGAAAACAAAACAATGGCCCACAGACAGGAAATGGCTAGTTTACATCCCCATTCCCAAAAATGGAGACGTCAAAGACTGCAGCAACTATCAGACCATTGCATTAATTCCTCACACAAGTAAAGTGATGCTCAAAATTTACAACAGAGACTGTTACTATATATGGAACGAGAAATACCTGATATTCAAGCTGGATTCAGAAAAGAAAGAGGCACTAGAGACTCCCTTCCCAGTTTTCAGTCTTATCTCCTTCTCATCCAATCTTCTTGGCAACTTGGAATGTATTTAATAGGTACATGGCAGCTAACCATTGTTAATATTATGATCAGAAAGGGGAAGTTAATATTTCCCCATAATCTATCAAAGTAGTAAAAAGCTGGTTTTTATAGTTAAACTGATGGCCACATTTGAGATTCCTAGTTTTATTTTCTGATGAGTTATGCCTCCACAAATGGACAGACAAATGGACATGCGGATTCTTTTAGTATTATAGATGCATGAAAAGGGATTTGTTATGATATTTGGTTTGGATCAGGATCATATTGGGGGGGGGAGATGGTGGCTCTTGGCAGCCCTGCCCTAGAGAAAATAAATAGTAACATCCTTTTAAGATATTTTAAAAATAATTTTCTGTCAGCCATAGTATCTCCATGTTTAGGTATGAAATCTGTCAAGGGTAGACATAAACACAACAAAGATGATCAGAATCAATATGGACAGGTAGGTGGGATTTCCCAGGCAAGCCTAATCTTGTCATATCTCAGAAGCTAAGCAGGGTTGGCCCTGGTTAGTACATGGATGGGAGACCATGAAGACAGTCCAGGGTTGCTACACAATGGAAGGCACTGGCAAACCATATGTTTGTCCCTTGCTTTGAAAACCCTATGGGGTTGCCATAAGTTGGCTGCAACTTGATGGCACTTTCCATCACCAGATAGGCTAAAGAAAAAATGGGCTGAAATCAAACATCTAATTTCTTATAGCTGGCCATTACCAACTTTGGATCCTCTTTGCTGGCTTAAACTGGATCTTAAGAAGCCACCAAGATTCTTGCACTAAGTTCGTGGATCATGCGGTGCTTCAGATAGACTAGAGCAATGGGCACAGTGCAATCCTAAATAGCGTCACACCTTTCTAAGACTACTGACTTCAATGGACTTGGAAATTACTTTGCTTAGAACTGAACTTTAAGGAATTTGAAACACAGCAATATGACCAGTAGATTTTTAAACATATATGAATATGACTTATTTTTATTTGCATGTCAGCATATAACAGAATACCCTGAACTGCATAGCCCAGGCTAGCCTGATCTTGTCAGATCTCAGAAGCTAAGCAGAGTCGGCCCTGGTTAGTATCTGGATGTGAGACCACTAAGGAAGTCCAGGGCTGCAATGCAGAGGCAGGAATGGAAAACCACCTCTGAATATCTCTTGCCTTGAAAACCCTACGGGGTCGCCATAAATCAGCTGCAACTCCACGGCACTTTCCACCACATATCATAGAATGGAGTTAACTCTTTAATGTAGATTTTCATCCCCTGATATACTCACAAGCAAATTAAGTAAGGTCAGGCAGTTTAGCAAATCAGGTCACATGCAAATGAAATATGCAAAATCCATATCAGGCACCTTGGTCTCATGATATGTGTGGCCCCTAGTAGTCACAAAGCTGTTTATCTTTGGCTGCTTCCTCATGGCAATTATGTTTTTGTTTGTTTGTTTTGCTATCACTGTTTCATCATGCTAGGGAAAGCTACAATGGTTGAATTTTTGCTCGTCATACAGCTTTTAAAGGCACAAAGGTCCAGTCATTTGAAAATATATATTTTCCCCTAGGGACTTATCCCCTTAGACAAAAAGATCATGGGACAATATTTAGAGAATGCAAAAATGGACAAACACACACACACACACATTTCCTAGGGTGTTTCAAACTGCTACATAACAGTTGCCCCAAAACACCCACCTCATTGGCCAGTTCACAAATTCTACACACTGAATGACCATTGTTATAATTTAATGGGTCTTGCCAGGTGGCAGAACGTTACCCAAACTTACCAGCTGGAAAATGGGGCTTGGTAAAACAGGTGTCAAAGCAGCTCAGAGCATGTTGTAGCTGATCCTGCTCAAAGTGTTGTCGAGCAAAGGTTAGTAGAGGGGGGGATGCTGGTATTGTAACCCCCTTCCCTCTCCTCACTGAGACCTAGTTTTTCTAACACATGGTGCAGCAAGGTAACGTATTTATTTTGCAGTACCTGGGGTTGGCAACCATACCCACAAGCCTATTTACTAAGGTTGTATGTCAGCAGCACAAACCCCTTCTATAATTGTCTGTGTCATTAATGTTGCTATAGTTTTAGTGAGATATAAAACAAATGCTCTTAAAATGCAATGGTGTATATCCAACTGTCCACTGACTTTGCAGAATGGGACTTTCCCACTTTGCACAGAGGCCCTGACATTTTATTCTCAGGAGGTTAGCAGAATGGGCAGAAAAGTGGGATTCTCAAATGGAAAGGCAGAATCTGTGGAAATCACTGCTCTCTCTTCCAGAAATGGAAAAGCTATTCTTTGCAGGAACTGTATGGTTGGATACAGGGTACTGCTCCTCCACTACCATGCAATTCAGCCTTCAATACATCAAAAACCTTTCAGACTTCCTGAATCTCAGTTCCCCCTCTCCCATCCCATCAAAGAAAAGACTTTGAAACGGCCGTCCCCCATCTTCTCCCATTAATTGTATTTCTGGGATTTATTGATTGTGTACAGAGCATTGGACAATTTGGAAACTTTATTCAAGAAATATATACCAAGAAGATTGCATTATTCTGTTGCACAGAGACTGCATCAAACTCGTGTTGTATATTTCTGATATGTTCTTGTTTATGTATTCCACTTTGTTTTTGTCACTGATGTTTAAGCACTAATAAGAATATTGCTACTTTTGAATATTTGGTCTCCGGTGCTGTTTTCCTAACCTCCAGGTGGTGGCTGGAGCTCTCCAGCTATTACAACTGACCTCCAAGTGACAGAGATCAGTTCCCCTGGAGAAAATGGCTGCTTTGGAAGGTGGACTCTGTAGCATTGAAGTCCTTCCCCTCCCCAAACCCTGCCCTCCTCAGGCTCCACCCCCAAAAATCTCCAGTTATTTCCCAACACTGAGCTGGCAACCCTATCTCCAGCACAGAAAATCAACACAAGGGACAGTTGTGTTGTTGTCTGCATTGCTACACCGCAAGAGAGAGATATTGGAGTTATGTTCCCTCACCCAGTCAAGGGGCATACTAGCAGAATACAAGCTTGCTTCCCCAGGAAACTACTCAAATCCTTATGCAGGTTTGCCTTTAACTTTGAGAACAGTGGACGTAGGACAATGTTTACTTAGCAAAACATATGGAGAATGGTGCTAATAAAATATAATGCTTTCCCCACCCCATCCCATTCCATTGCCCTATGGCTGGAATCCTGCCTTCTAATGAGAGCCCTGCCAAAGGTGTGCATAGGAGCTGGCTGTGAGCTAAAAGCTTAGGGATGGCTCCTGTTCCTGAGCTCTCATTACAGAGTACTTAAAGGTGATGAAGGCACTTTGACCTGTGGCGCACTGCTTGTAACTGTTGGGCTGTAACGGCCTACAGAGCAGAAGTAGAAAGGGATGTCCAGAGGAGCCCTCTATTCATGCTCAGCCGCTGAGTGGCAGCTTCTCTTGTTAGCAAGTGCTAATCTTGCTCTCTGCTCCTTCTGGCCACGCTTGCTCCTTTGTTTATTACAGTTATTACTTTTGCTATAGGGGAGTTAGTGCATATGTGCTGCTGCCGTTTATAGGCCAGCCACACCCTGCATGTTTCAGGCTTTTCCCTCCTACTCTCCCTCCCTTCCCTTCCCCACCAATTGTTCCTCAACCTACTCCTGGCACATTTCATTTATTATGGGTGGGCAGACGCTGTAAACGGTTTTCATTACCCTTCTTGCTATTTGTGGGGATTTTTTTTCCACAAATTACTCTTTATTTCTCTTCTTTTTTGGGAAGTAGGTTGCTAGAGAGATTTTTAAACTGACACAGCCTAACCAAAAAAAACATTGTCCTGCTTTTTCTGCAAAGCCCACCTTTTTGGGGGAAAGAAAATGCATTTCTGCCATGGGTCAAGTGAGAGCCAGTGTGGTGGGGTGGCTAGAGTGTTGGACTAGGGCCTGGAAGACCCAAGTTTGAATCCCCACTGTACCATGGAAGCTTGCTGGGTGATACTGGGCCAGACACATACTTTTAGCCTAATCTACCCTCACACAGCTGTTTGTGAGGATAAAATGAAGAAGACGAGAATGACATAAGCCACTTTGGGTCCTCCTTGAGAAGAAAGGCAGAGTATAAATGAGGGTAATAAACAAACAAATAAATAAGTGTTCCTTTCACCTTTGTTCTCCCTAACTTAAGGGGTGGAGATCATATTAAAATGGTGCAATGCTTAACTTTCACTGAGTCACACATTTATCTATTTGCAAAAGATACAATGGCTGTTAGATAAAAACAAGAGGGGAACTCAGATGACTCAAGGGAGAGCAGAAATCCCATCTGCTGTTGGCCCCACTTCCTCTCCACTTTCTTGACCCAACCCTCTTCTTCTTCCCCCTGCCTTTATCCCACCATCTCATGGTCACTTAGGGTTGCCAACCTCCAGGCACTAGTTGGAGAGCTCCTGCTATTACATCTGATCTCCAGCCGATAGAGATCAGTTCACCTGGAGAAAATGGCCGCTTTGGCAATTGGACTCTATGGCACTGAAGTCCCTCCCCAAACCCCGCCCTCCTCCAGGCTCTGCCCAAAAAACCTCCCGCTGGTGGCAAAGAGGAACCTGGCAACCCTATGGTCACTGCCACCACCAGCTTCTTGCTTGCTGTCTTTGAATACCTGCTGCTGCCACTTTCTCCCCTCCCCATGGCTGTTCTTTGCTTTAAAATAAATCCTGGTTATATGGGATAGCTAGGGAATCCCACAATGCCAACCATGATCTTGTGAGATCTTAATCATTGAAGTTGCAATGTGTGCAAAAGTGTACTGATAACTTCATTTGGAGGGGGTAAACCTCCATGTTTAACTTTTGGGATTTATCTGCCAACCTGGGGTCTGCCCCCCTCCAGGAAATATCTTCCCTTTTTATCTGGCTCCATTGTGCAAATTATTGATCTACAATCTGAGGCCAGGCTCAGGATTAGATATATGATTTTTTTTTTTGTTACATGCTAACTCCGTTGAGGAATTAGACATTTGAAAATGCTATAATAAATCTTAACTACACCCCTGTGAGCCAGCTGTTGGGCTGCTTGGTAAGAGATAAATGTTTTACAGATATTTTTAAAATATTAAAATATTTTTAGCAATATTACAAACATAGTCAGGATTTTTCTTCCTTTCTGTATTCATTTTCCAATTTCTCTCCAATTGTTCCTACAAAGAGGGAGCTGTAGTTATATATTTCTATATTCTCATTACCCCTTCCTGACAGAAGTCTTGAGGATGGGCTACAAATAATTGCATCTATATAAAAAAAAGTACAGACAAGTCCTGCCATCGGGTCTGAAATCTGCTCTAAATCCTCACAAGACTGGACATTAGACATAATCACAGTAAGCCACATGTACCACTTCTTTTGCCAGGTTTGTTCTTTCTCCTGTTGCAAAGGCTGTAGTACCTGGCACGATACCAGACTGACTTCTGGGATACCATGTGAGAAAAGCTCAGTCCACCTGTGCAAGGTTAATAGAGTTCATCTAGAAGAAGTGAAGAACTTAAAGTGTTGGGCCTGTAGAGCAGTCAGCATCTGGAGCAAGTTCAAGAAAATGGGTAAAGACGGAGCTAGTCAGCATTTTGGGACGTTTCTCCAGACTTATCTCCTTAGTCAGAAGAAAAATACAAAGATAAACCTAAATCATTCAATGCAACCATGCTCCCTAAATCATATTAAAATAATCTTGTGGAGCTCCAGTTGTGATCATCAAGTAGGACTTGTCACAGTTCAAAATCCATTACACTAACCACAAGACATTTCAACTGCAACCATAAGAGATAGTTTCACTTAAAAATCAATTTTACTTAGTGCTCAGGAGAACTGTTTTTTAAAAAGTGATCCATAGAGCCTGCATTTTGGGAAAGTGAACAATCAATACCACTGGGTGGATCTTACTAGACTAAAACTCATTGTCTCATATTAAGATATGGCAACATATGAAACAAATTGTTTACCCACTTCCTTTTTTTTGAAAAAAATGATAAATATTTCTTTTTTTTTAAAAATGGAAAACATGATATTTTCATGAATTAAGAATCTAACTAATCTTAAATACCGTGAACACCATTATGTGCTTTGAAGGTCAAACCAGACCACCTAGGCATTGAATGTCATTCTTGTGTGTTTCAAACTGGAAATCCTTGGTTAGGCTGGCAGTTGTCATCTATCTTGTATGAACTCTGAAAATGATCATTCGAGCTGACAGCCTGTTATTACCGACAGACTTCAGAAGACAGCATTAACAAACAAATGGAGGAGTGGCCTTTCATCACCATTGGGTGCCAATGATGTCTTCTGAGCAATTAGTAATGAGGTTAGATCAGGATACAGTACTATTTATTTCCACTAGAAAATACTGGGGTGAACAGAACTAGAGGTCCAGCCTGCTAAATGCATCAAATGCATCTGAATCTATCTGCTCATAGGTGCTACCCTTTGGCTTTGGTATCAAATACCACATATAACCCAGTTCATACATACATTACTTTCCCATGAGATAGGAAGTACTTATGGTGGGGTGACATAATCACAAAAGGTTTTGTTTATGGCCCATCAAAGGACTGATAATCTCTGCATTGCAATGAGAGCAAGAATTCAAGCATGAACAAAAATTAGCACAAAAAATCAACATGAAAAATTATGACACCACTGTTAATGCATCTCTGCAACGATAAGAGGTAGATATTTTTAAAGCACCTGCCCAATACTAATACTCCTTTAAAAATTTTAAGTAACAGAACAGTGAGCATCAGCATGAAACAGTGAACAGCCCATAAGGAGTGTTATTCACAATGGGAAATTTTGCTTTGCCATTCACAGTACTTATTCAGAAAAAGGTTGCCAGGTCTCTCTTACCCACCGGCAGGCGCTTTTGGGGCAGAGCCTGAGGAAGGTGGGGTTTGGGGAGGGGAGGGACTTCAATGCCATAGAGTCCAATTGCCAAAGCGGCCATTTTCTCCAGGTGAACTGATCTCTATTGGCTGGAGATCAATTGTAATAGCAGGAGATCTCCAGCTAGTACTTGGAGGTTGGCAAACCTATTGAGAACTCACTGTTATATTACAGCTACTGTCAATAAGACTTCAGCTGTATAGACCTTCTGCACAGACACAAAGTCCCTCTAAAATAGCACAAATGGTTCTTAATTATTAAAGACTTACCTACTCTTGCACCTCATGATATCATACCATGGTTGATATAAATTTACATATCATACGTGCCAATACACAACTGTCTTTCTCTGGTACCGAATTAATTAGGAGTCTAGGCTGATTGATTTCAAAATCACAGCAATGATTTTTTTTCAAATCTCTTAATCAATCACAAAAACCTTTCATAATTTCAACTGACCACGTACAGATTCTTTTCACCTTTCTCTCAAAATGCAAATAAATCCAAATATGATTATCAGCTGGAAAACTTATACATTAACCCCTCTCTAGACAGCATTTGCTTATGGTTTAATTCATGCCATGCAACATGTATCTTTATCTCTAGATATCTGAAAGGGTAAAGATCCTCCCGAAGGCAGTAGCTCACTTTTGAGCCCCAATATTTCACGAATAAATCTTAATACATTTGTACACCTCATATTAAAAACAAAAACAGATGTTAGTGAGCTTCCAACATGCATTAGGCATGACAACAGAGCATGAATGCACATAACTCTTTACAGGCACAGTCTGCTGGGAAGTTCTTACTTGCAGAGGATGGAACAGGAGAAGTTGTCAGCGGGTTGTGCCTTGAGTGAGAAGGAAGTGTAGCTACAATTAATGTGCATATTTGCCCCTAAATTAATTGCTGTAAAGAATCGAATGGTAGGCTCCAGACAGAAGCTTATAGAAGCACTTCTATCCAAGTTACTAAATAGTTGCCTTTGAAAAATCACGTGAAGAATAAGGGAAAAATCAATTGTCCCCTAAAGAGAGATACTGCACTAAATTCAAAAACAAAATTCAGCCACTACAATGTGGAACAGTAGGAGCTGAGTTCTACGAATCACGAAGTAGCCTTGAGTACAGAATTGCTACCCATGTTTCTGTGTCACATCTACTCAGACAGACCTGGTCTAATTAGTCTTTACAGAAAGCATTTGAAAGACCCAGCTGGGATGCTTTATGCATTTCCCATCACTGCACCAAAGAAGCAGTTAAATGGAATTAAACTGTAGAAGAGCAACAACAGCAACAACAAAAAACCCAAATGGCTACCCCACCCAACTGCAAACCTGTGAAGGAGAGCAAAATCAACTTACTGAACGCAAGTGAAAGGACTAAGCAACCAAAATTTGCTTCTAATGTTCACAGTAACAATGTTCTCACTGTGGGCAAACTTATAATCACTTTGTAACTGCAGCCAGGTCAAGGTAAGGACACTGTGTACTCCCAATAAATACATAACTCACATAGTCTACCCTTCCCAAAAATAAGATATGGACTATGGTTTCATTATGATCAACAGTGTGAGTTCAGTCCTGACAGTATCGAGACAGAAACACCACTGCACACATGCATGCCTGCATACACATATACAATTTTACTTATACAAAGAACAAACCCATAACCCCTACCAGGATAAGTAGGCTAAACTGTATGCTACGGTTGATGTTATGCTGGACCAAGTTCAATACAGTGTTATGTCACAGAACAGTTAAGCAGGATTGTAAGGCATCATAGCCAAGGGTAACGGAAGAATGCTGGGGAAAGAACATTATCCAAGCCAACACAGCATATATGCATTTTCAAAAGCAACAGTGAGATCAGGGGAACTGTCCCCTGGAGGAACCCACAGATGCCCCCATCACTTGAGACACTGAAAAATGCACTGACAAAGTGGAGAGCATCCTGTCCTTGGGAACAGCCTTGCAATGACTGGGAGGCATAGACTGTTTGACCCACTTGATCTCTGACCATCTTTACAATTCTCAATTAATAGTACACAAAAATGCTCAGACAACCTATCAAGCAAATTATGAGTTTTGTTCCTAAAAGTCCATTATTGTGAATGTACACAGCAACAACGCATCTTAGAGTGTCTACATGTTTTTTGCCATAATATCTCCTGGTAGGTTCAGGCTTAATTTTCATTTCCCCCCAGCTATGCAGTCAACAATGAAGTGATTCTGTCACACTCATGCAATATTTCGTCTGAAAATGCATTCCCATTCTGAGAGCTGGTATAAGGAAGTTTGAGGCCTACTGCTGGGTACATGCATGTTGTGAGGCTTGAGTAGTCTTCCACGTAATATGTGGTCCCCTTAGATCCTCTACTCCCATGTAAAGTTTGCACCATCTGAGGGTTAAATCTTTGTGTGTGGCTGCTCCAGACCAGAACCTAGAGTCAGCCACAAGATGGTGCAAGCAGGGGAGCAGAAGCTGTCACCTCTTAGAAAGAACTGGGCATGTTCCTTTTCTCCTTCTGAACAGTGTGTTGAGCTGTTCAGCTGCATGGACAGGTGACAGAACCATCGCATAGAGCCAATTTTTAAAAAGATTTACTAACCCAAGAGAAATAGGTGAATGAAGGGATGCTGGGGAAGGGGAATACAGAACTTTTTTGGGGGGAGGGAGATAAATAAGACTATAATTTCTAACTAATCCAAAATTTACAGGTTGTTTTTTTAAATTTCTGCATCTTTGTAAGGTGAGCCAATCTTCCAAAGATTTGAGGATGAATGCCTGCAAAAGCCCATTCCTTCCAGCTATTATGTAGAGAGTCTGTAGAAAGGAGAGCAGGTGATCCCGATCAGTCAGAAAACAACCCTGCCCAAAAGGTCCAGATCAATGAACTGTTTCTCCAGGATTGTATGGATTTTGCACCCTACACTTTTGGGTCATCTGTAAAAGGCTTCTATTATTGCAAGGCTATGTGAGCCAAAAGTGTAAACTGCAGAGAAATAACATAATAATATAGTAATAATTGAATAATTCATTATTCAGTTGTGCTGTTAATTCCTAATAATTATTAATTAATGGTGGACCAGTAGTTATTGGTATCTCACAGGCTAAACAATATAGGTGTCAAACTCTTGGGCACATCCATGCCTAGCTCAAGCTCATGAAGCAGATTATCCGAGCCCTTCACGAAATGGCCTTTCTTAAAACTTAAATGGGTGGTAGGAAGAGAATGTCCTTTCCACTACAAATGGTATTTACCATGAAAGAAGGAACCATTAAAAACCAAGGTTAGCTTTGGAGATAGGACACTTTCAAACAGGATTCAATGCATGAAACTGACACAATGTGCTTTACGCCAGAGGAAAAAAAGAAAAAAAAAAGAAAAATGCAGTTCACAATATATAAATGAAAGATGAACAGAACATGATCTGCAGAAAAGAAACGTGAAGACAATTCAAAAGGCTAGGCAAAACTGTCACAGGGCCATTTCAAGATCTCTATCATGTTTGGGAAAATGCGGTCAAGAACTGTCAAAGTCATCTTTTTTAGCTGCTTTCAGTCCCACAGGTTGAAATTTGTAATATCATTTTGTAGTATCAGGAGAAAAGGCAATTTTAATATATTTCTATTGACATAGTTTTCTTTCTTTCTCTTTGATAATTAGTATATCAGAGTGCTGATAATATAAATGAGTATTACACACTCACATCTCTTAATTTTAGGAGGCGTTCACATGATCTTTTGTTCTTGAGATACAAAATGTGATAATTTTGAAGTTTAAAATGGCAGAGCAATAGAAGTAAGTATGCTGCACTTCACTAACACTCAAGCTACAATATTTGGTTCCTTGGAAGTTTTGAAACTTTCCCCCCAAAATAACTATTATAGTTATTAGTATGTTGAATGTGAGTGTCAGTCAGTTCTATCAGATAATGTCTGACAATAACTCTCTCCTTTCCACTGTCCCCTCCCATGCACCTTTTAAAATTTGATTTTTAAAAATTCTGTAGAGATAATATTCACACCTGCTGTTTAAGATTAACGTAGGAGAAATAATCTAGCTCAGGAAGGGCACATGGTACGTTGAATTCAATGCATTGGACAAGGCAGGTACACTGTGGCTGAAATAAAACAATCTTTGTGATTGTGAATAACTCTCAGAAAATACTGGGCTCATATAGGCATAGAATATAGCCACTTGGATCTGTCTCCTTCAGCTATTTCACATACTTAATGTTCCCTCCCTATAGTTTTTGAACATAGGATCAATTTCTGACTTAATTTTCTCTCTCTTTTTATAGATAGTATTCCTGCTCTGTTAAGAATTCAGCAATGTTCATTTAAAGAATAATTCCTACCCTGCAGAAACAGTGCTGAAAAGGCTTTAACAGTCATAAAGCAGCCTATAACAAGAATTCACATCCTCCTTATCCTTCTTTTGAAAACTTGATTGACTCGGATTCCGAAGCCAAAGGAAATGGACTTTCCATCCATTGTGTGTGGCTTCCATCTACAAATTCCATCATGAAAATCTTTCTAACTACTTAAATGCAGAACCATTGACTCCACAGTAGACTTGGCCTAGAATCAGGAGCAAAAGGTGCTTCTTAAAATGGAAGCTACATTTCTGATTCTAAAGAAGCAGTTTTCGGAGAGCCTACCCTAAGCCACAGATGAAAAGCTTAAAAGGGTGTAGGATAGCAGGGTAGCAACTAAGCCCTACACTGGAGTAACTTGAAGATACACTAGCAGCAAATTCCACCAGCATCACACAAGAGGATGGCTCAAAAATGGGAGGCCTCAGGGGCATGCCATGGACAGATGGGGATCTAGAGCCCATTCCTAAAGGGGGACCTAGAGCCCATTCCTAAACTCCTCTGGAGCCGGTGTGACCCTGCACCACTGTAGGTGCCACCTTATCACGGAATAAGGTGGCACCTACGCCAGCATGGGGGCAAACATGCCGACGTCCGTGTGCTGCCGGGCACCACCAGCCCCTGCCGCCAGCGCAGCCATGCCGGAAGGGAAAGCCCAGAAGGGAAAGCCCATGCTGGAGCGTGCATGTGGGGGGGCATTCCCAGGGATGGAGCTGCCTTTTAGGGCTGTTGATTCGGTAAAAAACGAACCGAAAAAATACTGAATAAATGCCAATTCGGTACATTTCTGGTTCAGATTTACCGAATCAGCAAAATCTGGGAGATTGGCAAAGCTGAATTTGCCATTCCCGAATAACCGGCTTTTTTAGCAATGTCTTTCTGTGGCTCCTGCTGGGGCATTTTTGCAGGTAGAGGTCTCAAATCTTCAGGGTAGCTAGAAGGGACTCTTCTTGCAAGAACCCCCATGTCTGGTAAAGTTTGGGTCCGGAGTTTTGGGGTCTGGAAAGGGTTGCCCCATCTTCCTCCATTTAAAAGCAATGAGTGGCTTTAGGCAGATTCCTTAGAGCAATGCATGCATCACAATGGAGCAGCCGAGCTTTAAAGGGGGGGGGGGAAATCCGCCTGGCTCCTCCATAGAGATACAATGTATATTTAATGGAGGAAGCTATTTCCTCTGTTTTTGCAAGGAGAAAGCTCTCCTTTGTGCAACCTACCTTGCCTGGACAGCTGAACTCCCAGATAGTAGCTAGCCCTGAGAGAACAGTGTTCTTTGGCCAATCACAGAAGCTGGATTCTTTTATATGTTTTGGCCAAAGGCTATACTACCTAGTCTGGCTGTTGCTCACAGAGAGAGAGAGTATGTTCTGGTGCAAAAACCTTGGCTTTTGCACCTCATCCTGAGTGGACCTGGTAGATTACTGCGTGCTTCTATAGGATTATTTCTTGCCTTCTACCTGGAGGAGAAGAGAAGACATCTAACAGTTTGAGACCCTATCATTTTATTTCATTTGGGGCTCCCCCCCTCTAAACTTGGCTGCATGCAAGCAAGGGGAGGGGTTTCTGGGACTGAATTCACATTGGTTTCAACACTTTGTAGTTGTTATTGCTCATAACCTGTTGTCGGCAATGGGGGATTTCCCCTCTTTTAAAATTTTGTAAATTTTTGGGGATCTCTTTTTCCCTCCATGGCAGCCATGAAGTGCGGCTGTGCTGTTCCTAGCCGCCGTTGAATTGTTCCCCCTTCAAGATTGGGCTGTTAGTTGCCTATCTCAGCCACTGAAAATCCTGGTGTATCACAGAAATGCCATAAAGGCTCAAGGGGAAAAACCATGCCCCAAGCACTGGCACAGCTTCGAATACCATCTACGTCTAAAGCACTCTATAAACCTCCAAAGCACTCTATAAACCCCAAGCCAGGACACCAATAGCTCAGATTACAGAATGCACAGCATAGGGCCATAAGACCTGTGGCCTCATATCATGCACAATTAGAGCACACTGGAGGGGTGGGGCTTTTGGTGATAGGAATCCTAAAGAAAGAATACTTAACACAAAAGGGAGCACTGGGCACAATCAGACATCCAAGGGAGAGATAAAACATTGTGTCCAGTCAGGCAGCTAGCTTCGGCAATCAACAGGAAGCATGGTCAGACGGTGCAGTCCAAGGTCAAACACAGATAAGGTAGAGTCCAAGGTGTCAAGCAGTAGAGGGCAAACCCAAAAGGCAGATCTCAGGTCCAATCCAGAAGAGTGCAGCATGGAACAAAGGCAAGATGGCAAGAGTTTTCCACACATTCCCACACTAGCTTTGCTTTGCTAGTTTTTTAAATAGAAAACTGACTTGCTGGGAAAAGTAAGCAAGCTGCAGTTAGTTAGGCTATTCCACATTCGAAGCCAGGTGTCATTCATCAGCCCTGCACTGCCTCTGCCCTGCTGTCATTAATTGATCTGTGCTAAGCCAGACTAATAGCCTTTCCTGCAATTTTCTTCATTGTTGTTGTTCTAAAGGTTCTGGTGACCCTAAAGGTGAGATTGCTGGTTGCTGGGTTTCAGGCAGGGCTTGAGTTTCTGAGCTAGAAGGCTGAGGGCACAGTGCAGCAGCTACTGGCTTTAACTGTTTTTCTGTTATCAGCCCAGGGCTGAAACTGACTCTTTCCACCTTCTCCTCATCTGAGGAGGTGTCAGAAGGCTGACCTGAGCTAGAAGGCTGAGGGCATGGTGCAGCCGCTTCTGTGACTGTTTCTCTGATATCAGCCTGGGGCTGAGACTGACTCCCTCCACCTCCTCCTTGTCTGAAGAGGTGTTAGCTGACCCAAGACACACTGTTGGATATGTGTCCTATGTCATATTGTCCTTTATTGGCATAAAATCACTGTACATATGGGGGATATGTCTAACACTGCTCTGCTCAGAACCCTTACTTGTACTCCATCTCAAGACACAAACACTAACTGGGAGGTATAGAGAGAATGTAACCCACTCAGGGAACCAAGGAAGGGTGTAACTAAGGAAGGGTGGGCCCTGGGCTTTCCTCCATGTCCCACACCTCACAACGGGACTGCTGCAATGAGTTTCCTTACTCTGTATATTGTCTCAACAAACTCATCCTGCCCAACTGTTGCCAGCAGTAAGCATGGATCATGCTGAAATGGGGCAGGCTTGCAGCTATATTGGCAATCCACTGCTGTGCTATAAGCACAATACTCTGCCAGTGCAATCCCCTCTTCTGAAGTGAGGGGCACAAGGAGCACAATTGTAGTCCAGGGTGATTACTAGCCATGCTACTCCAATCTGTGCTATTGGTGGCCAAACACCTATGATGCTGATTGCTTTGCAGGATCAGTGCCCCACAGGGCAGCCCCCATAGAATGTGCAGACCTGATTCCAATGCAACCCAACACAAATGCCAGATATATGTTGGCCCAGAGGTTATACCATGCCCCCAGGGGCAGTGTACCCCATGGAAAGCCCCAGGGAGAATGCAGCCTTGCCAAAGCACTACGTGCAGATCTTTAGAGCTCACTTGCTCTCTGATGTTATTGTAAAACATATGGCCAGGACTTCAGTCCTATTGGCCATGTCGATGTTTCGGGGGAGGAGGGTGGCAAGGATGTGGCAGCTTGGGTGGATGCAATTCACACCACTTGGCCCTGGCTAGTAAAGAATCTTGAACGAGCTAAACGTAAATACAAGGCTCAAGCTGACAAACACCGGTCTCCTAGCCGAGACTTTAAAGTGGGCGAGTTAGTCTATCTATCCACCAAAAACCTCCGGTCCACCCATCCATGTCACAAACTCAGTGCCAAATACGTGGGTCCCTATCCTATTTCTCGGATCATTAACCCGGTAACCGTGGAGCTTTCCCTTCCAAAGACTCTAAAACGTATCCATCCAGTTTTCTATGTGAGCCTCTTGAAACCTCATGTTGCCTCCCCAGAGTGGGATCCCGACCCGCTTCCGGAGCAGCCGGTGATGGTGGGGGGGGGGAGCATTTCGAAGTTGCTAAGATCCTGGACTCCCGTGTTCATCACGGCTCCCTCCAGTATCTGGTTCGTTGGAAGCACTTCCCCCTGCCTATGACAAATGGGTTTGTTCACGCGATGTCTCCGCCCCGCACCTGGTGCGCGCCTTCCATACCGCCTACCCCCACAAACCAACCCCCTTGCAGGACGGGAGGGGGCCCTAAGGGGAGCAGAATGTCAGGCCTGCTCTCTGCATTTAGGGATAGTTTTCGTTTCTCACAGATGCTCTGCTTTGCTCAAGGACTGTTTTCCTAACGATTGCATTCCTCTCTGGCTTTGAAGCTCATGGGAGCCAGGGCCCATTGGACTGAGGGGTTACCATGCCAACCTGTGCTATCTTGATATGACCAGTCCCCCCATATATTCTGTTGTATGTCTCCTCTACCCCATTCCTGCCTTTTTACCTATGCAAGCTCTGAATACCTGTATGATCTCCATTAAAGTCAACTCTTCTTTGGATTACCTGTCTGCGAGTGTTGCTTGCGGGAGTGCATCGGGACCAAGTGCTTACATTACTGTCCTTGTGTGATGCCATGCAGCTCCTTCCAGAGAGGATGCTTTGGTATCTCCCTTGATGTTTTTTATGTATGGCCAGTCATCAGGGGTGTGGGGCAAAAATCAGCCTGCACTGGTTGGCTGTTCCTATATGCCTGTCATGGGTGCCCTAGAGGCATGCCACTACACAAGTAGTGGATGTTAGCAGGGACACTATGGATTCCTGTGCTATTGCTAAGTTCTCCGTGGGTTGCTGAAGGGTGCTTCTGTCGATTATTTCCTCTCCATTGTGTAATCATCCTGCCCTGACCTGGATGATCAGGCTAGCCCAATCTGATCTCATCAGATCTAAGCAGGGTTGGCCCTCATTTGTACTTGGATGGGAGACCACCAAGGAGGTCTAGGGTTGCTTTAAGGAGCAGGCAATGGCAAACCACCTCTGAACATATCTTGCCTTGAAAACTGTGTAAAGTCACTGTGAGTTGGCTGAGATTTGATGGCACTTTCTACCACCACCACCACTAGGGCTGTTAAAAAAACAATTAGGTAAAATTCAGATTCGGCAAAATTTGGCCCATTTTTATTCAGGAAATGCCGAAGTCCGAACTCCCCCGCTTTGGGTCCGTGCAATTCAGCATGAGATCCGGAGTTCGGGGGGAAATTCAGCCGAATAAAGCCATTAAAAACACAAACCGCGCCTTTCCGCGGCTCCAGGGGGGCATTTTTTGGGGTTGAGGTCCCAAACTTTCAGCAGAGCTTCAAAGGACCCTTCTTGCAAGACCCCCCCAAGTTTTGTGAAGATTGGGTCAGGGGGTCCCGAGATATGAGCCTTGAAAGGGGTCCCCCTTCCTTAATGTGCATCTCTGACAATGGGGGTGTGCAATTAACAGAGCTTGCCAAAGCTCCCAGCCCTGACAAACAGCTGAGAGATGGGGAGCAAGGGCGGGGCAGGTGCGAAGAAGTTTGCAAACCATGCAAACCATGCAAAGCAACACATTTGCAACCATGCAAACCAACACATTTGCAACCATGCAAAGCAACTGGTGATGCCTGGGAGTTTGCAAACCATGGAAAGGGACAGAGGCAGGCTAGCTTTGCATAAGGAGCAGGAGGGGGTGGAATTTCTCCTTTTGCATGGGACTCGGGACCAGGCAAATGCATTCTTTAAGTCACAATTTGAAAACCAGTTTTGAGCAAGCATCAAAATAGACTTAACCGATCTTATGAATGAGGGAAAACCTGAGGGCACACAACTGAAGCCCCCCCCCTCAAACCAGGGAGAAAGAGACTTGAGGGGGCACCCCCCAGGCAGAACAGGCGAAAGCCCCCTTTGGCACCCCCCCACAGAAACTGCTCCCTCCCCACACATACAAACAGACTCTGCTTCCCCCGCCCCACACACATAGGAGAAAAATTATAGATTAAAGCCCCAAAAGGGGTCTTACTGTGGATGTCTTCTGTTCCATCAGGAGGGACCGGGAGGACTGGATAATCCAATACAATTCCATTTAAGCACGGGAGGTTTTGCCTTGGATTTGCCACTCTCGAGATGCACGCAGGATTGGTTGATCCCATTCATCCCAATAGGGAAAAGGGGGGACCCCATATCTCAGGTCCCCCTGACCCAATGTTTACAAAACTTGGGGGGTCTCGCAAGAAGGGTCCTTTGAAGCTCCACTGAAAGTTTGGGGTCTCTACCCCCAAAAATGCGCCCCCTGCAGCCACGGAAAGGAGCGAATGTGTGCTTTACATGGAATAAAAATGCACATTAAGGGGAGGACCCCTTTCAGGCCCCATATCTCGGGACCCCCTGACCCAATGTTTACAAAACTTGGGGGGTCTTGCAAGAAGGGTCCTTTGAAGCTCCGCTGAAAGCTTGGGTTCTCTATCCCCAAAATGCCCCCCTGCAGCCACGGAAAGTATCGAATGTGTGCTTTAAATGGAATAAAAATGCACATTAAGGGGAGGACCCCTTTCGGGCCCCATATCTTGGGACCCCCTAACCCAATGTTTACAAAACTTGGGGGGTCTCGCAAGAAGGGTCCTTTGAAGCTCTGCGGAAAGTTTGGGGTCTCTACCCCCAAAAATGCGCCCCCTGCAGCCACATAAAGGAGCGAATGTGCACAAGCACCCCCCATGGGGATTTCTCTCTCACACACAAACAGATACTCTCTCTTTCTTTTCCCGGGCCGTGCAGCAGCTGGGCTCATGCACTCAATCGCTCAAACTGATTGGCCAGAAGAAGACCCAGCTTGGCCACCGATTGGCTGCAGGAGAATGCTGCTTACTAACTGACGGTTATGCTGCTGCGCCAAACCCTGAATTTGCCAAATTTATTCGCCGAACACCCCGAATTCGCTGAATTCGGCTCCCCGTTTTCCCGCCTTTTTTGAGTTCGGTTCCATCCGAACTAAAAACTGACGAATCAGGGGAAATTCGGCTGTTTTTCAGTTCGGGACAAACCGAATCGACAGCCCTAACCACCACTGATTAGCACCATTGAGGTGGTGAATCTACTGTAGCAAAAAAAAAAAGTCTTATGGTACCTTAAAGACTAACCATTTTATTGTGGCACTAGCTTTCAAGAGTCAGAAACCACGAAACTGGTATTTGCCAGATACAAAGTGAGTTTTGGGTCATGAAAATTTATAAGGAATAAATAAACTTGCAGAGAGCTTCACTATACCAGAAGGTAATTTAACTGTTGGTTTTAGAAATAAGATTTTGTTTAAAAAAAAAAATGACCTTATATCCATGGTGAATATACTAATGATTTCTCTTCCCTGCTTTCCTTTTTCTTCCCAAAGGGCTTTTATACATTTTTTACTGTTCAGTATGACACAATTATATTATTAGGATGTGTGCTAAATTATAACTCTATGACTGACCACTGAGGAAGTCCTTCTCAGGCCGAAATGCGTTAGGTCCTTCCTGGATCATACTTTGGTCAATGTAAGACTGTACATCGCAGGTGTTTATGTTTGTATATATTGAAAGTGAAAGTCTTTCCTATGCTAGAGGCCTTATGTTTTTAACTTGATTGTGCACCTTATTAAAATTTATATATTTGTAATTTTAGCATTTTTCAGCTCAACCTCTTCAGTTTGGAATCATGAAAGTTTATGCCACAACAAACTTTCTGATTATTATGCTTTTTTATGCTGTTTGGTGTTTTATCTTGTTTTATTTTGTAAGCCACCTCAGGCAAGTTCCTGGAGAAGTGGTACAGAAATTTTCTAGATGAATAAATATTACCTTAATACAGAGATACCTAAAAGGGGAAAAAACCCTAGATGGATAAAGATGCAGCTGATTAAAATGCTCTGGCCAACTGAAAGTTTCAGGTGGTGAGTCAAAATATTCACTAGAATCTTAAGAAAAATAGTTTTAAACATTTATTTTAATTTTCAGCCTCTGTACTCAGCAAGCCCTGAAATTTTGGATTTTGTGCGCAAAGCAACATCGGTTGGATTTCCTAGGGACAGCATGGAATGAAGCATGGGCTGCAGCATGACGGAGAGATGGGATGCAAGAGATGGAAGGGGATTTCTCTTCTTCCGCCTTCTGGCTGCAACCCCAATACCATTCCTAAGGATCCCCTCACCCTAGGAGACAAAGGGGATGAAAGAGGGAGGGAAAGGTGGCATAAATGCCTTCTGTACACTCACTCTGATAACACTTCTTTTGGGTTCACACAAAGTGCCCACCAAGGAATGCTCATTTTCAAATACTCTGCTTCAAGCCTAGATTAAAGTTTAATATGTAAATACCTGGAATGCAAAGAAAAAGGCCTATGACGCCCTGCCCAAGCTAAAAATCTCAGAAGAATTAGGCAATTAGAATCAATGTATGAGGAAAGAAAATGGATAAGAAGCTGGGAGAAATATGGATAAAAGAGAACTGAGTTAAGAGGAGCTCTTGTGTACAAGAGGCTAGGCACATGATATTTTTTCTGAAGTAACAGGCCTGGCCTCTGACTTCTTTGCACTGTGTTAATATATCGATTCTCAAAGTAGAATCATAGAATCATAGAGTTGGAAGGGTCCAAGAGGGTCATCTAGGATCAGGGAATCTCTGGGGGTCCACAATTCCTTTGTAGGATAGACAATGAGACCCTCTCATAGTCACCCAGCTAACTTGAAAATGGAGCCCTGACAGTTTTCTCAGAATGGGGGCAGGGACTCTCCACTTCAGTGGATGGGAATAGAATCAAGTTCACCCTTTTTCAAAGGGCAGAACTCACAGAGATGCCACTGCCTGCAATCGGCAAGCCTGCAGTTCCCCTAAGAGCACTAGCAAGAAAAAGTGCTGATTGGTTGATGGATCCAATGGTTCAGCCCTAGGAACTCCATGCAGGTACTGTTCTGATACATCATAGGTATTTCTGATACAAAACTGTTTTCACTCTATTTTCCATTGCAAATAATTTAACCACAGAGATAAAGAGACTTCACTCTGAGTCCACAGACAATAACAGTGGTTTAACCTGGAAGCTCAGGTTTTGTCTGACATTAGCCTTTTTGTACTTCCATGATCAGCTCTGAAAGTTTCCCAGGCCTCTTCTAATCCTTGTTCAGTTAGCCTCTGGCTGGACATTATTAAATAATAATGAATTTCTTGCTATCTCCAGCACAATTTAGCACCAAGCCACATATTACATTTACTGTGTGGTTGCCACAGGGACTTTCATCCACATGCCGGCTGCAAGTTCCCTATGGGAACCCAGTTCAGAAGCACCACGGGATTCTCCCACGCTGTTATCCTGACCTGAAATGCCCTGGGGTCTTGCTGCAAGTCCCCACAGCTATCACGTGTAGATGTTGTTTGGCCCTTAATCCCTTCCAAACAAGGGGCTTAGAACTTTGTCCAGATTCTTTTGAGTTGTGGCCCTACAGAATCAGCTAGCCCCTGAGACCTAACTTTGTAGGGTATGTATAGATAATGCAAACTTTTTCTTCTTCAATGTGTTTAAAGTGTAAATGATAAGGGTTTCACCATATTATTTTGAAGATACAAGAGGACAGAACACATGCAGGACATATACGGCTTGCCACACATGCTTTGAAAACTTGTTTCCAAGCATATGATATGTGCCAGTGAGGAAGGAGGGAGTTCTTGGGAGGGCCTATGAATTTTTTTAAATCAAATTGGGGTTCCTCAGGTTGCTAAAGTTTGAGAACAGCTGAGTTAATATATTCTACCCTGGTTAGGCGCATACCAATTACCTTCTTTCCTCGATTAGTTTAATGTGCAGGTTTAAAGGCTCCAAATGATGTAGGGTATTACATATGTAGAGGCACTCTCTTGCCCTATTTTCAATCACACTTGTAGTGGTCAGTGAATGAGTAGGCATTTAGTATTTGAATGTAAAGACTGGCATATATAAAGTGGTTAGTGAAACCTTGAATCGGAATGCCCATCTTTCAATTATTAAGTCCTCAGCTTTAAAGATTATAGGAGCTATAATGAGGTTTTATTATACCAGGGGAGGATTCCTTATAGACCTGGCACTTTGCTAGACAAGGATAAAGCTCACTCTGATTTCCTTAAAAACACCATTCTCCACTACATCATCCCAGATGATTTGCTTCAGCCTTCAGGGAGCAACTCCAACCTATGTGATTGGGTCTACAAAGGCCCTAATTGACAGTCATTTAGTTGCCCATATAAAATTTGCCCCATGGTACAGATTAAAAAAGACCATCTAAGAGCTCCTTATCTGGCTGATATAACAGCTCACAGTCTTAGGGCAGCATTTACCTCACTGCGATTTCAAACCATGTCCATGGAGCTTCTTGCTGGTTGCTTCTCAAAAAAAAAACCCCTCCACTAATTCAACATATTTCTATATGCAGCAGCTCAGTGGAAGATCTACCCCATTATATCCTGGTTTTTCCTCCATATATTGAGCCTAGGAACAAGTTCCTGGCCAATATATTAACAATTCTACACTCTTTATCTGATAAACTATTTTTTTAATATCAGGTGTGAATTCTTTTATCTCCTGAAAAATGGCGCTTTATGCTTTATGGCCAGGAAAATTAAGGCAAAGAAAGCCATTAAATGAATAGAACCTTTTTTTGAAGATGGTTAGAGCCGAATTTTATCTTTCTTGTTTCATATATACTGTTTTAATGAGAAAGGGAATGTTGGGTGTAATTTGCGAATTTTATCATTTTCTGGATTTTACTAGTTTTGTAATTTTTAACTTCTTGTAATAATGTTTTAGATTGTAAAGGCCTATGGCTGTGTACAATAAACCTTTACCTGTATCTACTAAAACTACTTGTGGGTTCCATTGGTCATGCATTGGTGTGACGAAGACACTGCTGTATCTCAGCATTATATGGCTTAGGGTTGCCAACTCCAGGTTTGGAAATACTTGGAGGGTGGAGCCTGGATGTGCGGGGTTTAGGGAGGGGAGGGACCTCAGTAGGGAATAATGCTGTGCAGTCCACCTTCCAAAGCGGTCATTTCCTCCAGGAGAAGTGGAATAACAGGCCATTTCTGAGGGGGAGGGCTGCGCCGGTGACTGGAGGCAGCGCAGCCGCACTGCCTCCAAAGGAGGTTTCACCCCACCCCCACTGAGGCCGAAACCTTGCCCTTACCTGGAAGGTAACCTTGCCCTTACCTGGAGGGTGGCAACCCTAATATGGGTATTCCCTCTGCCTGGTAAAAAATATTAAATATTTTTTCATCAAAAATAAATGTGAGAAGCAGGTCTTCCCAACTCTACACAAATATATAAGTCTAAAGAGGCAAGGCCTTAAGTCAGTAAGTCAAGACACCAAATCCCATTAAAGAAACATTCCCATGCTGTTATTCATTTGCAAACACGATACTTCATCTTGCACAAACAAAAGTGATTTCAGGAGTCTGCTACTTCAGAAATGGAGTCTACCAGTTTCTTTTCCTCTCTAGCTCTGTTTCAACATTAAAACATGAAAAAAATTAAAAAGTGGCAATGCTTTTTATTTTCCAAGGAGAGGTAAAATAGTAAGTAAAGGGGGGGGGGGGAGGAGAAGAGGGCAACCCCTTCAGGGAAAATCCATCAACTGAAACAAGCTTTCTACAACTACACATTCCCTGACCTTTTCCACAGTCATATCTTTAATGTTTCAGCGGCGAATTTGATAAAAAGAAAAAAAATTAATAAAATAGTTTTTATTTTTTTTAAAAGGTCAGGACATGTGTTACAGGGGAAAACTCATTTAGGTTTCTACCTTCTGCCTCTCAAATGCAGAAATTCCACTCCTCTCCTCCCACCTACCCAAGGGACCTATTTGCAGGCTGCGGATTGGAGTCATTGATTTTTGTTGGTTTGCTTCCAGAGTGTTCCATGCTTGAACGGCTTGGGCTTTTTTTTTTCACCAGCCAAATGCTGATTAAATAACCAGCAGTAATCATTCAGAGGCAGCAGATAAATGCTGAGGAGTGTCTCATAACTAGTGAAATGTAGTTGAAAAATGTAAGGGAGCAATGAACAATGAAGGCTGGAATGCTACCAGGTACTGACAAAGGCACAACCGCTGGGTATCAGTTGTCAAGGGCCTGGTCGCATGACTACAGGGTACCCTGTGGCAGTTCCAGCAAAAGTACTTGAAAAGCTTGCATGCATTGGTCCCCAGTCCACAGTGTGGTGAGTGTGCATATCTACCCTCTTCCCCACATAGGATTTGGCTTTCAGCATGTACTACAAGCCAGAGACTCTCACATGCAGATTTCCCCCCACACTTCCCATGTTAATATTCATTTGCTTATTAAAAGCCTGCCTTTTCTGCCCAATCAGTCTACAAAGTGTCCAGCATCAAAAAATAAAATAAAATAAAGAAAAGAAAAGAAAAACAAAAGCAATTTAAAACAGTAGATTTAAAATTCCAGCAATCAAAATCAAAAGAAAAAGTGTGGATAAGTCAACCTAAAAGTCCCACACAATCAGAGGAAACTAAGATAAGAAGCTACCAAATGCTCACTAAGAGAAAATAGTCTTAACCATATCTTCAAACATGAGGAGGGATGAAGCAATATATGCTGTATATATATGAAGCAATATATGCTGACCAAAAAAAAACAACTTTGCAGTTAACAGGTTTTTCAACTATTTTCTGCAGGTGCAAAACAAGTACTGACAGTCATTTAAGAATACTGCATATATACATGTGACGGAATATCCCTTGACATTCAAGGCTTATTAAAATGCCTAAGCACAAATCCTAAATGGGTACCTTACAGCATGTTTGTACAGCCATTTCATAGAATCACAGAGTTGGAAGGGACCACCAGGGTCATCTACTCCAACCCCCTGCACAAGGCAGGAAATTCACAACTACCACCACTCCACCAGTGACCCCTACTCCATGCCCAGAAGATGGCCAAGATGCCCTCCCTCTCATGATCTGTCTAAGGTCATAGAATCAGCATTGCTGACAGATGGCCACCTAGCCTCTGCTTAAAAACCTCCAGGGAAGGAGAGCTTGTCACCTCTCGAGACAGCCTGTTCCACTCAGGAACCGCTCTGTTAGAAAATTCTTAGATGGAAACTCTTTTGATTTGATTTCAACCCGTTGGTTCTGGTCCAACCTTCTGGGGCAACAGAAAACAACTCGGCACCATCCTCTATATATGTTCACAAAATATGTCCCACCTATTTTGGCTCAGCGTGATTAGTTTTTACATTGCATTGTCTCTATGGGATAAATTGTGTGGCTACATATGTGTCTAGAATTGGTCACTCACATAGTTTATTTCAGGACAAATCTATAAATTCAATATTGAATAACTGTTGGATCCTGCTTATGGAATCATTACAGGAAAATCTGTAATCAGTAAAACAATTCTTACAAATATTTTTGTGCCAGAGAAATAACTTTAAATGCCATTCTCAGTGAGGCAAAAAAGCATAATCCACCAAGAACTGCTACTTGCAAAATTCATAAAAGGCGAAAAGAAACTTTCAACATACCGAATATGGAGTGATTACTAAAGCTGAGCTAAAACAATCCACAGTTTCAGTTTTGCTATTGTGGAAAAATGCTCAAGTTTTGGGTGTGTTCTTTCAGACTTTTCTCTAATTTTCATCCATCCCCTGGACACCAGATGTAGCTGAACATAAATTCCTAAAACTGATTTTAAAAGCTTCTGGGGAAAATGCAGCCCTAAATTTAAAGTTTAATTTAGATAAGACACACATTATGATGTCTGGGAAGGCTGGGATTCTGGAGGGGGTATGATTTTATTACTGATGGACTAATTTAAGGGTTTGGGACTTCTGTTCGGTACAGACCTTCTTCTGGAAAACCAGGTAAATGCGGCAAAAAGCACCTTTAACCAACTTCATACGGCATGAAAATTGTACCCTTTTGTGAACGCAGATGACCTAACAATGCTATAGCATGCTACAGTAACCTTGAGATTGAACTACTGAAATGTGCTTTACATGGGGCAGTCCTTGAAAATACCATGGAAGTGACAGTTGGTGCAGTAGCTAGATTTTTGATAGGGGTCAAGCCTTTTGAACATGTAATCCCAAATTTAAGGTTACTTTCATGCTCAGTTCAGGGTGCTGGTATTAACCTTTCAAGCTCTTCATGACCTGAGACCCTCTTATCTGTGAGACCACCTCAATCCACAGGCAGCTCAGATAATCAGAGCTGGGATTATTAGTAGATCCTGCCACTTAGGTCAAGTGAGAACTGCCAGATGTAAAGGTGGTCTTTCTATACTAATTAGGCTAAACTATAACTGTATATCCTTGGACCTTGGAACCTGTGCCCCTATTGCCCAAGCTATTGGTTTAACTTTTTCTAAATTTCAGTTAATTATGATTAATGTGTACCTCCCATCATCTAATGAAATTCTTGCCCAGTGGGACTCTCTCTTTGAGTTTGTCTCATCTCTATCTAAAAGACACCCAAAAGCAGCTCTTCTCATTGCAGGCGATTTCAATTCACGTTCAGGAAATAGTCTTGACAAGATAATCTCTCAGCTGGGTTATGATGAGAATGACCTTTTACCTTGGCCTCTGACCTTCACTCGCTTGTCCAAGGACAAAATTATTAATAAGGCCGGCCTTAGACTCTATGAATTTTGTATAGCTCAAAATGTTATTATTTTAAATGGCCTTGGACAGTTTCCTAATTCAGGTGGATACACATTTAGGGCCCCTATTGGCTGCAGAGTGATCGATTACGGACTATGTTCCCCTGAAATGCTAAAATATATAAAACGTGAAAATTTAGAATATTGCACCGAGAGTGATCACCTCCCCTTAGTAATATTTACTGATTTTATTCAAGAACTAAATTATAATGATAATCGGAGTGAACAAAGGGGAGAAGAAATATTGAAACGAATTACTTGGTCCGCTACAACTGAGACAGCAATGACTTCCTTGTTGCAATCTGAGATCCTAATAGTGTTGAGAGAGAAAATAATGGATGCAAATGCTCCTGAGGAAATTATATCAACCTATTCACAAATAAGCAACCAATGTAAAACTAAAGCTACACCCATAAACTGTTCAAAACCTAGAGTACATTCCTGGTTTGATACTGATTGTTTAGTCAAGAAAATACAGCTGAGAACCATATTTCATAATTACTGTATCTCAGGGGACCCAGAACACCATGCTGAATATCAATTGCAAAAAAAAGCTTTCCGGGAGTTTACTCGGAAAAAAAAGAGAGATGTTCTTCCAAAATGAATGGAACCAACTACATTTAGCTTTTACTACAAATAATAGTAAACTATTTTGGAAAATGCTTTCCAGCAATATTAATAAAAATCAAAATTCAATAGCTCCAACTATTAGTCCTCAAACTTGGATGGACTATTTTTCTTCCATCTTTTCAGATAATGATTGTCCCCCACAAAATAATATAACTCCAGGTGATCTTTTTAGTTCCTATTACCCTCTATGGGAGCCAGTGAAATCAGAGGAACTAAAAGATATAATTCTGAAATTAAAAACTGGGAAATCTCCTGGTTTGGATGCATTGCCGCCAGAACTTTTCAAAAAAAAATGTAGATTGAAATTATTTACTAGTATTAACAACTTTGGTTCTATTCCCGAAGATTGGCTGAGTGCAATAATAATACCAATCTACAAAAAAGGGGGGTCAGACTGCCCCAGAAATTACCGCCCGATCAGTCTCTTGAACATTATATCTAAAATCTATGCCAAATATTTAGAACATCGATTAGTTAAATGGATTCAAGATAACAAAATCATTGGCCCCGAACAAATTGGATTTGTAAAAGGATGCTCCACAGTAGATCACTGTCTTCTGCTTAGCTAAAAAATACATGCAATCAGGCACAAAAAAGTTATATGTTGCCTTTATTGATTTAAAAGGAGCTTTTGATTCGATTGATCGGAACTTTCTATGGAACAAATTAGAGTCCCTGAATATGGATTTTGTACCTTATTAAACAACTTTATACAGGTACTTTCTGTCAGGTCAAATTCTCAGATGAAGGCCACCTAACATCTAAAATTTCCAACTCAAAAGGAGTGAAACAAGGCTGTGTTTTAGCTCCGCATCTTTTTAATTTATTTATAGCTGATCTACCAAAGAGTTTTAATTTAATCAATGGTCATCCCCCTAAGATTGGAGATTTAAAAATCCTACTGCTGCTTTACGCTGACGATGCCACCATTCTATCTTTCACAAGGGTTGGTATATTGAGATACTTGCAATCGTTTGCTGATTATTGCAAACACAATAAATTGCAAATTAATTATGCAAAAACAACAATCTTAGTTTTTGCTAAAAGCTGGCATCTCTCAAAATGGTCCATTGATAATGTGCCAATAGAGCAGGTCAAGACATTTAAATACCTGGGTCTTACCTTTAATTACAACTTATCCTGGATACATCACAGAAATAATGCCATTAATCTAGCCAAATGCTCAACCTCACAAATCAAACGATTCTTCTACTTAAAAAGGAACCAATATATACCTGCAGCTATTCGTGCTTTTACTGCTAAGGTCCTGGTGCGATTATTGTATGGAATACCTATTTGGATAGAAACTTGGAAGTTTTGCAGACTTCTTTCCTTCGTCAAATACTAGGACTCCCTAATTGTGTTCCATATCAACCCATTCATAGTGAAACTGGAGCGCTGACTCTAGAGACCAGAGCTTGGCTTTTAACTTTTAAATACTGGATTAAGATTCATTTTTCTTTAAATGAAAATCGCCTCATTTTCTTTTTATTAAGAGAAGCTGCAAATATAGAGTGGTTTACACTTATCTCAAACAAATTGAAAATCCTGGGGATAGATGTAGATAATCTATTGATGCTGGATGGTCAAACCATTTTCCAAATAATTAAAGAAAGACTGACCATGAAAGACAAAAAAATCTTGCCCACAATGCCTCCATCTTGTTCTCCATCCAAATTAGGTCTATCTTCCAATTTTGGTTTGCTCCAGAGTTATTTCTACTCTTTAAGTGATCCCTCCCTTCGTAGGGCTTTTACGCTAGCAAGACTAAATGCTTTCCCGTCGGAGGTCTTATTTGGGAGATTTAATAATACCCCCTTGGAAAGGAGAATTTGCTGTTGCGGCATGAATCAGATTCCATTCATCATATTTTATTGGAGTGTGAAATGTTAGTCGATTTACGCACCAAACATTTAATGCCGTTAATTGTAAACAGGAACTTTTTCTCCTCATTCCCTTTTTAGATTCCTAATGAATGGTTACGATTCAGGAATTACAGAAACAGTAGCCGTGTTTCTGAAGTACGCCTCAATGATTAAGATTAAATCAAAAATACAATAGCTGATATCACAATTTGTCTATTTTAGATACCTGTTTTATATGTATTCCAAATTCATTTTATTTCGGCATACTCCATTTTATCTATGTCTATTGATATTTTATTATCTGATTAACCATGGAATGTCCTGAATGATTCGCTATACCAATAAAGGTTTTGAATTGAATTGAGAACTGCCATTTTTCAGGCTTGCATTTTCTCTGTGACTGTCCCAGTGCTGTGAAACAGACTTCCTGCAGATATAAGGAAGGCCCTGACCTTGCACAGGTTTTGGAGTCTTTGTAAAGCAGACCTCTTTTGGCATACCTTTGAGAGCCCATAAGTGAAAGTTGTGGCTTGCTTCCTTTTACTTCTTGGAAGCCAATGTGATACTGCATTTGTTTTTAAATTTAATGTAAGCCGCTTTTGAGTCCTGTTGATTAGAAGAAAAACAGGATATAAAATACTGTAAATAAATGAAATGTAGCTCATGGGAAACAAGCTTTTGCCTAGGCCATGCAACTAGTACCAAACCTGTCCCAGACTTGCTAACAGCTACATGGACTGGGGGGAAAGGCTTACACATATAAAGGGACTATCTCAAAGCTTTAGCTCAGTTGGGTTCAAAGGCTTCCTGGACCTTGGTCAGACAAGCTCAAGGACTACATTAGCCTTGGAGCCAAAACAGATGTGACAAAGACAGTGATCAACCTTCAGTCTGTAACAAGTACATTGTGTACACATAAGGCCATGAATCTCACTGGGACCATGCAGGAAGAAGAAAGGACTTTTAACACTTCAGTCCGCACTCAGTTTCAATAATGAAAACTGCTCTTAATGCTTTGAGTAGCATTTTAAAGGACATGTCTTCCCCCCTTTAAATCATTACTAACATCACAACGAGCTTCATTTCAATTAGTGAAAGAGGGTTGAAGGTTCAAAATCCTATCCCATCTCCCCCCAGAGCCCCAATGTGAATCCGTTCTATTGTACCCAATTTGCTTTTCACAGATTGTCAGAGAGAACTGTGATCTTCATCACATCTGTTTGGGCAGCTTTGGGGAGACTCCTGAATGGCTCCCTTGGAGCAATGATCAGTTTCCAGGACTTGACCAAAAACCAAAGAAACAATTTTGATTTTTGCAGCCTTTGCTTGGCTTTTCAATATAAGCTTCTCTCTCATCAGACAGGCACATGTTGACACAAAAACTGAAGCCCATGAAAATTTGACTAAGCCCTAATAATGACAAGAAAATTCTAGATGCCTCTAAGAATTAGGCATGCCATCTTTTGATTAAGGTAGTTAAGGGTATTCTTCTACAGTGCTGGATCAAAGTATAGCCACTTCACATATTAAGATTTTAAAGGTGATCTGAGACTCCACAGATGGGGTCCCCCCGTTCATGTGCACCATAGTAATAGACTATTTGTTTAATTATAACTAGGTGACTTTCTGAGGTGTACATAAGGTGAAAAATATACATTTCAAACACAACAGTTTTAATAGTGTTACAATGTGGGTTACTGACTGATCTCTTGATTTTAATAAATGCTGATGTTGACAATGTGGGTTAGTACTTGTATCTATTTTTGTTGCAACATGAGAAGCAGCATTATTTAGCTGGCAATAACATTCAGGCACTAATTTTATGTGTTATTTACTGTTATGCTTAAATTATTAATGGGCTCCTAGGAAAACCTATAAAAACCCTATAAATTTCAAGATCTTGTGTGTGTGTGCAAAACTGCATTCAGGCAGTATATCATCTTTAAAGTGCGTTTTTGATGGCAAATCTCTATTCCTTTTCTACACTGACCTTAAGCATATAGGACTCTACTGGCCTGAATGGGATTCTTTTCTTTTATTAAAGCCACAATGATGATACACCGGAGAATCTGTTTATCTTGTACAGGCAGTGTATATGGCTCTGCTTTCCCCACTATATCCTCACAACAGCTCTATGACATAGATTAGCTCGAGAGCATATGGCTAGACCAAGGTCACACAATGAATTTAATCTCAGTAGAGGGATTTCAAGGAGCCTCATGGTGCAGAGTGGTAAACTACAGTACTGCAGTCAAAAGCTCTGCTGATGAACTGAGTTCAATCCTGATGGAAGTTGGTTTCAGGTAGCTGGCTCAAGGTTGACTTACCATTGAAATGAATGGGCTTAGACTGGAGTAACTCTCTTTAGGAATGTACTGTCAGCCTTCCATCCTTCTAAGGTGGACAAAATGTATACCCATCTTGCTTGGGGTAAAGTGTAGATGACTGGGGAAGGCAATGGCACCTCATAAACAAAGTCTGCCTAGTAAACATTGGGATGTGACATCACCCTATGGGTCAGTAATGACCTGGGGCTTGCACCTTTAGGGTGCCTTTTAGGGGGATTTGAACCCTAATCTCCCAGATCCTAATCCCATTCTAACCACTACATTACAATGGCTAACAATCACAGCTGTTTACCCAACACACTAACATATAAAACTAGTCCTCTCCTCTTAAAAATGGTTAGTAAGTTTCTTTCTACTTTCACCTATCTTTGGAATAATAACCAATGGAATTAATTTTACTATGTTACATTTAATATTTTTAACAGCTACAGAAAGCAAACATATCTCTAGCTTTGGAAAACGTTAAAAATGGTTTCTGAAATGCAAATTATGTGATTTTTAAAACAGGGGATAGCTTCTTAGGATTTTAAAAGCACGTTTAAAGGGGAAAAAACCCCTAAAAACTACCAGATTTGCAAACCAGATGATGGGTAAGTTAAGGAGACTCACTCTTCAAAAAAAAATTATTTTCTGTCTTTTTATAATTGAATTATAACTAAATATAATTCACTGATGTTAGTTAGAATTATACTGATAACATCATACCAAGTTAATAAGCAGCAACAATGGGGGGAGAATTACAGTAGATAGTCTATTATACAGTTACAGCCATCAGGATGAATCAAAGTGAAAGCACACAATGAGTGGAAAGAACTAATCAGAACATTAGTGTAACAGAGAATAATACCTGCCATTCATATTGGGTATTTATTCTTTGTGCTCTACACAGTCGACTGGAGAGACTGAAGGCTAGAACTGAAGAGTGTGTGCGGAGGGGAGGGGGGTTGATGACACATGATGCACTATGGGGAAAATGTGTGAGCTTTTCTATATGGTACCTTCATGCTGTGGCTATTTTTGTTACCCACTAATGCAGGAGTACTGAGGCAGGTTTTTAATTTGAAATGACATTTCTATCTTAATAGCATGTAAGGAAATATATTTTAAAAATTTAGGTGCTTTAGTAATGGTTCCCCCCTCCCCTAGTTTATTGGTCTTCGAATTTAGTATATATTTGCAAATTTTTCTCCATGGTCCACAGGTATGAAGAACAAACAGATGGTGGTGGTGGTGGTGGTGGTGGTGGGGAAAGAGGTGATTTTTAAAAAAATTGACTAGTCTGGGACACTTCGCTATGTCTGAAATTAGGCAGGCAAAATCCCATAGATGAGAAGTACAGTCATTGTAAATGTCAAAAATATAAATGGTAAACAAGAAGGTTAAGGGTCAGAATGTCTCCCACAGAAACAAGTTGGACTTCAATGATGTTACCTTTGGATTTAATGTTTTCATTTACTCTACTGATATTATTGGTCTTCCTTTTATAAGTATTTATATTCTCTAATTTAAAAAATAATTTTAGTGGATATACTGAGATTTTATTTTCATCTTTTAAAGATGTGGGCTAGAAATGCAATGCAATTCTCTCTATTCTATTACCATTACAATTTTATGCTTGTTTTAATCTCTTAAGTATTAATTTTGTGATAGGTTTTTTAAAAAGATGTATGATCCCTGGTGAACTGTAACATTTATATTTTCCACATATCAATTATTTATTTTCTTATTTAGTTCCTGGCTTCTCAGAAATAAAAAGAGCAACAAATATACAGTTTAAACTGCAATTTTCATGTCAATATTAGTGCAGAAGAGGCTGGACTTGAAACCTGCATGTGTTGAGAAGGCAAAGTCTCTAAACTCAGCATATGAAGAAAGTGTCCCCACATTCAGATGACTAAAAAAGGCTTTGCTATTGGCTAGGTGAGCACAACTCATGTCCACCAAGTTGAATGGAGATCACCAGCTATGAATGTACCCTACCAGTAGGGTTGCCAAGTCCCTCTTCACCACTGGTGGGCAGTTTTTGGGGCGAAGCATGAGGAGGGTGGGGTTTGGGGAGGGGAGGGACTTCAATGCCATAGAGTCCAATGGCCAAAGCAGCCATTGTCTCCAGGTGGACTGATCTCTATCGGCTGGAGATCAGTTGTAACAGCAGGAGCTCTCCAGCTAGTACCCGGCGGTTGGCAACCCTACCTATCAGGGATTAATCTACTTTATGCTTTTGCTCAGGATTACAAAGCTCCTGGCAGGGCATCATGTATGGTTTGTAGGCTGCATTTAAGTTATGCAGACTGGATGTAACCTTACTAGGGTTGCCAGTATCCACATGGTACCTGGAGATCTCCTGGAGTTACAACTGATCTCCAGACTACAGAGGCCAGCTCCCCTGGAGAAAACAGATCCTTTGGAAGATGGACTCCATGCCATTATACCTCACTAAAGTCCCTTCCCTCCCCAGACCCAACCTGGAGGTTAGCAACACTATGTTCAAATAATAAATTGTGGCCTGGCTTCAAATACAGACCTAGCCATTGCTTGTCAGGAGCTACAAGTTTGCTGTTAGACAGCACACTGCGTTTTGTGTGTGTGCTTTGTGGTTCTGTGTGCACACAGTTTCCCAAGGCAGACAAATGTCAATGCAGCAATTGTTTGTGTGCCAAAGAGGAAAAGCAGAAACAAATGTCAACTTCAGTGACCTTCTTTTGCTTTACAAGTAGCAGGTGATTCCATACAAGTGCTGTTTGATTTAAGAATGCACAGCTCCACTCATCTTCCAAGGAAGCTGCTCTGAACCAGAGACTGTTTTGTGTCAGTTCTCTGGTTTCAGCAGATGGGACCCTGACTCATAAAGCCAAATTATATGGGGAACAGGCAAAATGTTTGTTCTGATGTGTGAGATGTAAAAGCACAGTCAACAAACTTTTTGCTGCTCCAGTCAGCCTGTTGACATCTTACATCTGTTTAAGCTGTGCTGGGGAATATTTTGAGACATTTTCAAAATAATTGCAAGAGTTTTCTGTTTGCATTGAACAGCTAATTAAATGGATTGTAAACAAAGTGAAATGGCAAACTCTTTCATTTTCTGGTTTCATACATCTCAGGATATTGAATGTAGTGTGTATGTGAATAAAGGCTCCCTCTGCTGGCTCAGCTGCAACCATTTGTCAGTGAAGTGTGTCTCAAAGCTTACATTATAATGTTACATATTGCGAACCAGGATAAGTCGTGCCCTTGATAAAACACTGCTCTTACTGAGCTTGTGAAATCACTCTAAAATGCATTTATTGAGCAGATGGCTTAGTATAAAATACTACTTCTCCAGAGAGCTTTACGCTCCACAAATAACAATCTGCTGGTGGTCCCCAGCCTGAAGAATGTGCAGCTGTCCTCAACAAGGACCAGGACTTTTTTGGCCCTGGCCCCCAGACTGGTGGAATACTCTCCCGAGTGACATCAGGGCCCTGTGTGACCTTAAGGAGTTCTGCAGGGAGGGCCTGTAAAACGGAATTATTCTACCAGGCCTACAACTGAGGGCAGCCGCAAATTGTACATCGTTCCTGGCCTCCCCATCTCTCCACCCACTCTTGTCACCTGTGGAGGTGTAATCTGCTTATCTGGTGTCATTAGGGTTGCCAGATCCCTCTTTGCCACCGGTGGGAGGTTTTGGGGGTGGAGCCTGAGGAGGGTGGGGTTTGGGAAGGGGAGGGACTTCAATGCCATAGCATCCAATTGCCAAAGTGGCCACTTTCTTCAGGGGAACTGATCTCTATTGGCTGAAGATCAATTGTAATAGCAGGAGATCTTCAGCTAGTACCTGCAGTTTGGGAACCCTAGGTGTCATGTTGGCTATTACTGTTTTATTGGAAAGCCATCTTGTTTTTACTGTTGTTATGACTGTGGCTTTAAACTTGTATGCTTTTATGTTTTATGTGGTTTTAAAGGTTGTTATCCGCCCTGAGCCTGGTTTCACCGGGAATGAAAGCAGGTTATAAATTTGAAAAAATAAATATGTTCTCTGAATATTTCACTTCTCTAAAAGTCAGGATTTTTTGCCGGGTATGGGTTATTCTTTAAAAAATATTACTTCAACTATCTATCCCAGCTACAGTGTGTTTTTTTAAACAGAGTCCAGGAAACTCTTATTCCCTGTCTCTCTTTTACTCCCCCATTAGCTTTTTAAATGAGTTTTGGCAGCATCTGAGGTGTCATGAACCCTGAGAAATACTCCCCACAAGGAGACTGACATTAGGATCTTAGGTATCTTAGGGATAATATTTTTCAGAGCTATTGGCATCTCAGACACTGGTAAAACAGTGCTAGATACTGAGGGGGAGATGGGGAGGGGGAGACAAGGACCAAGATTCTTCTCTCCCCCAGCCTACCTGTCACTGCAAGAATGATAACAGCCTTCCAAAACCCGGTAAGTAGTTGAAGGCACACAGGAAGGAGAGGGTAGGAAATCAGACACCTGTACCATAAGATTTTTTAATTTTTTTGAAGCTCTTCCTGAGCTCAGAAAGAAAAATAGATGAGTCTATTGAGCCCAACTCCAAATTAAACTGGGGGGTTTGCCCATTATTAAGGGCAAAACTACATTTTCTCTGGAGTCACATAGCAGCTGCTGAAAAAGGCATTTTTAAAGCCCCCAGGAACCCGATTGAGCTCCGAATGAAGGCATGGGGGAAGGAGGGGGCCCCTGCCTCCCCCTATGCCATTTTATCATGCTGAAACAGCCAGGAGGGGAAGAATATTCCATGCACAACTCCAAAGATGAGAAAATTACTCTCCTGAGAACCTGGGTCCAACTTGTCAAAAAATGTAACATGTAGTTTGGTCCTAATCACCAAGGAATACGGTGTCTGAATTTGCATATTTAAAACTTCGATTAACGTCACTTTTGAGTACCATGCAAGGAAGGGAGCAGTTTCCTTTTTAAGTGTGAAAAAGCTAAACATTTAATATATGAAAGCTACTGCTTATTAAGGGGCTGTGGCTCAGTGGCAGAGCATCTGCTCGGCATGCCGAAGGTCCCGGGTTCAATCCCCAGCTTATGAAAGGGCTTATTAAGGAGCTGTGGCTCAGTGGCAGAGCATCAGCTTGGCATGCAGAAGGTCCCAGTTTCAATCCCCAGCATCTACAGTTAAAGGGAATAGGCAAGTAGGTGATGTGAAAGACCTCTGCCTGAGACCCTGGAGAGCCACTGCCAGTCTGAGTAGTCAATACTGACTTTGATGGACCAAGGGTCTGATTCAGTATTAGGCAGCTTCATGTATTCATGTGTAATGAAAAGGGCTGTCTAGAACCATTCATTTCCCATCAAATTTGGTTATATGAAGTATTCCCTGCTATATATACACACCAATATGGGTTTCAAAAGAAACAAATCAAGAATTATCAGTGCTGTAGAATACCCAGACTGAGAAGATACTGATTTCAGCTATCAGGTTCACAGGTGAGCTTCTTACAGCTAAAAGGAAAGCTATGGTAATTCTACCCCTCACCCCCCACAGCATACTTATTTGCTTGCTTTGCATTCAAATTGGAAGAAAAAGTGATTTTAAAGTTTTGCCCCCCCCCCCCCCCAATCTAATTTGGCTCAAACAGGCAACAAAAGCCCTGGAGCCTTTGCTTATTGTTAGCCTCACTGATTAATCAGAAGAGAAGTTTTCATTTCTAATTAAATCTTTAACAAATGAACAGCACTGATTAATTGATAAAATTGGTTCTTGTAGGTTCCTGTGTGACCGTGGTCTTGGTATTTTCTTTCCTGATGTTTCGCCAGCAGCTGTGGCAGGCATCTTCAGAGGAGTAATTGATAAAACCTATGAAAAATATATAAAATATTTATAAAAATATATGAAAGTTTATAGATATGTGGTGCAGGCTGAATTTGGAAAACTGTATACAGTTTTGGTCTTCTACTTTGAAAAAGTGTATCATAGATGAGAGACGGGCAACCAAAATGACTGGATCACCTTCCCCATGAGGGAATGAGCGTTTCTTAGTCTTTTTAAAAAAAAGATAACAAGGGGGAATGATATACATTTATAGAAGTATGAATGACCAGTAGACAATAGATCAGAAGATTTTTCTACCTCACTCATAGTCATCCAACGATACTGGCTTGTGCTGGATTTAGACAAGATGAATTCTTCATACAATTCATAATTGCACAGGCTAAGAATTTTGGGGCAAACATGGTCACTGAGTGAACATACCTCGTTTCAAATCTCAGTTACGTGTGAGGTGAGGTCCTGATCAGAACCCCTCAATGTTCCCTAGCAAAGTTTGTCACGAGGATAGTACTGTGCTGATCAGCTTTGTAACTGTGCAGTAGCTACTTGGCTGTTGCATCTGCTTTTGCCCAGTTCAAGTACTAAATAATCTAATTTACTGGAGAAGTGACAATGTCCCGCATGGCTATGGTTGCTTGGGTTATTAAACTGGAAGCACAGAATTGCTTGGCAAATGCCTCTCTTTGCACTGGCCCAGGCAGATGCATCTGACCAACTGACACGGAGGAAGGGAGAATGAGGTGTGTCACCCTGAGCTCCTTATAGAAAGGCTAGGATTAAAATAGCTGCAACACCAAATTGGAACACTTATAATCATCGGTAGTCTCTTATCATAGATCAGCAAAACAGGGCCACTTAGAAACCAGGGGGAGACATATGCATACTTAGGGAAGACCTCAGACACACAGAAAATACTTGTTTCTTTCCCTCCAAAGTGAGCACAATCTTTCAAAAACAGAGAGAGAGAGAGAGAGAGAGAGAGAGAGAGAGAGAGAGAGAGAGAGAGAGAGAGAGAGAGAGAGACTGTGCATGATTGTTCTCACTCTCCCTGAACTCCCATAAGCAATCTGCTGCCAGGGGAAAATTTTGACCAATTCACTCTCCTTACTGCAGCTTTCCTGCCACGTAACATTTCATTTAGAAGTCACCACAACCTTCAACAGAGAGGTTTGTGTGTGTGTGGAGGGGTGTCACAGGGAGCTGTTGTGGGAAGGGGAAGGTCACCTTTCATGAGATCCGTGTGCCTGTAATGCATAGGATCCAGGTCAAAGCTCCTTTGATCTACTGATGCTCTAGCATAATTTTTACTTGAAAAGGTTTCTTCACTGTGTGATCCTAGCCAACTAGTGATCACATAGTGAACATAATCACAGTGCCATACAACCAGCTAGAACTGCCTATATGATTAATCACTGAAACAAATAAAACTATCCCATGACTCTGTTGAACAAGCAACTGACATTCATGGCTTAAGCACACTGAATTAGTGGCTTTATACTGCAAGACTTTCGCCCTAATCCAGCTCTAGTTGCACCTAATTACTCATCCCCATCCAAATGTGACTCTTGTCCATCTGTATTACATAGTGTTGCCAGGTCGCCCCTGGCCACCAGCAGGGAATGTTTTTTTTTTTTTTTTTTTTTTTTTACAGATCCAGGTTGGGAAACTCCTGGAGATTTAAGGATGTAGCCTGGGCAGGACAGGGATCTCAGTGGAGTACAATGCCACAGACTCTACCCTCTAAAATATCAATTTTCTCCAGGGGAGCTGATCTCTGTAGTCTGGAGATGAGCTGTATTTCTAGGGGATCCCCAGGTCCCATCTGGAGGCTGGCATCCCTAGTACTACATTACTTTTACTGGGAAGTATATTTGGATGCAAATCTCCATTTGCGTTCTGTATTAACTAGTCAATTACAAGGCACTAGAATGGAGTAAGAGGTCATTGGCCTGGTTCCCTTGGCAACAGCGATACTTGCATCAGTTCCCCAACACTCCCATTGGGAACTATTTTTTCACTCTTTCACACAGAGTATAAAAAAGTCACAAGAAAGAGAGGCATTTTTTCCTGCATGTGTGTGTGTGTGGGGGTACATGTGAACATTTTTACAACCCCCCCCCCCCAATTTTAGCGGAGCACTAAATAACTGCTCTGTCAGTGGTGAGAGGGGCCATCTAGCAAGATTACATCTGTTTTCTCCTGATACAAGAATGGTGCTCTTCTCTCCCCCTGAGAGATTCTTATAGAGCAGAATTGTCATAATTTACAAATACTCCACTGTGGTTTCACAAGAAGAAAGTGGCTTACTCATTATGTTCCTATCCCAGTTTGCACAAAAGCTTATAGATTTCTGACTGGTACAACACTCATGGGTGATTTTCATATTACAGTGTCTGCATGGGAACTGATGGGAACATTTTCATACAGCAAAGGCAGTAATGCTTGAAACCCACTCGCTAGTGCCTTGGAGGCACCACCAAGATTGTGCAGCGCTGGCCCAGAAACTTGCAGTCCACTCAGATGCAGGCTTTCATGTTGTTACAACCCCTGTATGTAGTAGTGATGTCCCAATTCCCACCTCTCACCTGAAAAACGTTTGACAGGAAAACTTAATCCTCCCCATATGGGTAAACTGTGCTCCATAATTCCTTGCCAAGGAGCATAATTCAGTTCAGAATCTGAGGAAATGATTAATCCTATGAATCACAGAATCATAGAGTTGGAAGGGGCCCTACAGGCCATCTATTCCAACCTCCTGCTCAATGCAGGATCAGCCTAGAGCATCCCAGACAAGTGTTTGTCCAGCCTCTGCTTTGTCCAGTTAACCACCTCCCTAGGTGTAGCTGATTCCACTGTCGAGCAACTCTTACTGTAAAAAACTCCAGTGGGAAACGGTGCTCATAAGCAATTCCAGTGTAGATACCAGTCAGTGTGGGATTTCTGCCTAGTTGGCCTTCTACATCACCCCCAAGGCAAGGGTGTGGTGATTTTGAGGTGGGTTTTTTTTTTTTTTTTTTGGAAATGGTTTAACTATCAGGGCAAACCTCATTTCAACCTCTAGTTCAAGAACGTGCAGTCACTTCATTTCCTGCGGCCTCACACATAGGTGTGTAAAATGAGAATAATCTCTCAGCAATGAAATAATTGTCACATTCCTGCTTGACAGCTAAAATAGTAAAAATGCTGAAGTTTCCTAGTGATAAAATATGTTTGTGCCCTCCTCTCTGTTGCCTCTCCATATCCAGGCTATTATTCTGCAGCTCAAATTCTTATAAAAACTGAGGCAATTTATGTTTCTTGATTCAGTGCAAGTTACTGTCCTTTAGAATGTGGAGCCGCATTCCACCCAGTGGCAATACTGCAGCCCCCTCTTTCACTTGTATTTGTTTTTGTCTCATGGTATCAATGCCATCATGTTTTCTATAACATTTCTTGAGCGAGAGACCCTCCTTCTCTTCTTACTAACTAAGCACTATTGTCCCACATACATTCATAATCTTGCCACATGCTCATGCTGCCTATTCTTCCATCCCCAGATCAGAGATATCTGGTCCTTCCTTGACCCTGTTTTTCCAAGTCGGTACACACCCCTCCTACTGCTATAGTTTTCGCCACTAACCTTCCAAGATATTATTTTTACACTTCTGTTAAAATACAACACCAAGAGAGGCTTCTTGACTATATTAACATTAGAAATCTAATCAGCAATCAGACAGCTCATAATTTTCTGATTAGCTCTGATTATACTCAATCTTTGGAATGGAAAAAAAGAAGAAGAGAAAAGGAATAGTGAGAAAGAGAGAGACAGACAGACATTCCCTGTACTTCCCACCATGTTAATCATCTCTATGATCACATCAGATTCTTCCTTCTCACAAGCTTTGGAGATCGGCTAGCTTGCACTTACAAACAGCTCCCCAACAGAATCAACTACTAATCAGCACTAATGGACCATCCAGTGATGATACAAACCCAGCATCTAGCCTCTGCAACAACCCCTGTGCCATTTATTTCCCATATCCTCTAAAGTGACACTGTCTCAGGACCCAGCAACGTCAGCCCTATCATCAAGGCCTCATTCATTGGCACACCCTAATGCAAGTGAAACATATTATCATGTACAAGCAATGCCCTTTTGACATTTACTTTGTCAAAAACGGGCAGCCTTTATGGAACAGACTAAACGGACACAAATCTGACAGTAAAAAGGAAACACTCCAAAGCCAGAACATACATGAATATTATATTTAATAAAAAATAATAGACTTAAAGTATGTAGAGTATAATAGACCTAAAGTATGTATGCAGAAGAGTTTCAAAGGAAGATTCTATCAAGGAGATGTAAAATTGGAATTAATATGCACATGGAGGGGGATTAACTCACTCAAACAAATCATTGTCCACCCCACTTTCAGGTGTATGTATGCTGTTGATTCATTCTGCTTTGCTAATTCATCAACAGTTCGGAATGTTCATACTACGGTTGCCAGCTCCGTGTTGGGAAATACCTGGAGATTTTTGGGGCGGAGCCTGAGGAGGGTGGGGTTTGGGGAGGGGAGGGACTTCAATGCCATAGTGTCCAATTGCCAAAACTGCCATTTTCTCCAGGTGAAGTGATCTCTATCAGCTGGAGATCAGTTGTAATAGCAGGAGATCTACAGCTAGTACCTGGAGGTTGGCAACCCTAGTTCATACCCATTCTGAATGGGCTACTATTTTGATTAATCTTGGTTTTTCGTCTGTGCTCTGCAATGTAATATAACGCCAACGTCATAGGAAGCTGGGCCTACTGGCCACTCTTCGTAATACTCTCTTCTTGTGCTATTTGTAGCTTTGAAAATATGTGAAATGAATGCAACACTTCAAACATATGACAAGTTTGGCTTGGATCATGAAAGCTTATGCTACAATACATTTATTAGTCTGCAAGGAATCTTTGCTTTGACCAACACAAGCTACTCATCGGTAATAAAGCCATGTGTTTTAATAAGCCAGGTCTGGTAAGTCTGTAAAGGAGCACTGGGTTCACTGTGGAGGATGTGCATTCAAATAGGTGTTAAACATGACCCACAATACTTTTAGATCATTTACTCCTGAGCTGAACTGTAATGGGGTGGGGTGGGGGGTGTCACACTTTACAACACTGATGGACTACCCCAGTCCTAGATCTCTCCTCACAGAATATGAATATGTATGACAAGGAAAGAACCTTCTCTGTCTTAAGACGGAGAATAAAACAGAAGTCCAGTGGCACCTCAAAGACTAAAAGCATCTTTAAGGTGCTAATGGACTTTTGTTTTATTTTGCTACAAAAGACTACCATGGCTACTGTTCTGCACTCACCTAGGAGGGAGAACCTGGCATGTTCCTTGACTGCAGCAGGGCAACCACCTCTCCTTCCTCAACCTCCCACTGGCTTGTGGGAGAAGCTTAGCACAGAAAGTCTCTTGGAGCAAAGATCTAATTTAAAAAAATATTCTAAGCACACAGAGATAGACAAATGAGAGATCTGGGAAAGGAGATACAAAATTTAGGAGATAAAATAAGAATACAATTTCAAGCCAATTGTAAAGGATTCCCTGGTCTCCATGCATTCCCTGAGAGACAGGCATAGCATTCTGAGATTCATATTTGAAGATGACAAAGGCCACCTTCTTACCAGTCCTTATTTGCAGGGGTTCTATGGGAAGAAGTGTTTTCATTTTTAACGGCCAGAAAGTGAAGGACTTATACAAATGTTTCCTCTTAAAAGGTCCACTCTAATGAACTATTTCTCTAGCAATTTGGGCATTGTGAGTGATACGAAGAGCAAGATGCAGAAACAGCAGGCAGACTGCAAAGGTACCTTGGGCTGTGCACACCAACACTATCAGGTGTATGTGTGTGGCGGGGGGGGGGGGGGAATACTGAGAACTATAGAGTGTTAGAACTGGAAATGATCTGAGAGGTGTTCTATTGCAATCCCCTGCTCAAGGAAGAAACAATCAATACCAGCATCCCTGAGAAATGGCAATGCATTTAGCTACTGCTTAAAATCCACCAGAGAAATAAAATCTAGCACCTTACAAGGTATTGTGTTCCAATACTGAACAGCTCTTGGGATTAGGATGTTTCTCCTAATATTTACCCAGGTCTTCCCCATTCTATATTTAAAATATGCATTTAAATGTAATATTTTACATTTATCCCTGGTGGAATTCATTCTGTTGGTCTTAGTCCATTGATCTAGTCTATAAAGATAATGTTGAATCCTGTCTTCTTTGATGTTATTTATTTATAGTCCACCTTTCTCACAGAGACTCAAAGTGAGTCAGTACAATCAACAAAATGGGACATTCAATAAACAATATATTTGGATTGTAGAAGTCTGGAACCAACCAGAAAGAACTGCCACAAAGCATAAGTATTAACATAACATATTAAGCAGAGCAAAAATTACATAATTGGATTCTACTTGACGTGAAGCCGTTAATGAGCATTCATGGGTACTGGTGTTCAACCAACTATGAATCCAGCTAACAGTATTGTCCAGTCATCTTATCTACATGGATATCATGGGAGATTTTGTTAAATGCTTTGCTGAAATCACGATACATGATATCTACGATATTTCCATGTTCAACCAAACTAATTAGTTCATCATTAAAAAAAAGGAAATGCAGTTGGTCTGGCATGACTTATTCTTGATAAAGCTATGCTGGTTCCTAGTAATCATCAATGCGTTTTTTCTAGACCATATAATAAGCTGCTTTAGAATTTTACCAGGTATTTTATCGGTATTTTACCTTTTTCCCAGGAATTCTCAAAGATTACAGGCAGAGGCTCCGAAATTACATCTGCAAACTTCGTCAGTACAGGCCCCCTAGCTCACATCTAAATGTCAAATCCTTGAGGATTAGGTGGCCTGCCCCACTTCACAAATGGAGTTTTGCTCAGCTAAGATTAGCTGTAAGATTTAAAAGTTTTAAGATTTGCTCACAACATTAGTTTTTATTCCAGCTGAACAACAAAAGCATGTTGATTCATTGTACTTTCTTAAACTGATACATAGGCAGTCAGCAAAATTCTTGTCCCATGTATAAACCTTTAGCTTGACATGATGCATCTTATTTCTGCTGGTTCTTTCTTTCTTTCCATTAGTTCCTTATCATGAGGATTCAAGAACCACCCAGTAGATTCTTTCACAGGCTACCTATACAAATATCTTGTTTCCAGCCAATTGAGATCATGCTATTGATTCATCTCACTCTGCATGTTGCCTCTGGCTCTTGCAGCTAATATGGTGGCTGATGTTCCAAAGAAAGGAACTGGAAATAATAAAACCATTATAATGACGATATAACTTAACCAATAGTGTAAAGCCATACATAGGCGAATCATTTCCATCTGAAGCAAGCAATGGTTTTGCATTGAAGCATAAGATTTGATTATTCATATCTAGACACAGCCTGCATAAGTAAAGACATTGTTAATGGTCATCAAATTACCCAGCCAGCTTTCAAAAGCCAATCTTGGCGGCAGCTGATTTCATACCCTCTTTCAGCAGCTAATTCCAAAAGTGGATGAAAGGGGAGTAAATATCAGGGAACTAAATATCACAGATGCATAGTTTCCAATTTCTGGAAGTTTTCATGTTGTGATAAATAGCTGTGACTTTCAGGTAATTGTAAATTGCATCCCTAACCAAACTGGTGGTCAGTTCTAGGGGGGATTTATAGCCACATATTTAGTATATTTTAAACTACAGATCAGTAAATTAACTGGTCACACTCTGTACTAATATGAAGTTTAAATACCTATGTATAAACATTGACATTTAAAATCAATGCTACCAGAAGTCCTTCAAAGTAGTGTAAAATTTCTGAAATGAACAGTTTCTCTAAAGATCGTGACAGAAATGTGTTACAGGGTTGAATCTGTATACCTCCAACACAACTTGTTCATTCACAGATGATAAACTACGGACAACTTAATTTTATAAATACTGAACTCAAATGCCAAATCTTTGTGAACCAGGGGGCATGCCGTCTCAGAGGTCCAAAGAGGCCTGGGCCACTAACACATTTTAAAGCCCCTAACTGTAATAAAAAAAATTAAAATTACAAAATGCAAAGAGCATAAAAAACAAGTTGCAAAACTTATTAAATGTCAAAAATGATCAAGTGTCTAAATTTGAGCTAGCAATTGCTGTGTGCGCACATGGGCGTGCAATAATGGAACTTCCGGTTTTACTTCTGGAAGCGCCACATCGCCATAGCTGTTTTACTCAAAACCCCAAAATTTGGGTTTTGAGTGTTAAATCGGCCACGGCAATGTGCCACTTCTGGAAGTAAAACCGGAAGTGCCGTCATCATGTGCATGTTCCTGCACACACACACAGCCACCACAGCCCCGCCCCCTAAAATCTCCCGCCGATTGGGAGGGGGGGACCTGGCAACCCTAATTTGAGCCGTCCTTTGAGTTTGAGGCCTAGGCCAAATGGCCCTCCTAGTCTTTCCTCTGACTGGCCCTGCAAGGAGGAAACAGCAAGAATCAAATTTCAAATTTCAAATACCTTTATTGGCATAGTACAATCTGCAGTATATAAAAGGATAAAAGTTAGAGTAAAATAAAATTAATATTAATATAAAGAATCTAGTCTCACAAGTATGAGTTCTTATAATCAGTCAAGCATCAGTCAAGCCCTCTGCAGAAGTTCTGTTCTAGGAGTGCACTAGTTGTACATGTTGGGAGCACACGTCCCTTTAAGGCACCCAATATATGTGGTTGCCATCTTGTGTGAATTGGGCAATGGGTGGATTTTCCATGTGGGTTCAGCAGTGTTCTGCTCTGCATGAATGCAAGCTGTACTCTTCTCATGAAAATCCATGCATTGTCCAATTCACATGCAACAGTGATCTTGCGTATCGTATGCAAGGTGGGGACACTCTATATACAGCTCGTGAGCTGAACAGAATAAGTGAACGGAATGGAATGGAACATCCCAGAGACCTTCAATGAAATTTGTGTCAGGATTTGCCCAGGACTAACTTACTTTCACTGGATCACTAGCTAATTGGGCAAAAAGTGAGCTCCCATGACAAGCATTGAAGACTGTAGCAAATAGAGATAAAGATTAAATCAAGATTGAGGAGAAACAAAATTAATTGTTAGGAGTTACATCAGAGAGGAGAAGTTTATTTCAACCTGGCTAGATTACATTCAAGCATAAAATTGCTCCCAGCTGGAATGTGGCATGAGGCAAAAATGTATGGTTAGTAGATGGGCTCTTTTGTTTATTTTCAATGAAGGGTGAACTTTGCATGTTTCTGTTGTTGTTGCACTCAACACAAGCTCCCCCCTTTTCAAAGCCTGTGCAAACAGAACCACAAATGCAGGACTCCTATAATTAAAGTACCTGAATTTATGCATTAAAAGCTAGCTGGGTTCACATAGATAATGCCCTTTCCTCTCTTCCTCCTCAGTACAGGGAAATCTCCTGGTTGCACTTCAAACCCTGTAATCACATCCATGAAGCCTCTTTTGTGAAGCGGTATTGGGGATGTAATTAGTTTGAGGTGACCTCTGGAAAAAAAATAGTTCAAGTTTAAAAAGAAAATATCTCTGGTTAATGCTATGCAAATTGCCACAGAGGCAATCAGGCTGACTTTTTAAAAGCTGGCCCCCACCAGAAGCACTTGCAATATGGACTTATTGTCTCTTTCTCAATTTGCATCTCATTACCCATAATGCTCTACTCTTTAGATATAACCTTTTCTAGTGGGGGGGATATACTACAGCAGAGTGGGAGCTGGGGAGACTATGGTTACAGGAGTTGATAAGGATTTAAGAGTGAAACACTTGAAAAAGGCCTGTTTCCAGATCCTTTTGGTAAGTGTTAATGGCTGATATATGCCAAGAGACTTGACTTTTGCCCACACACTCAGACATGGATATCCTCTCGACCAGCTTTGCTGATGCCACAGGCAAAATCATAACTACCAGGTACTGCAGTCCTGTACTGCAGTTCTTACACTGGGCCTACAAATCCCTATTGGCCATGTTTCACAGTTGCCCGTGCCTATGACTCAGCTCACTCTGATCCTGAAATGCAGCGCCTGCTTTATTTTGTAACTTTCCATTGCTTCAATTCCTCAGTCAACAACTCTGTATTAAAGTGATCACCCTTGAGGACTGTGTCACAGCTCCAGCCTTGAATCCTCCAGCACTGACTGTACCCAGGATAAGCTTTTAGCTTCCACCATTGCTCTCTGACAATCAAGCTATCACTCCGTGTTATTTGGGTTTCATTTATATTCCATCTGTGGATTTGCACGAGTATAGAAAAGTTTGTATCCTCCTCCGCATAGGCTATGATCCTAAGCACACTCAAAAGAAAGTCCCACTGAAATATGTATGGCCTATTTCCAGGTAACATATCCAGGGCTGTCAGTAATAATGCAGTGCTTTTCCTAGGCAAAGCATTTCATGTACATACGCTATCTCAGCAATTTTTACAACAATCCTGATCAGGTATAGAATTATTACTCGTATTACAGTTATAGGGTTGAGGATGTGTAGGGTTGCCAACTCTGGGTTGGAAAATACTTGGAGATTTTGTGGGCGGAGCCTGAAGAGGGCGGCATTTGGAGAGGGGAGGGACTTCAATGCCATACAGTCCAATTGCCAAAGTGGCCATTTTCTCCAGGTGAACTGATCTAGGGCTGTTGGAGGGAAAAAAATCGGGAAAATTTGGGTTCGGGTTTATTGCCCCCCCCCCAGGAAAACTCAAATGCCAAATTTCCTATACTGGTAAAGGTAGGGATTCGGCTTTAAATTCGGGATTCCTGAAAAATTCGGCCATTTAAACCCATTAAACCCATTTCGAGGCTTTTCACAGCTCCTGGGAAGGGCATTGTTGAAGGTAGAGAGCCCAAATTTTCAGGGTAGCTAGACTCTCCTTGAAAGAACCCCCAAGATTGGTAAAGATTTGGTCAGGGGGTCCAGAGTTATGGGGTCTGGAAGGGGTCGCCCCCATCCTCCTCCACTGAAAAGCATTGGCAAAATGGCTGTGTTCAGATGCTTTAGTGTGATCTTTGCAATATATCTCAATGTATTTCAATGGAGAAGCTGGGCTTTAAATGGTGGGAAAGTTTGCCCCAAGCGTCCATAGAGATACAATGTAGATACACAGCCACTTTTCCAATGCATTTCAATAGAGGAGGATGGGGCAACCCCTTCCAGACCCCATAACTCAGGACCCCATGACCCAATCTTTAACAAACTTGGGGGGTTTTGCAAGGAGAGTCCCTTCTAGCTACCCTGAAAATGTGGGACCTCTACCTGCAAAAAGACTTCCTCAGGAGCCACAGAAAGAAGTTCCTGAAAAAGCCAGCTTTTTATCCAGCTTTTTGAGGAATGGCAAATTCCGCTTTGCCAGCCTCCCGGATTTTGCGGACTCAGTAAACCTGAACCTGAATTTTACTGAATTTGCATTTGTTCGGTATTTTTCCAGTTTGGTTTTTACCGAATCAACAGCTCTAAACTGATCTCTATTGGCTGGAGATCAGTTGTAATAGCGGGAGATCTCCAGCCAATACCTGGAGGTTGGCAACCCTAAGGATGAGATGGAATAACTTAGGTAAGGCCACCTTCAGGGCTGAGCCTGAGATTTGTGTTGAGGGTTTCACCAGTGTGTATCCTAACCATAGCACGTGTTCAAATGATTTTCCCCTCTCATTTTTTCTCCAGAAAACTGTGAGAGAGAATTTATTACTTAGTCATGCCAATTATACCATTACCCTTTCAATCAGAATAGCTTTCTTATGGTGGTCTCCCATCCACGAACTGACTGGCACTACATTTGCTTAATTTCAACAATGGTAGAGCTCATATGCCATTATTTGCCCACCAATACACAACAGGATGTGTTTGCGAATAACCCCAAGACTGACAGATATGCAGCAGAGCTTATGTAATACTTTGTGTTGAATTTTCATAAGGTTGCAGCCACTGTGTTAAGGTTTTTATGATCATTCTACATTTTTAATTATAATAAATTATTCATAATTATTCATAACAATGATGACATTGATTGCCCATTTATCTATACATTTGCACGTTTCTTTATTGAATAATGGAAGCTTTTATTGGTCTTCCCAGTTATGCCTTTCTGGTAATTTGTTATAATAAAAGGCATGCTAATTCAGCTCCATATTTACCCATTAAATACCTATAAATGTTTTTACTGGATACAGTACTTGTTTGGAGGAACAAATGAAAAGAGAGAATCATGGGTTGGATCCATACTAAATGTGCTACCAATGAAAGGGGGGATTTTTGCCAATTTTCCCTCCCACAGCTGACCCTCAATTTGTCCCTCAAGCTGTTCCTGAGGGTCTCCTCTCCCCCAGGAGCGGTGTTTTTGGAAAATCGGTAGATTATGGCAGGAGTGGGAAGCAGGAAGTTTCTGTTCTCCTGATGAAAGTGCCTTCCATTAATGGAAAATTCAGTTTGGATTCAACCTCATTGTAATGGCATCCTTCTGGTTTTCTGTGCACTGATGAAAGTGCCTGAGAACTGCATAATAGTGATAGCTGAACTCTTGTAGAAGAATCATGGTGGACTACTTGAAAAGGGGGAGGGTTTTAAAATGAGAATTCTAAATTTGCTCACACTATAAAACAAGTTTTTGCATGTGTACAGAATTAGCTGAAAGTTTAAACCTAGCCTGAGTTGCAGGCTAAGAATGTATTTCATACTAAAGCTTTTGGAAGAGGTGTATTGGGGATCAAAGACACTATTGTCCAAAGCCTGAGTATGAAATGCATTTACATAATACAAACAGTAAATAGTGTCTATAATTTGAGTTAAAAATAGATGTGTCCCATTACAGTACAAACTGCACATATGCAGAACCTTGTTTTACATTGTTAGCTGATTTAGAACTTTTCAGGGGAATGATTATGGTTGCCAGGTCCCTCTTTGCCACTGGCGGGAGGTTTTGGGGGTGGAGCTTGATGAGGGCAAGGTTTGGGGAGGGGAGGGACTTCAATGCCATAGAGTCCAATTGCCAAAGCGGCCATTTTCTCCAGGGGAACTGATCTCTATCGGCTGGAGATCAGTTGTAATAGCAGGAGATCTCCAGCTAGTAACTGGGGGTTGGCAACCCTAGAAATGATATTTGATTTGAAATATATGTATGAATATTAAGAAGCATCTATGATACTTCTTTTGCTGTCAATTCACAGCTAACTTATGGCAACTTAAGTTGACTTTCAGAGATGGTTTAACATTGCCTGCCTCCACGTGGGCTGAGATTTCTGAGAGCTGTGAGTGGCCCAAGGTCACCCAGCTGTGACTTGGCCCAAGATCCTGGGTGGAGGAGTGGGGAATTGAACACGGTTCTCCACATTAGAGTCCGCCACTCTTAAACCACTACACCATGCTGGCTCTTACATCACACTAGGCCACACTATATTGTTGGGACCAGAGTGGGTATTAAAGGAATGGTGTTTTTTGGTCTTTTTTCTTGGTCAGTGCCTAAATGCTGTAGTAAAGTGGTTGAGGAGTAACAAGCTAAAATTGAATCCAGACAAAGCATAGATGATGCTGGTTGGTAAAACTGAAGTTCTAGAGATGACTCTGTTTCCAAGGGTGGACCAGTAGCAAAAATGGTCCTGGAAAGGGCCCCACCCCACCCCCACCCTCCAAACAGAAAGGGGGAAGGAGCAAAGTCCGGCTTTATCAGTGTGGCAGCTGCTTGCCTACCCTGCATAGGCCTATGCAGCTGGCTTTTTTACCCCTGTAGCTGCTCACCTGCCCTGCATAGCTCCCCTGGCTATCGGCCCACTGGGACATTTCCTGGTCCCCTTAATGATCAAGCTGCCCCATGTACTTCCCCCTCTGTATGGAGTGATGTTTACTTTGCAGAGTTGTGAAAAGTCTGGAATTTTCTGTTTTTAGAAAATCAGGTTAATATGGTTCTTCCAGCTACATTTCATTTCAAAACTGTTTCCTGATCTTGTCTCATTGATTCATGCTTTTGTAACTTTGAAGCTAGACTAAAGCAAGACATTCTGTGTAGGGCTGCCCTCGAATACAATCTAGAAACTTAAACTGGTGCAGAATACAAACAGGGTGACCTTGAACCAGTCTTCCTCATTCCGTGTCAACTGCTTCACAGGAAAGTCATGAAAATAAATGGAGGAAGGTGGACCCTTATGACTGAAAAAAACTATTTAAAACATTTATATCCTGCTTTTTTTCCAGTCAGTGGTGAAAAGTAAATACATATTCTATGCTGTTTAAATAGACTGTGATTGTAAGCTGCTTCAAGGTTATTTTTGTGGAGAAAGGCTGTCTAGAAATATTTTAATTAACAAACAAACCTGATAGATTATGAGACCACAAAAAGCAAAAAGCCTTTTCCAAAACAAATTGTTCCTGAAAATTATTTTTTGAAGCTGTCTCCCATGTGGTGACTCTACTGTAAGAACATGTTGTATGCAATTCAACGTGGTTTAAAATTTTGTGGTATATTTCAGTATTGTGTATTGTGTGGTTATTTTATGGTCTGCCATAATAAAATGAAATTATTCATGTGGGTTTGATGTAAAGCAATGCATATTCATACCCACTGTGAGACCAAGTTTTACTAAACCTGTTAAAATTCATATTCTCAGCAGAAGTGGTCATTCTCCATGCAAAGTACATGTTAATTTTCTCCACTGCATAAGCTTGTAAAAGCGACTACTAGAGAAAGTTTTTTTAATGGGAATAATAACAAGGACGGAGAGCTTGTAAGTTTTCATTTATATTGAAAGAGCAGTTGTTTCTCCTTCCAGAGATCTGTGACCAGAAAACAAAACTCTGTTTCTAAAGCACCGAGATGTGGCTTTCAAGAACTGCGCAGTACACCATTACCACTGATGCCACCAACTGCGGCTCGATAACCACTCTCATCTATTAATGGCTGAACAAGAACCACTGCCTCATACAATCTCAGAGATTATACAGATCAGAGGTATCTGCACGCAGAAAATAGAACACAAGAACAACCCACATCTAGACCACAGCAGAACTGGAGTTACCATAAAAACTGAGTCCAAATTGTTGCTCAGCCTAATCCAGGAGTTCCAGATCTAACTCTTCCTATATTTACAGTGCAGTTCTAAGCAGAGTTATGCCTTTCTAAATCCACTGAAGTCAAGGTGTTTAGAAGGGTGTAACTCCGCACAGGATTGCACTGCCTATCTGTTCTATTAAGTACCTAGCAGGGCATGAATCGTTTCTTGCTTCATGCTCTAACATTTCTCCCCCACTGGATCAATATCGGAAGGACTTTTTGTTCTCTACAATTATAAAAGCCAGCTGAACAGTAAGTGAGCAAATTTATCACAGTCTCAGAAAAAATAAAATAAAACTCCCCCCTTTTTAATAGATGGTGGGCTAGTTTGTTTTTCACATTTTGTTTCTCACAAGGTGCCTGTAAAGCAGCTTTCTTTAGCATCTTGTTCAAGCAGTGCAGAATTTCAATGTTGCTAAGCACTTCCACAAGCCATGGACCAATAGAAAGATGCCACATCAGCCATCCATGGTAGAGGTGCCAAGGCTTTAAAGAGATTTTTAATAGGCAAGAAACCACCACTGTGATGAAGAAAACGTGATCATTTAAAAACCCTTTAAAGTAACAGGGCCACCTCCCTGCTGCTCAAATCAACCACTGCATTTGGTTATTATGATAACTAAATATGGCTGATTTTAACAGCTGGAAACACTGCGACAATATTTAAAAGAGGATGCTTTTTAAAAAGAAAATGTCAAGATTGTATTCAACAGCAGTAATGGGCTACTTAAGATTCATTGTTTCCTTTTTGCTGCTGTTTTGACATCATGCTGGTTGGGCTGTGAAGCCAAGGCTTGCCTGGAGATGGCAGGCACTCAATGCCAGTGTGATGGACCTGCTGGAAACTGCATGTATATAAGGAGAAGTGGTAATGACACACAGATGTTACAACTTATTCTTCAGACTCCCTCATTGCCTGCATGTTATATTTCCTTTTTTGCAATTTTGACCGTAGGCTAGAAGAAATCACAAACTGCTAAGGGCTAGAAATAAGCTGCAACTCTTGAGCTTATCACTAAAATAAGAACTTGACCTAAATCTCAGTGTCAAGCAACTGTTACGCCTAAGTAAGTATTAAAGCAACAGTTTATGATGGACACGTATAAGAATATGTGATACCACATTTAATACTTGCTCCAAGTCTAGAGTGATGATCAGAGCCAGCACTTAAGGTACTTTTTGTACTCGAGTATGGATTTCTGAGTGCAAAACACCTGGATGTAAGTTGTGATTGGCACTTTCTCATTTTAGTTGCTTCTGTTCTCTGTAAAATACATATGAGCAGAACCCCGTTTGTTTCTTAATCATTATTATTGTATTATTCTGTAAAAAAATTCTGATTTATGTGAGATATGTTATTTTTTTCATGAGTAAGACAAAATGGGGGAGCATGTTGCTTGAAAAACTTTATGTTCTGCAAAACGTCCGTTCCCCCCCCCCCACCCCCCTGCCAATTTGGAAATCATTTTAGCACCTTCTGCAAAACAGGGTGAAAATTGTTTATTTTACATATTGAGATCCCACCTTTCTTCAAAAATTGACTCAAATAAGCTTATAACTATAGAGCCGTCAACTCTGTAAAACAAATCAAAAAATAAATTCCAAGTACAGATAATCAAAATCCCCACATTCAAATTAATATACCAATAATGCTACTCCACAAAATGTGGGAAAGCCCTGTTAGAAAGATTGTCTTTCTAACAATCTACAAGGAGAAAGCCATCCTTGATGCTCCTGAAAACCTGTTCTACAACATGGGTTCAAGAACCAAGAAAGCCTGGGCTTTGGTGATAAAGGAATGGGCAGCCACAGCCACAGAACAGCTGACTGGCCCACGACTGCGAGTGGTGCACAGGCTTATCTAGGGAAAGATGGTCTTTTCAGATATGTGGGTTCCCTTTTGTACACAGCTTTAAAGGTAAGAAGTAATACCTTAAATTGAACTTGGAAATACTCTGGCAACCAATTAAGCATTGTCAACACAGATACAATGTGTTTATAGTATATGGGCTAGCCATTGAGGAAAAATGGGCCACCATATTTTGCACTAATTGCAGTTCCATAATTTTGTGGACTTTGTCAGAAGAAGAAAAAGAGTTAGTTTTTATACCCCACATTTCTCTTTCTAGGGGAGGAGCTGTGTCTCAGTGGTAGAGCATCTGCTTGGCATGCAGAACGTCCCAGGTTCAATCCCCAGCATCTCCAGTTAAAGGGACTAGGCAAGTAGGTGATGTGAAAGACCTCTGCCTGAGACCCTGGAGAGCCGCTGCCGGTCTGAGTAGACAATACTGACTTTGATGGACCTAGAGTCTGATTCAGTATAAGGCAGCTTCATGTGTTCATGTGTACTGTAAGGAGTCTCAAAGCGGCTTACAATTGCCTTCCCCTCCCTCCCTCAACAGGCACTTTGTTATTCTGTTTGGACTTTTGTCTAAAGCATTATAATTATGCCAATAAAGGTATGTGTATGTGTGTGTGAACAGGCACCTTGTGAAGTAAGAGGGGCTGAGAGAGTTCTGAGAGAGCTGTGACCAAGCAGGCTTCATGGGGAGGAGTGGGGAATCAAACCCAGTTCTCCAGATCAGAATCTGCGCCCTTAACCACTGCACTGTGCTCGGATGTTGTTTTACAAAATCAAATATCAACCTGTGATCACCCTGGATCATATGTGGTTGTTGTGAGTTTTTATTCAGTTATCCCATACCTTATCAAGATACAGAGTATGCCTAGGCATAACAAAAGATTCCTCCCTTAGAGCTAGTAGCTTTGGCTGGCTAATCAGACACATATAATGGAAGAGAGAAGACAACCACAAGTTTCTTTTTGCTTGCTGCTAGTGAACTGAGTCGTTGCATATCTTTTAGATGATTTTCCCTCTACCACTTAGCCAATAGCCACTACTCTGCCAGTTTTCCATGCCCTTTCAGCATGTGATACGAAGGGTGGCTGGAAAGACGAAGCTGTCTTGCTGGAAGGCATTTCATTCTGCTTTTGAGAACTCTCCCCTTGCTGCATGACAACAGCTCAAAAAGTCACTGATGGTGACATAAATGTATTGGAGGCATTCATTTGTTGATTTTACCATTTTAAAACATTATGACACTCACAGAACATTGTTGGTGGATCTTTACAAAGAAGTCGTCTGAGTGGGGTGGGGATCTGCCACTGACAAGGCATACAATCAAGAGCAAAATAGCAATCAATTGAATGGCATCAGAATTATAGGGCATATCCACAATTAAATTTTCACTGCTGGACATGGATGATTTTTGATTGTATCACACATCCGCAGTAAACAGCAGCATACAAGGTGAATGGTTTTTACACTTCTGAAATCCCTCCATTGTGAGATAAACATAGACAAATATTTGACACAGCCCTATTATCACTACAGAGGTCCACCCTGATTTTTTGAGAACCATTGCTCTAATTTGATTCTTTATAACACAAAAGCAAATTAATTTCCATTTATTACTACCAGAAGCCTCTAATGTGGATAGTTACAAAGTCTCTTTTAGTAGTGGCAAGTTGGGGAATTTGCTGCACCTAAGAAGGTCAGTTTCTAAATCAGTTTATTTCTACTGATTAAAAAATAATAATCCATGTATATAAGAGCCATACAGTTTCAGGAGATAAAACAGAAAAGCAGAAAACCTGAAAAATGTAAATGAAAGGGAGAAAGAAGGAAAGAAAACATTTCATACACAGCAAAGGAATAAATGGCAAGGACAAAGAAGAAAAGGGAGGACTTTTGTTTAGGCAATGATGACCCAGGAGAAAAGTGTTATTTTGGTGTTTCATTCACAGGCACTGGCGGCCTTCACCTTGATGTCCATTTAATGTTGTCCTATTCAGCAAGGGTTCCTATGATCTGGTAATTATCTTTCGCTTACAAAAGAGCATCTCTGTGTTACACACGCTCCTCTCTCCAACTCTGCTATAGATCAATATCTCCTTAAGGCCTTGTTCTATTGTTTGGGGGAATGATATTGATTTCGCCAAGGAACAGGGGATGAAGTGTGGGGGGGGGGGAGGGAGGGAGGGAAGGGAAGCGCTGCAGATGGGTCTGTGCCAGGCTGTGACTGAAGTGTGAGCTATAGATGGGAAACAAAACACTGTTCCTCAGCATCTTGACTGACAATGTCAAACATTTTTACCCTGGACATTGTCAATCCTGGACATTAATACTGGCCAAATCGTTTACAATGAGAATGAAAGAGCTCCCATTTACTTAAGTTTCTGTAGAACAAGGCTCCTAAACATAGGCTTAAAATCACATTAATTTAATCATACAGATTGTTTTGCCAAATTGTGGCCTATAATTCTATACCAGTAAAGGAACTGAAAAAAGCATTAGGAAGAACCAAGGCTGAGGCAACAGAGCAAACAAACAAATATGAGGAAGCCAGTACTCCAGGACTTTCCTCTTACTCTGTTAACATAATGAAGGCCAAACAGTGGTGTCCATGACATGAATCACTTCTGGCTGGGGAATGTGGTCCTGCTCTCATAACAGGGGTAACCTGCTGCGAAGTGAATGTGATGGAACAGCCCACTAGAGCATCAGTACATTAGTTTCATCTATTTGCCCTGTTGATACAGTAGAATATACATGAACACAAGAAGCTGCCTGATACTGAATCAGACCATCAAAGTCAGTATTGTCTACTCAGACCAGCAGCGGCTCCCCAGGGTCTCAGGTGAAAGACCCCAGGGTCTTTCACATCACTTACTTGCCTAGTCCCTTTAACTGGAGATGCTGGGGCTTAAACCTGGGACCTTCTGCATGTCAAGCAGATGCTCTAGCACTGAGCCACAGCCCCTCCCCTATATGGAGATGGACCTCTCCCTTCCCCTACTTTATGAAAGCACCAATGATCTTTTCTGAAGGGCTTTGCATATACTTTTTCAGTTTCAGTTCTAGAAGGGGGTATCAGCAAAGTTATGGTTCACTCACTGCAAAAGTGTCAGAAACTGAGAAAAACCACTGGTGTGCAGGGGGGCACCAGTGCCAAATAATGCTGGATCCCTGTCATATTCTACTGTGTGCCATCCACTGTCTACTTCTGGGGAGGATCCAATGCAAATGTCTCTTTATATCATGTGGCTCAGACAGATTAAAATAATTTCACCATTAATCACCCTACTTCCCACTTCTTTTGTGCCATAAAAATATATGCTTAATTTGTCGAGGAACAGAAGAAACAATATGAGCTGATTTGGGCAATATGAGCTTTATGGATTTTATGAGAGAAGAGGGAACATAGGTGTGCAATCAAGTGGGAAGCTCTGACACATTCAAAGGTATATAAATATTCCTGCTTTACTGACTTCTGGGGTTAAAGAAATTTCCTTTCTGAATCTGTTCACATAAAGCATGATATGGTACACGTTTCAAACCTGTGTCTTCAGCATCTGGTTTTAGGCACTGTTGGTGTCTTAGGATAATTGAATAGAGCATTAGGATGTTCTGGTACTGATTTCTGAGCCTTGAAAATGGGATTCTGGATATGTGCTGATAGAACCTACTGTGACTCTTCTTTTTATGAGACTATACCGCTGTCATAAATGGCTCCTTCTGCCAACTCGAGACACCCCTGAATAGCTACCAGCTGTCTCACTTCCACGATTAAAATCAACACTTAGGACCATTCAGTTATTATTGTACCCAAACTCTACAGATTTCTTTTGCCAATATGATACTCCAAACATTAATGCCTATTTCAAGAGTGATGATGAAATGCAGTGTTTAGATTCCCCCCTGTTTAGCAAGATAAGGCCTATAAAGGCAGTATTCAGATTGGTTCTTAGAAGGCTACTGTCTGGAGCACTTTCCCCAGAAATTTTCATCAATGTAAAGACTATAGAGAGTAACCTGATAGTGCTTTTATTAGGTGCCAGTCTGCACAGGCTTTAAGGGTTACCATCTGATCAGCCAGGTTAAGGTTTTTGTTATCAGAGCAGATGAGGTTATTTGGGCCACCAAAAAGGAGACAGTGGCAAGCGGGTGACCTGCAAGGACTTGTGGGGGGGTGGATTTCATTTTCCTCTCCACCACTATTTCCTCTTTCCTTTCCCTGAAATCCCCTATAGCCTCTCTTCTTTTCCTGCTTCCTTCTCTCCTTTTCAGCCTTCAATCAAACTACCTTTATTTGCCCCCGTCTTCAGCTTTCCCTCCTTCACCCCCCTTGGCAGATTCTCCATGGGAAACTGTGTGGCTTTGGCCACCAGATTGGGCAGGGCCCAGTTGAGAAATGGGAACCTGCAAGGACTTGTAAGGGTGTAGCTCATTTCCCCCATATTCCCCTCCCCACACTACTTCCTCTTTTGCTCCTCCTGGCAGTCCACATATACTTACCTTTCCCTGCTTCCTTTTCTCATTCCCACCCACCAACTGACCAAACTTTTATCTGCCCCCCATCTTCAACTACATTTATTATTTATTTACTTCATTTATACCCTGCCTTTCTTCACAAAGAGAAACCCAAACCAGCTTAGATGATTCTCCCTCTGTCTGGACCCTCAGCTGGTCAGCGGGCAGCCAGGTGGATTGGCGGTGGTTTGCCCGCCACCACCTGGCACTTGGCAACCCTAAGTTCCCCCCATAGGAAACAGTAGAGAGAAGTGCACTGAGGGGCACCTATTTCAAGGGTCTGTAAAATTGAATCCCTTTGACCATTCTGCTTGAAACATAGGGAGCTTTAGGTTAGAGGGAAGGCTATGTTCTTGGCAAAATTGGTGCAATTATCTTTGAAAACAGCTGCACCGGGCCCTCCAATTAGCTGCCCATTGAAACTAGTAGTCCCAAAATTCTGGAACTCAGGAAGAAAACCCCCCAGCACAAATCTGAATCTTGAACCAGTACTGTCCTACCCAAAAATCAGGAACAGACAGAACAAAACAAACTGATCCACATAGTAAACATAAATAACCATGAATCAGATAGAAATGTTTCAAAACTGCATAACTATGGAGCTTCTCTGATGAATAATTGAGATTCCATGTCTACATGCAGTGCATCTCTTGCATTATATATCACATTACTTTTTATGTTGGGGCCATTTTAAAAAAATTTCTGCAGCCTACTAACATCACCATGGCTGTGGATTCATTATGACTAGAGAAAAAAATGTTCTCTGGTAGTGCTACTTTTCAAAAACAATTGGATGAGAAAATAAAATATACTGCAGAAAATAATGCCCAGCTTTGCATCCCTGTTCCTTCTGAATCTCAAATGTATTTTTCTATTAACATAATTCTCCCTCCCCCAGTCTCTCCAGTCTCCACAGGGAAAAACCTGCTTTCAAAGTCTCTCTGTGGGCTCTCAGCAGCTAAGTGATGCTGCTTCCATGTATTCATTCTTTTTGTAACTAACCAAGCAAGTTGGAATGTGCCATGGTACATAAGGCTAATGTATCTTCAAAGCAAAGTTAAGTCCCCTGCTTGGGGATTACATAACCATTATACTTTTCATTTTATACAGATGATAGTTTGTCTAGCATGACATCACAGTTTGTAACATAATTTCATCTCAGGCCTAAAGAATGGAGACCTGCTGCAAATATTTTCTTGAGAGCAGAGACTGAGCAGCACCAGTCCCATGGCATCCCATCCCCCATAGTAGGGCTTGAGCTATAGCACCTTCATTACAGGTGCTGAGGCCAGAAGCAAAACTGTGCTAAATTCCATTGTGAAGTCGCATGTTAATTTTGGGAGTGGCCATTGGAAGAAGAGCTACTAGCAGTAGAGCACAGCTCTGTATCAAGTCTTTGAAGAATTCAGTTATCCATCATGTCTGAGCACGGGTCACGGCTTTTAAGTCTGAGTTTAACATTTAGAGTAGCAGCCACTGAAGTGTCAACTCCTAGCTAGAAACTGAAAGTTCAGCAGCAGCTAAACATGGGAACATACTGGGGGCCACGTACTAGGGATATTGAAAAAAAAAATTCAGTAAAATTCGGATTCGGCAAAATTCAGCCTATTTTTATTCGGGAAATGCCGAAGTCCGAACTCCCCTGATTTGGATCCGTGGAATTTGGCACTAAGTTCGGAGTTTGCAAATAAACCCAGCCATTTAAAGCCATTAAAAACACATTTGCGCCTTTCCGCAGCTCGGGGGGGGGCAGTTTTGGAGGTAGGGGTCCCAAACTTTCAGTGTAGCTTGGGGAGACCCTTCTTGCAAGAACCCACAAGTTTTGTAAAGATTGTGTCAGGGGGTCCCGAATTATGGGGCCTGGAAGGTCTGCCCATTGGAATAAAGCCATTAAAAACACATTCGCTGCTTTCCGCGGCTCCGGAGGGGCATTTATGGAGGTAGAGGTCCCAAACCAGGGTAGCTTGGAAGAACACTACTTGCAAGAACCCCCAAGTTTTGTTAAGGTTGGGTCAGGCGGCCCTGAGTTATGCCCCCCCCCCCATTGGAATAAAGCCATTAAAAACACATTTGCGGCTTTCCGTGGCTCCGGAAGGGCATTTTTGGAGGTAGAGGTCCCAAACCTTCAGGGTAGCTTGGAGGAACCCTACTTGCAAGAGCCCTCAAGTTTTGTTAAGATTGGGTCAGGGGCCCCTGAGTTATGGGGTCCCCCCAATTGGAATAAAGCCATTAAAAACACATTCGCAGCTTTCTGCGGCTCCGGAGGGGACATTTTTGGAGGTAGAGGCCCCAAACCTTCAGGGTAGCTTGGAGGGACCCTAGTTGCAAGAAATCTCAAGTTTTGTGAAGATTGGGTTAGGGGGCCTCGAGTTATGGGCCCCCCAATTGGAATAAAGCCATTAAAAACACATTCGCAGTTTCCGTGGCTCTGGGGCGGGCATTTTTGGAGGTAGAGGTCCCAAACCTTCAGTGTAGCTTGAGGGGATCCTTCTTGCAAGAACCGCCAAGTTTTGTGAAGATTGGGTCAGGGGGTCCCGAGTTATGCGGTGCCCCCCATCCACCCATTGGAATGATTGGGAGCAGGCAGTCCTTACTGTGCATCTAGAGAGTGGCAATTCCAAGGCAAAACCTCCAATTGTTTCTGAGGCAGCCAGAGAGAGGCTCACCGACCCACCTCCAGGTGAAGGTGGCAACCAGTGAAAACAGCAACAATCACACTCGCAAAGAGGAGATCAAGCCCCCCCACCAGGACAGCCCCCCCTTGGCTTCCCCCCCACACACACACACAAAGTAGAAGCCAGCCCATGGCTTCCAAGAGCCGATGTAACTATGCCGAAAGTGCATCCCGCTCAAAGCGTAAGTAAACAGCGTAACTAGCATGGGTAACATACGTATCTTTTAATTTCAACACAGCCAAAGTGCATCTTATAACACTACTTGCGTAAGTGCGACCTGCGCATATTGCATATCTTCAGTATTGATAGATGTCATGCTGCTGGATTCAAATCTTCCACAGCAACAATCACACTTGCAAAGAGATCAAGCCCCCTCAGGACAGGTAACCCCCCCAAATCACACTCCACAGAGGCAATCAAGCCCCCCCAGAAGAACAGCCCTCCCCGAACCAGAAGACGCAAATTCCTAACGAAGGAGAAGAACGGGCCAGACAGAGAGACACTCACTGACATGGGATGTACTAAAACGAATGACAGGCTAGCCCATTAGAAACAACAGGAGAGGCTGCACAGCCCATTGGAAACAATAGGAGCCAGCCAGAGAGAGACTCACACACTGACCCACAGTTAACTCCAGACTAAGTTGGCAACTGGTGAAAACAGCAGAAAGCACAGTCCCACACAGAGGCAATCAAGCCCATCCCCCAGCAGAACAGGTAAACCCACCCCCCTTTGGCTTCCCCCCTCACACACACACACACACACACACACACACACACACACACACACAGAATCTCCCCCCCCCCCCACATACACACACACAGGAAAAAAATTATAGAGAAAAGCCCCAAAATGGGTCATACTGTGGATGTCTTCTCTTCCATCAGGAGCAGGGACTGGAACTCGGAGTTAGGACTCAGGAGTAATCCAATACGATTCTAGCAGACTCACACACACAGACTCTGGCAATTTATGCACGGGAGGTTATGCCTTGGATTTGCCGCTCTCTAGATGCACATTAAGGATTGCCTGCTCCCAATCATTCCAATGGGTGGATGGGGGGAGACCGCATAACTCGGGACCCCCTGACCCAATCTTCACAAAACTTGGGGGTTCTTGCAAGAAGGGTCCCCTCAAGCTACACTGAAAGTTTGGGACCTCTACCTCCAAAAATGCCCGCCCCGGAACCGCGGAAAGCCGCAAATGTGTTTTTAAGGCTTTATTCCAATTGGGGGGGACCCCATAACTCGGGGGCCCCTGACCCAATCTTAACTAAACTTGGGGGTTCTTGCAACTAGGGTCCCACCAAGCTACCTTGAAGGTTTGGGACATCTACCTCCAAAAATGCCCCCCCCCCGGAGCCGCAGAAAGCCGCGAATGTGTTTTTAATAACTTTATTCCAATGGGAGGGACCCCATAACTCGGGGGGCCCTGACCCAATATTAACAAAACATGGGAGTTCTTGCAAGAAGGGTCCCCTAAAGCAACACTGAATGTTTGGGACCTCTACCTCCCAAAATGCCCCCCCCCCCCGGAGCCACGGAAAGCCGTGAATGTGTTTTTAATGGCTTTATTCCAATGGGCAGATTGGGGGGGGGATCCCTTCCGAGCCCATAATTCGGGACTCGCTGACCCAATCTTAACAAAACTTGGGGGTTCTTGCAAGAAGGGTCCCCTCAAGCTACACTGAAAGCTTGGGACCTCTACCTCCAAAAATGCCCCCCCAGAACCACAGAAAGGCACGAATGTGCCCATGCACCCCCCACGGGGATCTCTCTCACACACAAAGAGACACTCTCTCTTTGTCTACCCAGGCCACGCAGCGGCTGGGCTCCCGCACTCATCCACAATTGATTGGCCAGAAGAAGACCCAGCTTGGCCACCGATTGGCCGCGGGAGAATGCTGCTTCGGGGGCGCCGAACTTGTATGATAACCTACAATAACCAATTGTATGAATAGTTCCGGCGTCTACCCGAACTCACCGAGATCGGTTCGTTGTTTTCCCGCCTTTTTTGAATTTGGCTCCATCCGAACTAGAAACCGCCGAATTGGGGAAAATTCAGCTGTTTTTCTTATCGGATGGAACCGAATCGACAGCCCTACTGCATACACATAGCAAATGAAAGGAAGGATACCTGTAATTCACATCTGCTTAACAACTGCTAACGCAGAATGGTAAGCTGCAGAAGGAACCGGAATCTACAGAAAAACAATACATGTGCCAATTCCAGAATTAATGTTCGTAATTCCCTGTATGAAAGTGGAAGAAAAGTAGAGTAGAATGGGTCACTATGCAGAGTTAGGCAATGGCAAACCACCTCTGAATGGCTTCTGTCTTGAAAACCCTACAGAGGTTGCCATATGTCAGCTGCAACTTGACAGCAAAAGAAACAAACAAAAACCCAACGACAACAAGAAATGCCTCGTGTGAAACAACTTTTATTTCATATGTATATTTTCTAACAATTTATAAACATGCATGCACTCTTGACAAACTGAAATTGGTAATGGCTACAGTCTTGTTGTCTAAGTCCAGTAGCAGAATGGACTTCATTATCAGTAGTTAAAAAGGCAGAGGAATGTGGCAAATGGTTATGCTTCTTCAAATATCTTTTTTTTTTTTTTTTGTTATCCTAACAGACTTTTGCAGAGAACACTTGGGCAGAGCTTTTTGCTGAGGCAGCCAGTTCTGTGCAGGCAAAAGACAATTTGCAAAAGCAATAGACTGACATTCACTGAAAAAGACTTCTAGAATGATAAGCCATCAGCAAATCCCCCAACACACGCATGGCCTGAAAGATGTATTGGCGTTAGTTCAGAATTAAAGAGGAAAGAAACCCAGTGTAATCCAACACTGTTAACTAGAACATATGTGATATCCTCTACAAATGAGGATTCTTTCACTAAAAACTAGTGCTCATATTGTTCAGAGTTGCTCAAACATGGCAATTGGAATGGAAGCTGTTCCTTGACACTGGAATATTGACACATAGATTGTACTGAATTCATTGGTGAAAAGAGTGGGACCCAATTTGTGCAGCTCTTTCATACTTGGAGGGAATTCAGGGGCTAGTTGGCCTGTTCATTACAGAGCGCAGAAGTGGCTGAACTTTTTCCAGCATTTGATCTTACTTTCTTCCCTTACTTTTCATTATGGTCTTATGGACAGCCTGCACAGTTTTGGACTAGAGCACACCAGTTCTTTTACCAGTTTCGTCTACAGGCAGAGTAAACAAAACAACTACTGGCAGCCGCATCCTGTGTGGAGGAGCTAAGGCTGCATAATACAGGAATTGCTATGGAAATCAGCATTAATCCAAATGTAGCTAAAGTACATAAAAGGTATGAACATAACCCTAGTTCACCAACTAAAGCATAGGCTGTTTACATTTTAAAACAAACTATTACTATGTTAATAACAGATGCCATTGTGCCAGGCACACATTAAGGATCCATTATGTTAGGCACTGTACAAAGAGAGAAAAATATACAATTCTTGTCTCAAATGGTTTAACCAACTACCAATAATATTTTTCAACGGGATGCAGAATGCCCACGACATGCCATATTCTAATGCATCTTTGCATGAGAAAGAACAGGAGACAATAAATGAGAACTGCTCAGTCCTTTCCTTTCTCCTAAGCTGTCACAAAGCATTCTGGGCAGCTGATTTCCTGCCTCCTTTCTCCTAGCCTGTAAAAGGCAGAAAAGAAACAAATCAAACAACTGATCGAGGCAAAGGTCTACCCATAGTGTTGGCCTTAGACATACCTTAAATGAAAAGCCAAATGGATTGAGTCTTTTTTTCGTATGGCATGTACCAGTGAAGAAGGAGACAGAGAATCAGCTTCTCAATGTACCTACTACTTTGTAATGTTGGTTCTGTCTTCCCATTCATTTCTCCCTCCAGATGCATTTCTTTTGCAGATAAATCCCTGGAAGAACAGAGCTGCCTCTAGATTTACCTGGTGTCTTTTGAGCCACAAATCTCTGTGGTTATCTCCACCAGTCCAGCAACTCCCATACACGTAGACTTAATAAGAGGATACATAGCGGGTCCCATTTTAGGAGAAAAGTAGATTAAAGGTGTTGTAATTAATTAAATAAAGAACTAGCATTATTTTGTATGTACTTCTGAATAAAGATGTTTGTTCACCTGTTGCTTCAGTTCACAGTCCGGTTGTAAGTTGCATTCAGAATGGCCAAACTGTTAAATGGAGGTTTGGATGCAAAACGTTCAGGATGCTTGGCCTCAGTGGTGATTTAGTAGGTTCTGTAAGGCATCTGCACAGGTGCAAAGGTTACCAGAAGCTGCAACATGTAATAGCTTATTGTCCAAGCCTTGACTGGCCCATGACCCTTCACGGTAAGCATCAACTTATGCAGGAAAAACTTTATAAGCATCTACTCAGCAAGAGCAAAGCTACTTGACATGATGATTGAGCAAAACAGAGAGGTAATCGGATCAGAAGTTCAACCTGCATGCATGCAAATGCTCAGTTTGATCACATTACGTTTGACAGGCAATCGAAGGTCTCATCCTCTCTATTTCTGATCCATGTTTGTTGGGAATAAAGTAAAATAAAAGAGATTCATACTACACAACAAAGTTTTTAAAAGTCAGAAAAGCCCCACAGCTCTAACCATAGGCTACACCTAGGCCACTGTCATGTGCTATGGTTTATGCACTGTTCAATCTAGAGATATATTTATTAATTAAAATATTTATACTCTGCCTTTCCTCTTGGTTCAAAGCAACTTACAAGTAATAATTAAAATGTTTAAAAGACACCTGCTGTTCTTACCCCATCAAAAGCTCTGGCAAACAAACAAGCTTTGCAGCACCTCCTGAAGATCTCCAGTGAGGGGGTTCCTCTCACCTCTCTCAGGAGCCCATTCTACAGAGCTGAGTCCATAATGGAAAAGACCTAGGCTCTGGTCGATGCCAGACAGGCCCCCCTAAGTGAGGAACAGCCAGCAAGTGGCTACCTGATAGCTATAGATATGTGAGTATAGATGTTTTTATATATATATATATAGCTGTCAAATCACAGCTTAGTACCCCAAAGAGAGTACCCCATCCATCCTCCATTGTTTCCTCCCCCCAATATTGGGATCTCCAGGGGGGTAACTTAAGGCATATTGCACCTCTCTAACACAATACCCCCCCTCATATTTTTCTGAATTCCACATTATATTTTTCTGGCCACAGAATGTTAGTGATGCACAGTTATCATTTGTTGGGTTTGTACTCATTCAGGTTGAATTTTCTGAAACATGAAAGACTGCTGGATATGTTTGGTTCCTTTTCATTCCTTCTGTTCTTTGTCACAGTTTTTCTGGCTATGTGTGAGTAATACACACATGCATTTGTGTACATTACATACTTGGATATGTTTTTTCTTAATCTGCACTTGTGAGCATGATCACTTCAACAGTCCTTTTACTAACCATAACCTTGAACCACTTGCTGGTGCTCATCTAATTCTCCATTTAAAGCCCTAGTACACACGTCTGTCCCTTTCTAAGCCTTCTCCAACTTGCTGGAGCTAATTTAGTTCTTTATGCTATGCTGTCTCTGATGTGCAAGTGCTCAGGTTCCAATCACTATCACGGGGGCTTTACAAAGCAGGCTAGAGTAATGAGTCAGGATTTCTATTAATTAAAAGGATTGTTGATGAGATTGTGTGCATGATTGCATGCTTAAGAGAAAAAAATAATTGCCCAATGTTTTGAAGTGCACAATCACTTATGAACATTACTTACGGAGAAGGAGTGAAATCATGGCAAAGAATGGAATGAAAACCGAGGCAAGAGAAAACCATGCATGTAGTAATTCCAAAATTAATTACAGAAATTCTCTATGAGTAGTCAGAACACACAGAGAGCAGATTACGAGGCACAGCCAATCCTCAGGAGACCCTATGCAATGAAATGGAGGGAAATCAGTCCACCCTTCAGTGGTGTTTTGCCCTTCTTCTGATCCCACCCCACCGTTGAACACTTCTGGGGACCCTGAACAGGTGAAATGGCAGCATAAAATGTTTTAAATAACTAAATACAGTAAGTTTTCACATTCAAATCTCTTTACTTGCTTCAGGAAACTGAAAGCAGGAAAATCACTGAGAGCTGGGTTAGCAAATATAATATATTCTCTTGCAGCCTTTTGCTGCAAGGAACTAACCTCTGCCAGGTCTTGGCACTGGAAAAACTGGTATATGAATCACCTGAAGATCCATTTGTACACCACCAGTCCCATGTGGTTCCTATCAGTGTGGGATGACAGTGGACATGGAACACACCACAACTATAATGTAAGCATTGGTACCTGAGTCAGTGCAACCTACTGAAGATGTTCAGGTCATGCATATGTCCTCTTATCATAAATGGTCTGGTGCATCTTTAAGACAGGACACTCCACTAGCCATCATTTAGAGTCAACAAAGTAGAGTCATAAGGAGCTGTTAGTATAGAAACAACTGGCAATTCATCAGAGTCCTGGAAACCCTTCCCTACTATTAGTCAGCATTCTGATTGTCTTTATTTTAAAAGTGCTTTTTATTTATTTAAAAAGGATGATTCATATTAGGATAATGAACACCTCCATTAAGCTCTAAATTAACTCCTGTTGCTTTGATTTGTATACCACCATTCAGCCGGACTGAAATTTCTCTTCCTTTCATACTACCTGCTTGCATCATGATAAGGCTTTATTGTCCCTTTCATTTCAGTCTCTTTATGTGATAAGAATTCCCTAGGATCCCACAAAAGACTGTCATTACAACATGATGCAATCGACTCCATATCACTATTCTAAGCACACACACACCCATTTTTTGCCTACAGTCACAGGTTTGCCATTGGTTTCTGCCCAGCATGTCATCCTGTACCCCAGGTTCATCTTATCCTAACAACTTTCCTCTAGGTCTCATCCCGGAAATCAAACGAAATAATGCAAAATAATGGAATAACAATAATAATGAAATAATAATGAATGAAATAACAATAATCTCACTAATTGACAAAATAATGCATTTCTTTTGTACAGGTGAGGTGCCGGATGGCACCCTGTCCAAAAAATTATTTCCTGCCATTTTAATGCCTGTTCTGTACTTTGTAAAGGTAAAGCCCATGGTCTTCAGGAACTTCTGAACTGATCAGGGAAGCCCTGCATGACACGTAGGGTTGCCAGGTCCGTCTTTGCAACTGGCGGGCGGTTTTTGGGGCAGAGCCTGAGGAGGGCAGGGTTTGGGGAGGGGAGGGACTTCAATGCCATAGAGTTCAATTGCCAAAGCGGCCATTTTTCTCCAGGTGATCTGATCTCTATCGGCTGGAGATCAGTTGAATTAGCAGGAGATCTCCTGCTACTACCTGGCAGTTGGCAACCCTAACGCTATGGCATTGAAGTCCCTCCCCTTCCCAAACCCCACCCTCCTCAGGCTCCGCCCCAAAAATCTCCCGCTGGTGGCTAAGAGGGACCTGGCAACCCCAATGACACCAGATAAGCAGATTACACCCCCACAGGTGACAAGAATGGGTGGAGAGATGGGGAAGCCAGGAACGATTTGCGGCTGCCCTCAGTTGTAGGCCTGGTAGAATAATTCCGTTTTACAGGCCCTCCCTGCAGAACTCCTTAAGGTCACACAGGGCCCTGATGTCACTCGGGAGAGTATTCCACCAGTCTGGGGGCCAGGGCCAAAAAAGTCCTGGTCCTTGTTGAGGACAGCTGCACATTCTTCAGGCTGGGGACCACCAGCAGATTGTTATTTATGCAGCGTAAAGCTCTCTGGAGAAGCAGTATTTTATACTAAGGCATCTGATCAATAAATGCATTTCAGAGTGGATTTCACAAGCTCAGTAAGAGCAGTGTTTTATCAAGGGCACGACTTATCCTGGTTCGCAATATGTAACATTATAATGTATGCTTTGAGACACACTTCACTGACAAAGGGTTGCAGCTGAGCCAGCAGAGGGAGCCTTCATTCACATACACACTATATTCAATATCCTGAGATGTATGAAACCAGAAAATGAAAGTTTGCCATTTCACTTTGTTTATAATCCATTTAATTAGCTGTTCAATGCAAACAGAAAGCTCTTGCTATTATTTTGAAAATGTCTCAAAATATTCCCCAGCACAGCTTAAACAGATGTAAGATGTCAACAGGCTGACTGGAGCGGCAAAAGGTTTGTTTGGGGAGGGGAGGGACTTCAATGCCATAGAGTCCAATGGCCAAAGCAGCCATTGTCTCCAGGTGGACTGATCTCTATTGGCTGGAGATCAGTTGTAATAGCAGGAAATCTCCAGCTAGTACCTGGAGGTTGGCAACCCTAATGACAAGGACTCCTTTTTCATTCTCTTTATGGATAGAGAGTGAGTCCTTTTGCTCAGATTGGTGGGGAAAAGGGGCAGGATTTCAGAAGAGGAATAAAAAAAATACCAATGCTACACTGTGGATTACGACATCAAGGAATGCTGTTGTTAGGGCATGTCCTAATCTGTTGATTTGAGATTTTGGTTGCATTTGTGGGCTAGTCTTACTGCTTTCACTGAGTGTTTTTTAGATGTAGTAATGGCTTTTTAGAAGTAATTATGGCTGCTGATTTTAGTGATTTTAATGTTGCAGATTGTCTGCCTCTGGTTTTCATTAGTTTTTATTTTGTTGCATTTTATTTATTGGAAATAGAAACTTTTTTGAGAGTGTGGTTTAGAAATTTATCACATACATAAATCAATACCTGGTTATCTTTCTCCCTAGAAACAGAATTGTGTTCATTAGATCTTGCAAGGAACTTACATGGGGAAACAGGGAAATATCAGTCCTATATTTCCCAGTGTTAAAAAGAACTTCTTTTCTGTATGCGTCTTCTTTTGAGTACTGCAAAGCTTGGGACCAGTCAGATTTTGCAGCCTCAACACCTTGAAGAAGCAGCTCTGGCCAACCTCACCCTGGCCATGGGTATTACCACGAGCTTGGCAACCACTTTTCAACCAGCAGTTGTAAACCTATCAAATTTCCCATCAATTTCCCCCCCTGAGATTGTCTGCCCAATGAGTAAAAGAGAAATAAAGTTATTAGAACACTTTATTTAACGATTTTTCCTTCCTTGACACTAAGGAGGCCATTTTGCTGGTGAAACCTGTTTATTAAATGATCCTTTTACATCTTTCATGTTTCGTTTATTTAAAAAAATGTTTTATGAAGCTGTCACAGACCAAAAGTATAATTTTTTTTATATGTCATTGAAATAAAGATGCAATGTGGGATCATTTTTTCATGGCAGTAAAGTAAAAGGGGAAAATAGTAGCAATTTTCTCTTTTGAACATGCCCTATTTAAAGGAATGGATGTCACGAAAATGCAAAAATAGCCAAAAATGATACTGTGGTCAAAGACTTCCTCACTACCTATCTCCCTGTTGCTCAGTGTCTCTCTTGTGGCTATTTAAGATATTCTGCCTTCTCTCCCCCCACCCCTTTGCTCTCTAGGTCCAAGAAAAGGTCAGCCAAACAAATAAATCTCGAGGAAGAGAAGTCCATTTATACTCCACTTGAACAAACGGGAAGTACAAATTCCTCTCTTCTTGAAGATTGCAGACAAATTGCATTGCAAGTGACTTTCTCCCCACCTCCACTAAGAAGGAAGAAAAACAACTTCCTTGCTATTTACCCCAATTTAAGGAAAATTTGCTGCATTCTACTTCATAGAACTCTAAACAATGTGCACAAAAAAGCCCCCTATGTACTCTGCAGTGTGTAAGCTTTTGTGTGTGTGTGTGTGTGTGTGTGTGTGTGTGTATGTATGTATGTATGTATGTATTTACAATAGCATATTTTGAATACTGAAATTGCTAGTTATATACAGCAGAGTTGTTGCAGGCAGAGAGTGAAGGTCTTTATATCTATATATAAAGACCTTCACTTCCTGCATGCAACAACTGCTGTATATAACTAGCAATTTCAGTATTCAAAATATGCTATTGTAAATGGGGAAAATATTTGCTGGCTACTCTGGAAAAGACAATAATACTAGGAAAATCTGCAAGCAGCAGGAAAAGAAGACCCAGCACGAGATGAATTGACTGTATAAAGGAAACTACAGCCCTCAGTTTGCAAGACCTGAGCAATGCTGATACTGATAATACATTTTGGAGGATATTCGTTCATAGGGTCACCATAAGTCCGAAGTGCCTTGATGGCACTCGTTACACGAGCACCCTGGAAGCCATAATATAATTTTACAGCTCATGAAACAAAAATTAGTATTTGCCTTCTGACAATTCTATCTGTTAATACTGAGGACTGCATTTTTTACTTTTTGAAACATGTATGGGGTATACACCCATATTTTCTGCTTTACGTGAGGATTGAAAGCAGAAGTGTTTGAAATCCCCTTAAGATAAACGGCATTATATGTCTTGTTTTGATTCCACTTTTCTTCCAGGGTTGGCATACTTCTAGGGCATATACTTAAAAAGTCAGATATGTTGGTCCAGATTAATCCAAGATTAAGGTCAATGATTTCACTACCAGGAGGATGGCTTTCAAAGCCTAAGAGATATAGGCACTCATCTGCTTTCATTACAAACATGTTATGAGAATGCATGATAGTATGTCACATTCTCATCTTCTTCCTACTTAAAAATAAAAAGAGGGGGAAAACTAGTAGGGATGGGTGCATCTGAATGACATTTATGCTAAACAAGGGATCATCTCTATTAGCAATGTAAATCTACAAATACTTTCGTAACAGTGGTGAATTGCAAGTCTCAGATATTCCACAACTCCTCCTGGTCTCCTCCCTCTGTTACAAGTTCTCTCACTTCATTCCTTAATGGACATCTTTATGATGAATGGAGGAGGAAAGGTGGCATGGTGTAGCCCAATCTCGGCTGTTACCACACTAGGTATTCCCAGCGATGTATTAAGAGTGTGGAAATGTTATAAAAAATACTGTTCGCACTTTGGCCCCTTTAGCTGTGAAGACGTCTTCCGACCATTTTTTAGCCATGGCATCCAAAAACCCTTTTAAAGCGATGTTTTTTATAACATTTCCAAACTCTTGATACATCGCTGGGAATACTTAGTGCGGTAACAGCACTTGTCAGATCTCAGAAGCTGAGCAGGGTTGGTACATGGAAGGGAGCCCACCAAGGAAGACTCTGCAGAGGAAGGCAAAGGCAAACCACCTCTGCTTCTCACTTGTCCTGAAGGCCCTTTGCTGGGGTCGCCATAAGTCGGCTATGACTTGATGGCAATGTACACACACACATACGACGAATGGAAGAAAGCACGCTTGCACAAAGAAAGATTTAATTTAGACTCAGCTAACTGTCCCCTACCAGTTCTGTTCTCATTTCCCCCCTTCTTTGCTAAATACTTTCTCAAGTAACAGAAGCAACTTCAGCAAGATAGCACTGCTAATGAAACAATCATACTGCACGCTACAATACCTCATTAAAAGTAGTATTCCCTCGAAGGGAGAAGAATGCAGAATTCGTTGCTTTAATATTTGCCAACTGCTTATTCACAGAGTCATCCTTGCTCGGAGGTCCAAGGCTGCCTTGGCACAAGCCATGCAGAGGAATAATGTTTGTTGAGGGGATTTCCTGCTGCTCAGCAGTGCACCTGCTTTTGAGCACCTCAGGCATTTCTTATTATTCAGAGTGTTTTTGTTTGTTTGGTTTTGCTGGCATGGGAGAAGTCAGAGCAGAATGGATGGTGAGCCACTTCTAGAACAAATCTTTTTCAGCATTTGTCACATAAATAGTACACTGGGTCATGTTTATACATACACACATGTACCTGAATGAATCCTGGGGTGGAAAGGAAAACATAATGGCCCAGCTGCAAGAAAAAGACTAGAGAAAGTACACAAAAAGCACAGGAGAAGAAAATCAATATATACAGGAGTCAGGTAGCTGACTATTCTCAGGAAAGAAAAGAAAACGTAGGCAGATTTTACTTTCCTGTAAGAGGTTTATAGCATTCCCTTTCTTAGAGTGCACAGCATATTTAATTTATTCCACAAACATAACTGGACATTTGTTCATGCCTAGCTCTAATTTTCAGCAATCAAATATGGCCAAGAATTGGCATATGCAGCCCCCACCTTAAATTCATTGTCATCGGTTGAGCCATATTGCAGCCCTACGCCTAAGAAGTGACAGAAAAGGCAGAGCACATTCTATGGAATGTATACATTATATGTACTGGAAACGGGCACAGCTTCCCATGTGAAAATAAAACAATATGTTTTTAACAAAGCCTGGTATTTTCCATATTTAGAGGGGAAATGTGATATTTCCTAAATATAGACTCTTATAATAACCCAGATACATAACCTAATGTGATAGTTCAAAGATCACATATTGGCTAAGTCTAGTTTATAAATGATACTGTCATCTAATGCAAAAGCGCCACAGTAATTTATTATGGTTTGATATACTACCTTCATATAGAAATGCCATGTACTTGCTGGAATATAAAACCCCCTAAAGTCCCCCTATATCATGCACTGCCAATATGATTTCACCAGGTTCTATAAGGTTTTGCGGTCATGGCAAGCCCATATTTAAATCCTAATTGACTTCAATGGATTCAGAAGAGTATAATCCTGTTTAAGAATACAATGGGAGTCACTCAAGGAGGTTGTGTTAGATGTGTATCCTTGAGTGCAGGACTAGAGAATGAGCTGTATAGTGGGACTCTACCAATTACAAATCATTTAGATCTGTCCTAAACATACAATAGAATAAATCTAGGTTGCTTGCTAGACACATGTACAGAGATTCCACGCTGAGGTGCTACATTTGAAGATAGTTTGTCATCCATATGATATAGAGCTGTCAGGTCTTAGATAAAAGAGCAGCAAAACTTACAGAGACACATTTTAAACTCATAGGGTGGACCCAGTGCAAGGACCATGCAAAATCCATGTAAGCAGCTCCAATCTTTCTGGCTCTCTGTCAGACAGAAGGGAACAATCCCCTCCTCCCCACTTCAGCCTTCCAACTCATGGGGCTATTAATCCATGTGAGACCTGCAACCCTGCTTTTCTAGTGGTCAGAAATGGCTGATGGGAGGGAACGTTGGAAAACTTATTGCTGTAAGCACCTACCGCTGATGGATCACAGGACCCATTCCAGTGTAACTGGCAGACTTAGATTCTGTTAAAGAAGTTCTATTTTAAAGTACAGTTGGTCTACTTGATTTCTAACTTCCAAACACAGTCTGCTGGTAGAAGTGAAGTTTCTATTAAGAGGGAAGTTCAGCCAAAAGGACATGAGCCATGCATGGGCAGCGAGGGAGTGCTGATACAACAACTCCTATTGCTATTGCTCTGTCAACGTGGGACTCAAGTCAGATTCCATCATTGGTGCAAAGGAGCACACTGTCCTATTGTGATTGCAGTGAGGCACTGTGGTCTGACTTAATGATGCCTCATTGCTAGGGTTGCCAACCTCCAGGTACTAGCTGGAGATCTCCTGCTATTACAACTGATCTCCAGCTGACAGAGATCAGTTCACCTGGAAAAAATGGCCGCTTTGGCAATTGGACTCTTTGGCATTGAAGTCCCTCCCCTCCCCAAACCCCGCCCTCCTCAGGTTCCGCCCCAAAAACCTCCCGCTGGTGGCAAAGAGGGACCTGGCAACCCTACTCTTTGCAGAGCTGCTCACAGAATCAGGCACAAAAGCCACATTGCTCAGGTCTAAGCACAGCATGTCTAGGAATGTTAACAGGCCTGACAGAGGTTGTGAAGATCAGGCAGAGGAAAAGTTTAGAGAGGCTCTTGTAGGTTATCCGGGCTGTGTGACCGTGGTTTTGGTATTTTCTTTCCTGACGTTTCGCCAGCAGCTGTGGCAGGCATCTTCAGAGGAGTAACACTGAAGGACAGTGTCTCTGGAAAGAAAATACTAAGACCACGGTTACACAGCCCGGATAACCTACAAGAACCAATGAACTCTGACAGTGAAAGCTTTCGACAATATTTAGAGAGGCGGTTTTTTGTTAATTTTTATTTAAAATATTTTAATTCTGCCTTCCCCCAAACCCCAAGTCAGTTTACAACAAATATGAAAGAGTTAGAAAATGTTAGTATGTTTACTTTTTTAAAGCACACATACTAAAAAAAGAAGGAAACATTCATTAGGCTGCTCAAATTACAAAATGTTAATCAGAGTTTAAATACTTTAAAAACCCAACAAACTTGGGCATCTTTCTGGCTTTCCTGAAAGTTGAAAGGTATAGTACCTTCCAAACCCCTTCTAGCAGTTCATTTTAAAGAACTGGGACAATAAGCAAAAAGGTCATGAATGGGCATCAGATGAATTAACCTGTTTGACTGGAGGGAGAAGCAATTAAAAACTGAAATCAAAATAACTCAGGAATGCAAGGGTGTATCTTGACTTAAAAGTGGCAAAAGAAAATGCCCAATCCAGACAGCTGCCATAATAGGAGTCTCCCAAATTACACTGCCTAGGCTCGAAATCACCCACCGTGCAAAAGGAAAGAGTGCACTGAACACTCAAGGATGCATTAGTTGAAGTACCCCCCATGTACACAAACAAGCATAGCCACATCTGCTGCAGACACTAGGAAAAAGAACAGAGGAGACCAGAAACAGTATCTGGCAACAGACACATTCCACTCCTCATTCATAGCTCAGCTTTTGAAATAATTAGCAATTCTGAACTACAAAACATTGTCCTAGTGGGATAATAAACTCCAGCATCTGTCAGAAAAGCTAGTGCCTATCAAATTGCCAAGAGAAACATTTTTCTCCTCATTCAATTCGCATCTAAATTGAAAACAACCCCGGAAAATATCCAGTGGCACCAAATCACTAAATGTCTCTGAGAGGATGCAAGCTGTTCACCATCACAGACAAAGCTCCCCAGCCATGCAGCGATCACTCACCCAAATTAACAAATCATTTAATTTAGATAGGAAAAGAATATCTAATTGACTGATGACGTGTACCCAGATGGCACTGTAAACTGGAGAAGTTAAAAAAAATCAGTGTAGCAGCCCCCATCAGAGTCAACACTGTTTGCCCACAAAAGAGGAAAATGGCAGCCTACAAAGATCAACAAAACATCTTTGAACTAGGAAAGGCAGCGCTACATTCCTGAGCCTTGCGATGGCCAGGGACGGCTTAGCCAAGGCGCCACTGTGGCTCCTCCAAAGAGTTTCCCTGGCTGCCACAAGACTTTATAAAACCTTTTTAAAAGGTAAAAAAAGAAAATGGGTCTTTCCCCCCCATTGAAAACAGCGATGTTGCACCAGGAAAAACCTGGCAGAGCAACGCTGTTGTTCAAGGGGGCGTTCCCAGGCTGGAGGGGCTTTGGAAGCTGAATACCATCAACTCTGCCACCGGGATTGCCCTAGGAACACTCCCCATGCTGGTGCCACATTTCTCTTCTGGGTTTTAGGTACTGGAGAGACTGAAGCGTCAGAGGAACGGTGTGCAGCTCTGCGTCACCCAGGTGCCGACGGAACTGTCTCTGCCACCAGCATAAGTGCCTCTTATCACACCGCCTCAAGACCACTTTCAGCGCCCCACCTCAGGAATGGCCTTTATGTCTAGTCATTTCTCCTTGGTTTCAGCATCATTGTGGAGGATGGTACATGAGTGCTAAATGCAGCAAAATCACTTGCTTACACCAGACATAAGGTAGTACAGGAAGTAGCAAGAGCTACTTCTGGCTCTTAAGGTATTTATAACATTTATCTGGTCTCCTGGCCAGATGACAAATGCTGAAATTTACAAGTCCCTTAACCTCTCAGCATTATAAACTGGTTTGCACATGTGTGGAAGGTTTCAAACAGGATAGAGATTTTTTAAAATAAATATGTGCTTTATGAACTAGTTGGCATCGATTAGAGGTAGTTAATTATTTATTTCTCATAATTTTATCCCTACAATTCCCAAAGCAACTTACAAACAAAACCTAAAAACAACCAAGTAACACTCTGGAACAATAAAATAATTATACAGCCACAGTTTAAAACCAATCAATAAAGCAATCTTTGCAAACAAGTCAAAAGCCAATTGAGCAGTAATGAAAAAGACCTTCCACCATTTCCTACAGACAATCAAAAGCCTTACAAAATGAAAAACTCTGCAACATGCTTCCTGAAAATACTCAAGAAAGGAGCGCAGCAAACAACCAGATGGGAGATTGTTCCAAGGGGATCCACGACTTAAAAGTCCTCGCTCTTAGAGGTATCCAACCTAATTTTTACTATGACCTCCTAGGATCAGGACAATCAATCCCAATAGGAACCTGATTGTTATTTGAAGTTGTGGACAAATTCCCTCCACCCTAGAATTCACTCCAGTATTTCAAGGTGGACCAGCACGCTGTTTATAAACTGGAACCCAGTAGCATACGCTTAGATGGCAGAAAGGTGGGGGTTAGGGGAAGAAGCCATCAAGCACAGAGCACTCAAGCTCTTGGTTATGCTAATGATTCTGGCTGAAGCAGGACAATGGTTTACCATCCCACACCTTACTGGAAGATGATGTGCAAAAGAACAGAGAGGGAAGCAGCCAAAATACTAGAATGTATTCTCCTCCTCTTGAGGCAGGAAGATCAAAATGATCCCATGATGGGAACAACTCCCCAAGGTAGATTAAAAATTCTCAGGACACAGAAAAGACCTTCTTTTACATCTTGGGAGTACAAACCACGAAGGACTAAACTTTTACCTAGGGACTCCATCTTGACCATGCAGCAAGAGAAAATAAGAAGTTCCAACAATGGGAACTAAAGTAGTCCTGAACTTTGGCCTTTTATGCATGGGTTGTTACCATCACAGTCACCCCCCTGACTACTTTGAGGCTTTGTTTTAATAATGCCTATATTTCTGACCTTCAGAAGTTGCCTTACCCTCCCCTCACATTTCCCCTGTGTTTTCAGGATGCTGTTTTACTCAACTTTAAAGTGTACCTCGATCTCAAATTGAAACCCAGTCCTGTATATACTTGTCACTTCAGGTTTTTCTCCCCAGGCCCATTCTCATTTCTCCCTTCCACATGTCTGTCCCCCTCATCCAACCCCTCCCCTTGAAGCCATTATCGAGTGCACTAGTGAGAGAATAATGCTAGAATACCATGAGGCTGCTTTAGTCAGTTTCAGATTGAACAGCTGACAGAACACTGAAATATACTTATGTGGCTGCTTATCTGGTCAGTTTCAGTTCTCTTATAGGCATGAAAGCCTTTTTTTGTTTGCAAGTGCAAGACTACCGATGACCATGCGAGTATTTTTATGTTCTTATGACCCCTGCATTGAGCTACACAGAAACAAATTGGTCGGAGGTGTGTGTGGTTGTCTGGTCCCTTCTCTGCTTTGGATGTAAAATGGCCACTTGGTTCAGAGCAAATGAAAGAATCCCACTGTGGGGCTGGCGGGGGCTGGTGACGTATTTCAAAAAATACACCACAGCCAAATATTAAGCAGTGTTTTTGGGGGGAGGGACTCACACATGTTTAAGAAGCTATGCATTTTCACTGGGGATGCATAATTGATCACAAGGTACTCCTGGAATGTTTCAGGGCAAAATACCCCTGTGCATAGTGTTTTGAGAATTTGACTGCAAATACTGTGCAGTTAGAGAGCAGCAGATCCAGCGTAAACAGACCATGTATTAAAGGCTATTAACTATTGTAACTTCCAAGTAAAGCTAGCCTGTTCTACATCATTTAGGATAAGTACCGAGTGTAGAGTAGGGAAAGGGGACTACATGCTTTCACTTTTGCTTTGTTGCCTTGCTCAGCCTGAATGCTTCAACCGACCAAGTGTATTCTTTTTATTCATTTATTAAACTTCCATATATTTTGAACGCCTTAAGCCTGGTCTGTGGAAACACACTATGCCAATTTGGTCTTGGTATCTGAACTGTGGTAATGAGAAGGGGCAGTAGGTTAGCTCACCATCCCTGGACCATGATAGATTGACATTGCAAAGTTGCAGTAGATTACCCCTGTGCTTGCTTGTAGGAGTGTAGCACAAGGTGTGGTACTAGGCAGACCCTCTAAATGGCAGTGCATGTACAGGGTGCTAGACATACGACTCCATTTAATAGGAAATAATCTCAGAGTCGCTGATGGCAGCAAGAATTTGGCACTCCTGGGGAGCGAGGAAAAAGGGTGGCATCACTAACTTCCTAGGGACTAACCCAAAGGGACAAGGAACAGTTACAAAGCTGTTCCTTTACAGAAGTGATCTTTTGAGGCCTTGCTTCAGATGACCCAGCTACTGAGGTTAAATGAGTGTTGACCTGTTCCTTCCTAAAAGTGTTTATGTTATTTGGTCTCTTTGTTTCTATGTTTGATCATTTTAATTTTTGTAATCTGCCTTGGAGACTTTTTATAAGTGGGAGGGCAGGAAATAACTGCCTTAAATAAAAATAAAATCAACAAGGGAACCAGAGCAGGGACTTACTAGAAGTAATTCTTCACACAAAGCATAGTTAAATTGTGGAACTCCCTTCTGCAGAATATGGTGATGGCTGCCAACTTAGAAGGTTTTAAGAGGGGAGTGGACATGTTCATGGAGGAGAGGGCTATTCGTGGCTACTAGTAAAAATGCATACTAGTCATGATGTGTACCTATTCTCTCCAGGATCAGAGGAGCATGCCTATTATATTAGGTGCTTTGGAACACAGGCAGGATAATGCTGCTGCAGTTGTCTTGTTTTTTGGGCTTCCTAGAGGCACCTGGTTGGGCACTGTGTGAACAGGCTGCTGGACTTGATGGGCCTTGGTCTGATCCAGCATGGCTTTTCTTATGTTCTTATGAAGAACTTTGCATATAGATAAGTTTATTTATGGGATAAGGATCTAGCTCAGACCTTTAAAGCAACTCCACTTAAAACAAACAAACAAAAACCCTTGCTGCTGTCCCTTTAAACACATGGGAAGAAGGTTTTAAAATGCTGGAGAGGCTTTTAAATTTTTTCAGTTGCCCTTTAGAAAACATTACTGGTTTCTCTCCCCTTTTAAATTAACATCTGTCATCTGGCAACCATGAGAAGATCTTTTAAATGTCTCCTGCCCTCCCCACCATCCATTAGATTAAAAGTGTCAATATTTTAAAAATGAGGATTGAGAAAAAAGGCCAAACATTCAGCTGGCATTTGAAAAAGGAGGGGGGAAAGGTAATCCAAAACCACGTGACCAGTTTGATTCCCATCCTTAATACAAACTTTTTCCACATTGTTACTTTAGACACTAAAATGACCAGCAGGAGCAATCCTACAGTTTAAAAGCACAACACAGGAAACAGCCTTCATAGTTACAACTTGTAGTGTGACATCACACTATATGGTATCATCCTGGCAGAAACAATAGGGACTGGGAGGCCAGTGTACCAGCATACACTTTCTATGTTATTGACTTTGGCAGCTTGCAAGTATTTCCATGTTTGATTCACATTTTTACAGGGTTCACCAGTTTGTTCAGTATTGCCTATAAACAGTTTCTAGTCATTTAGTGAGCTCTTGTGCTTTGAATTGATTTGCCAATTAATTAATCAATGAAAACAAGTATATACTTCAGTGCTTTATTCTGAGATACTTAAGATAATTGTAATTCTTTTTTAAAGTCACTATAAATTTGGTGAATAGTTAGATACATATAAACTGTTGCTAACACAGTTGTCAGCACAACTTAATCCCACAAATTAATCAAGCTAAAAATCTACTTTTTAACCTATTAACAAACTGAGTCTTTCAATTATATGATTGAGTGTTAAGTCAAAAAAGAGTTGAGAATCACCTGACTTCTAGTAAGAGACAATGACATATTTTGGAAGCCCTGCATGCCAGATCATCATTTTTTTGCCCAGCTTGGCAAAACAAACATACAACAGGAAAAACAGCCAGGAATTGTGACTACTTATAATCTCTTACAACCAGTTCTGAAAGGGGGGGCAAATGCCCATAGGAGCTGGCCTGACGCCTACATCGGTGTCCATGCCACTTGCACCGTGCAAACTTGCACAGACGCTGGTGTAGGGCAACACAGTATTCGGATGCCGGCATGGCCTCCCACCAGCATTTCCCCAGCATATTTCCTTGCACCAGCATCCTGGGGGGCGTTCCAGGGGCATGCTCGGGGTGGAACTGCCTTTAGGCAGCCTCCTAACCCCTTTGGGGCTGAATACACCTGCAAAATTCATGACGCAGCCTCATGGAACTCTATGAGGAACCCACAGGGCTTTTTACAAAATATCTATTTTTTAAAAAAATTGGCTTGCTGCACTGGCAGCAAGCTGCTCTGGAGGCGGTGCACCTATGCTGCCTCATGCCACTGCAGATCCACTCCCCTCCACCCTCAGAATTGCACAGTTACTCATCCCAGAGAATATCCCTGCAGGATATTCTATGAAAATGCTACAAGAATTTTAGGGAAGCCTGTTGAATATTGATATTTATAGGGAATTCTTAGGATGTTAGGAGGCCAGCAGTTTTGTCAGAATGCTTTCTCATTCACTGTTAAATTTCAAGGTCAAAAATGTGATATGGCAACTGACCAAACAAGCACAGCGAGAGAAAGACTTCTGATGTTCATTTCCAGTCCTCTGAAACCCTAAGATTGCTGTTAAATATTTTTCACCAACTTTGTGACAGCTATTGCAACATATATAAACTACAAGTGGTGTCTACATACTTGAGGATTCTGACTCCTTTGCTCCTCCCCATCTGTCATGGCAGGCATCAGAGAAGGAAAAGAGTGCAACTTTTTTTTTTTTTTAGGTGTCAGTGTTAAAAATAAGTAATAAAGGAAAGCTGCTCACCTTCATTTACTCTGTCAGCTGCATTTTTTGCAAACTATGAACAATGCCGGTCAGAATTTCTCTCCTTGCTTTAAATGTCAAAATTGTTATGACTGTATGGTCAGGAGCATTTCATCAAGAGAGGAAAACTCCTTCCAGTATCTGTCAGTGGAGTGAGCCCCAGGACTCCTATGAAGAATACAGCTTGGACTGACAGTATGTCTATCACTACAAAAAGAAAGTGAAGAACAGAAGGCATATTTGGATATTTCTCCCCTCCATGGTCTTCTTTTTGATCTGTCAAAGACAGTTAGTTTAACAAAATGAGAAAAAATAGACCAGGGGAAAGCCCTTGCTGAAAGCTACCTCTGTCAGCACAAAGAGTGAGATGCCTTGCAGGGATAGAAGAGGCATGTGAGATTCCTGCAGCCATGTATCCAGTCTGGTCTCGCACTCCCCTTGCTCAAAGTACGGCCAAAGTTATTGTGTGCAAGTATCCATTCTGCAAAGCTGGTCTGAGGAATCTCCTGACTCCGCATAGAGGCTACTTGAGGTTCCTGTAAGCCCTGTTTCAAACCAAGCAAACGGCTGACAGATCATACAGCAGAGGTGTAGGATCCCAATAATATTCCACACTCATTGATACACTGCCTACTAATAGGTTACTCAAGACAAAACCTGGAGAATATCACCATTGCCACCTCTTTACCAAACCCACACAGCTCAATACTCTCCTGTCGTGCCTCTCAATGGCTCCTAAAATTCACTGCAGGTCTCTAGGACAGAAAACTCTATTGGGTTGCCCCAGATGACTGCTAGGATATGGCTGATCAAGGTTGTAGATGTCCACCTGCCAATAGGGATGCACACTGCACAAGTATGCACTGGTTCTCAATAGCCTTCTGACATAATACAGAAGGAAATTATTTGATCCCTCAGAATAAATAATCTGTGCCTTCCTAATTTTTTTTTATTATTTTTTTTGCATTTTTTTCTCAGTTTGGAAGCTAATTTGCTTGGACATCATGCTATGCGCCTCAGATAGGAAGGGAACCCCCAGACTTTGGCTGGCTTTTTCCACTATTCCTCGGCAATGCTGAACTTCTGAACCTGAAAACCGATGGACAGCTCAGCTCACAAATGCCTGGAAGATGGGGCAATCCCTTTGCAGGCCCATAAAATTGGACCCCCTGTCCCAAAGTTCATCAAACTTCGACAACTATCTAAGGAGAGTCCCTTGCAGCTATGCTGCAAATTTGGTGACTTTACCTCCAAAAATGCCCCTACAGGGGCTTCGGAAAAAATCCCCATAGACTATAATGGACCTGAATATTTCAGTAAACCCGGAAATAAAGCCGAAATACCCCTTTACCAGTATGGGTATTTGACTTATTCGAGGTTTACCAAAAAAATCGGGCCCAATAAACCTGAACCCAAAATTTACCCCCCGCCCAATTTTTTTTTGCACAACCCTACTCTAATTGAAACTCACTGTAGGAGCAACAGAATAATCAATATACTTTCTCGACATGAGTATCAGGTGCTGTTTCCAATAGGATTAGGAATCAGGTCCTTCAGATTTTAAAGCTGAGGCTAGATAAACAGCCTGAATGACCTAGCAAGTGCTATTCACCCATTCTTCACTCTGACTGACTCCCAGTCTAGTCTCCTGATTGGCTGGAAGCCATATGACCCTTTTGGGTCAGATCACATCCCAAGCCCTGAATATTCTGTTGGCAGCCATAGTTTTCAGTTTAACTTGCTTTTCTCTCTCTCATTTCCTCTTCTCCCTTGCCATATCCTTGCTTGGTGACAGACTGGTTTGGACTTAGGCCTCAAGTCTTTTGGCGGCATGACTCATAGAAATTGCACAAAACTAAGTATTTTAATTGCTAGTTGGAAAGAGGGGTTTTATTTGACCGAATCACTGCTGGACTCCACACCTGGCCCATAGAGTGGAATGCAGATCTCAGAGCCTACATCAAGCAATAAGAACAAGAACAGAATACATATCAAACAGGTTCCCACTCATGCACCAGATCTTATCCTGGATTACAAATTTGCTTTGCCCTTCCCAAGCCAGTCCACACAATGCACACCTCACATGGCTATCCTAGTGTGAAGGCTGCATTTTTGAAATAGCTGCTACATTCAATCTGGGAGATTAATGACCAAAAGAATGTGCCTGTCTCAGAGATGAAAGAGTTTTGTTAAAAGCATGAGAGTAATTATGTTCACATTAGTCACAAAACACTGCACATTCCCAGAGGTTTCAGATGGGTGTGTTGTTTATTCTATTTCCCCTCACTTTTTGTTGCATTAATTGGTTCAAATTACCTCTAAAGCTGAGATAAGCGTACTTATTCTCATGTCCCTGACTACCCAAAGTGTCATTCAACCCAAACCAGAGCTGATGGTTCAACCAGAACCACTGACCATAGGACACAGCTGAAAAGGTCATTAATTATTTTCCTCTGCTGATGATATTTGTAAACATGGAATGGAACACTGATAAACAAGAGCACACATGAAGTTATGCATACATCTCTACTGCACAGTTTCAGGAAACACACTTTAATTGTCATCCTACATGGGTTGATCCTTTTGAAACTTTCCAGGGACTGAGTAAACATGACGGTGCCATCAGTCACATTTGCTTCATAGCACTGCCTCTACTCCTTCCAATGTGACATTTATACACTTTTTCAGAATCACCTCAATCTGGTCTGGGGGGCTGACGTGCTTCATAGATCCTATCAGGGACCCCACACCCATGCCCACATCACTCCAGCTGAATCTGGAGCACACAATTGTTTGCAACGGCATGAGTGATGTAGGGAGGCATGTGCATCCAATCCCTGCTCTACCACAGGCTGATAGAGTGAATCAGTCTTTCACTTTAGTCATGCGATGACTTGGAAGGGGATCCACCTCATTGACCTGCTCCACTGTCACCTTGCTTTGGACACTGAAACATGTGAAACTTTTTTTTTTTTTGGCTGCATGTAAGGATGACGTATGATGAAGAAGATGAGTTGGTTTTTATACCCCACTTTTCTCCACCTTTAAGGAGTCTCAAAATGGCTTATAATCGCCATCCCCTCCCCACAACAGACACTTTGTGAGGTACGTGGGACTGAGAGAGTTTGAAGAGAACTGTGACTAGTCAAAGGTCACCCAGCAGGGTTCATGTGGAGGAATGGGGAATCAAAATCTGGTTCTCCAGATCAGAGTCCACCACTCTTAACCACTACACCACGCTGGCTCTCTGCACCTTAAAAAGAACGGGCAACACATGGAGTCTGCTAGTGAGAGGCAGTGAAAGATTAGAGCAGTTTTGATTATGAGCAGCTCTTGTCAGGCATCTCTGTAGCCCAGGGAGTGTGTTGCATATGGTGCCATGTCCCAGAGGGACCCCTCTATTTGTGCATCCCAAAAGGCCCTCTAACTTAGCCTCCAGACTTTGGATAAAATAATCAGTTTGATATTGTGTAGGTGCCCCTAATCTAGCAGAAATTTCACCTGGATGCTCCCATGCGGGAGTAGCCCACCTGCTGAAATGCTCCAAAGAACACACTGATTAAAGGCCTTCTTGTCTTCAGCCTCCCAGAAGTTCTCTCACACTCAGGAGTAATTGACTCAAGTTTGCTGGACAATAAGGCCTTCTTCATACAACCTTCTTCATTCTACAACCTACCCAAGTAATTCAATCCCAAATCCAGGGAAATCTCATCAATCTGCTGTTAGCCTTTGTCAGACCAGCCTGAGCCAGTCCCTAGCTCTGGTAACTCAAACACCCCATCTAAGTTGTCTTACCACCCACTTCGATGTCTATCTGATGCACACACCCCTGCACCGCATCCTTGCAAACCCATAAACAGGGCATCACAAGCCCCCTCCAACTTTGTAGTTAGTTTTGTGCCCATGCCTCTTTCTCCAACTTTACAGCTATCTTATTTCCTTTTGCTGAATCACTGAATCCCTTCCTTTGGATCCTGAATCTCTGTCCCTCACTTGGAGCGACAACTTCCATTCAGTTTGGATTTTTCCTTCACCCTGGGAATATATGTTTTTCCTTTCACCCTTTATTTCTCCTTAGATTCCTCATTCATCCCCAGTTAGGTGACAACCAAGGGCAGCATTGCTGGGAATGTTCTCCTTTGCGTTTCATCTGCCTTGTTTCTTGTTAGGGGAATAAAGATTGCTTCATTTGCGATTCTCTCTCTCTCTGTGTCTCATTTTTCTTTCTTAATTGGAGTACTGAATTAAATTTGCATCTGAGTGTACACTTGATTGCTCTGTCCCAAAATAACTGTCCCAGTGACATAGCCAGACCCTACACATGTAGAGTATGCTTTGCACATAAGCATTGCCAACCTCCAGGTGGAGCCTGGAGATCTCCCACTATGACAGTTGAACTCCAGGCAATACAGATCAGTTCCCCTGGAGAAATTGACTGCTTTGGAGGGTGGACTCTATATGGCATTGTACCCTCATGAAGTCCCTCCCATCCCCAATCCCTGCACCCCCAAAATCTCCATGTATTTCCCCATCTAGAACTGGCAACCCTACTTACACATTATGGGCCCAACATGTGTACTAACTCAGGTAATGCATGAGAAGTGGTAAGCCAGGATACCACATTTGTATGTAATGCAAAACCATGGCTAACAATAACTTACAAGCAATCCTAAACAGACTATCAATGGAGCTGCCAAATTCCTCCATTTTTCAACCCATATGTTCTTATAAAGAGACTAGTAACACTGAGAAGCCCCGGTAGGCAATAGGGAATAGGCACTGCAACAGGAGACAGAAATCAGCCACACAGCTGTTCGCCTCATGGTCATGAAATAACTATTATGTACTTGTGCACACAGCATCTTCCAGGATCATGGACCCAGGGGCAAGGGAGGGAGCAAGGAAGAGGAGGCAGAACCGCAACACAAGCTAGATTGGAGAAAGATAGGCCCCAGCTTTTATTGAATACAGATGCAGCAGCATTGTTTTATTTTATTAGTTATTTTATTTATTTGTTTTCTAGGCTGCTCTTTCCTGGTCAGGCCAGGCTCAGAGTGGCTCATAACCTGTTAAAACACACTAAAATCAACCCAAGTTTATAATATAACAATAAAACTTATAAAACCCAGGCACCCATTTCTAATACAGCATAATACTAATACTAATACTAAAATTTATTATTAATACAGTCACTGGCCAACAAAAACAACAACAGCCACAACAACAGCTACTACTGCTACTACAAATAACCTAAGCCTAAAAATTACATATTACATGTATGAATAAAATTTATATAAACATGGTATAACTTGGTGCGACCCCCTTAATATTTTGAGTAATAAAGTATTTCTGTTACTCTTATTCTGTCAGGGTACGATGTATTTAAATAGCTGCAACGCAGAATTTAGCAGTCAAGAGTGTAAACTGTGATTTTTCATCAGTTAGGAGCTTCTTAGCCAGAAACTCATCTGGTTGGTCAGGGAAAGTGTTAAGCAAAGGGGAAAGAATCCTTGTGCAGACTTCCTTTTAGAATGAACAGCGAATCAAGACGTTCTGAAGTTTCTATATCCCCTGACTCACAAGGGCAAAAACTCACAAGGGACCTTCTTATGAGGGTCATGCTGTTCAGATGACAGGCTCTTAGAATGTATCACTTACTGAGAAGTGAAGTTATCTTATTCAGCCGGTCATCGAGTAAGCAGGATTCAACAACTTTACCTACTTTTTAAAAAGCAAGTCTTTTTATTGATAAACATCTAGTAAAATATGTGTAAATGCAGATTATCAAGTCTTTAACACTTCTATAAAAACTCTTGTCAAAGTACAATGTATGTATTTACAATGTCTGAAGTAAAAGCAAGCAAGTCTTACATACTATTCAGTTTCAAAATCCAACTTATAAAATATAACAGTCAAATTATTCTGATTCAGTTCAAAGTATCTAATTTATAAAGTCTAGAGTAATGTATTTAAGCCATACATACCAGTCAGTCTTTTCTTGAGAGCCTTTGGAAGGTTCTGATTCTCTGGGCTTACTGTGGCTGTATTTATACTGTTTCAGACTCATTAAGAGTATTGATTTTACCATCAGGAGGGATATCTTCCTCCCCACTTTCAGATAACATGAGCAGTGCAATAATGTACAGTTGCAGCTGTTCAGGTTATTAGCTTCTCCCCATGACCAAATATGGGCTTCCTTTCCTTTCAGTCTATTTTGCTTAAAGTATAAACAATCATTTCTGAGCTCCATGATCACTCCATATACTCAATTTTCATATACTCATACCATTCTCATATTCAGTACAATACACATTAAATGAGACTATTTAGAAATCTACAATACAATATACAACTATATAAATCATAAAACACAATTATTGCTCACATTGTAACATGTAACCATATGGTCAGTAGGAAACATAGCCTTCAGCAAGGTTATAGAAAGCAAGAAGCTTACTGCACTTACAGCCTTGAGGTCTTTGAGTAGACCTTCTCAAGGTTTGAGGATAGCAGGACTTTTCTGCTCTTGAGATATGAGTAGCTGACAGCTGGCAGCTGAATCAGGAAGGGTAATTTCAGATACACCTTTCTGGCAGATAGTGAAGAATGACTCTGTTCTTCTCCCTTCAAGGACATGACCAGGGTAAGTTAGTTAGATCTTGAAAGAATTCAGACCTTGAGAGAATTCAGTCAGCCTGTTCTAAGGACATTTGCATTTTGCAAGCTGTTGCCAGGCTTTTCATTACACAAACCTCTGCAGTTTGTGGTTCAGTTTGTATGTTGTGTTCCAGCTCTACATGGAATTAATTCTGCACATGTACACAAAATACCATAATTATGTCAGAGACCGTGACACTTATATCTTCCCTCCAATACCACCGATGGTAAGACCTGGCACCTAGCAAGGGTGAAATCCTTGATTGATAAATCCTATGATTGATAAGTTCTAATTGGGAAAGATATGCTGCGGGGGAGACTATGTACCTAGATTTTTCAGGTGATAGGAAAAGTGGTAATCTCCTAAGATCTGCCTGACATTCTATGTCATTCAGCCTTTGCTTCAGAAGGCATATTGCCTGATCTTTACCCTGCGCCAACAAGGAAAGTGGAGAGAAGCCCAGCCTTTCTATTTTGTTGTAGTAAACTGCCTTAAATATACAGCAGCATCTAATAATACAAATCCCAAGTAATAAAATCATTAACTTCCTATTGGGGGTGGGTGGGATAGTAGAGGTGAAAGGGGGAGGGGGAGGGGGAGGGGGAGGGGGAGCCAGCTAGATAGAAGACTGTCGGTGCCCAACCATATGCCTGATGGAAAAGCTCAGTTTTACAGGCCCTGTGGAACTGTTTTAAGTCCTGCAGGGCCCAAACCTCACTGGGCATAGTGTTCCACCAGGCCGGGGCCAGAGCCGAAAAGGCTGATGCAAGCATGGGGATGGGTCCTGCATCAGTAGGCCCACCTGCCGCCTGATATTACCCTGTTCCCCCAGCCTGCCTGCTGAGGTGAAGGAAAATGTGGAGTGGCAAGCGCTGGAATCCACATGGGCATAAGCTACTGTATGGTTCCCTTGCCACCTGGTGGTGAAAGCCAGCTGACAGCCCCTGAATGTGCATGCTGCTGAATGGCTCCACTCCCAAGACCCCTTAAGGGACTCCCAAAATGGGGGAGGCAGGTCCCCTCCAATAGATTACTGTCCCAATGCCCAAACTGCCAACCAAGCTGTGATGAGAATGCAGTGAAGGACAACCAGTAGACTGAAAAGCAACCCATAACAACCAATATCTGAGGGAGGGTGGGAGGGAGAGCTGGCACTGGCTGAGGCCCCCAGCAGCAGCCCGGCTAAATAGAGGAGGGGCAAACCAGACTGAAAACCTCAAGCTTTAGGTCACCTTGAAGGTCCTCCCCCACCCCCAGGCTGACCCCAGGGTAGAAGTGAGTGGCCAACCCCCGGGCTGCTGCAGGGATCCTGCCTCCCCATCCTCAAACGTTTGGCTCAAGGCAGCAAGGCAGCCTTCTCTCAGCTCTCCTGAGTGAAGTCCAGGGCCATTGCTTCTCACTAAGGTTGCCAACCTCCAGGTCCTTAGTATGGAGTCGGCTAGTTAATTTCAAGTCAATCACAGACACAAAGTAATCCAGAACTTGACAATTTATCACATAGGTGCAAAAGTGCAAATGTGCAGTGAAAGACTTACAACATACAATTCTATATACAATCCTATGTTCTCAATCCTATAAGGTAACAATCTCCACAATTTTCTCTTGAGTAATCTTCACAAAGGTAACTGGAGAGCAAAATTCAGGTAAGGTTTCAATAGTATTTCTAGAAGACTGAAGGGGGGGCGATCGTTTCAGTTCTTCTTCAGCCCCTTTTCAGTTTAATTCAATTGTATATGTTCACAACTTATCTCCATTTTTCCATTCAGGATAAAGCTGCAGCCACGTACTGTATATATTTTTTCAAAGTTCCCACTCAGGTTATATCATTTCACATACGTGGTTGCTCAGATGCTGTTATCTGTTCCCAAAAGGAACTTATGTTGTAAGTCTTTCACTGCACATTTGCACTTTTGCACCTATGTGATAAATTGTCAAGTTCTGGATTACTTTGTGTCTGTGATTGACTTGAAATTAACTAGCCGACTCCATACTAAGTTCCTGACTGTGTGTAATAGTGTGGTGGTGTATATTTTGATTGCAACTGATCTCCAGCCGCTAGATATTAGTTCACCTGGAGAAAATGGCCGCTTTGGCAATCGGACTCTATGGCATTGAAGTCCCTCCCCTCCCCAAACCCTGTTCTCCTCAGGCTCCATCCCAAAAATCTCCTGCCGGTGGCAAAGAGGGACCTGGCAACCCTACTTCTCACTTTACTATGAATAAACATTAGATTTTTGCTGAAATAGCAGATATCATTGGTTGCCAATTCCAGGAAGGAATTTGACCATTGGCCATAAAAAGATTTTGAACCTACTTCTAACGCTACAAGTAACATAGATACAGTAATCAGCAGATTTCCAAGTAGATTAAAAATAGATTAAATAGATTCATGGAGTTTAGGTCCATCAGTGGCTACTAGCCATAGTGACTAGAGGGAGCCTCCATGGCCAGTAAACCTCTGAATTATCAGTGTTTAGGAGGCAAAGGTAGGAATGTTTTAAGCTCGAATGTTTTAAGTGGAATGTTTTAAGCTCAGTAGAAATATTTAATGATTAAGAACAAATTTCTGTATTTCTAAAGGATGCACAGTGGCTAATTTTAGCAATGTGAAGTTCAAAAATGGTATCCATAAGAACATAAAACCAGATCTTCTGGTTTTGCATAATACCTTCTGAATTCATGAAGATTCTTTATATGAAATGCATAGGAAACAGGAGCTAAGTGTCATATAAGAAACAGTTTTTAATTTATAAACTGTCACACAAAGATGCTTTAGAATTAAAAGATAAGGTGGAAAGATCTTGCCTGTGTAAGTGACATCCTCCAGGGACTAAGAATGTTTTGTTTGGTTTTTGTTATTGCAGAACAAATTTTCATATCCTAACAGAACACACAAGACAAAATGTGTTCAGGAGCATGAAACAGATGTGCTGAAAACCAGGGCTATTAAAGTAAGTTGATTTAAACGAAGATGCAAAAGCAAATACCAGTTTAAATATAGCAACCCTTCACTGCTGGTTGTGCTTTAACACTTTAAAGGGAGAATATAAATGAAAATTATATCTCAAGAGACAAAACCATCTCAGAATACTTGCAGAAATTAAGCAACCTGATGTCCCCACTCCCCCACCCTTGCTCCCAGCATGCTGTGGATACAGATTATAACATTTCCACATGATGGCCCCAAGCCTAAAAAGAGAGTTGTATGTATGCTCCATTACCAATTCCTGAAGTCCTATTGATTTTAATGGAACTTCAAAGCAAAGCAGTGCAATCCTGAACAGAGTCATCCCCTTCTAAGCCCACTGACAGTCTTCAATAGACTTAGAACTCTATTCAGGACTGCACTATAACTTTCACAGGATCAAGACTATTAATGTTTTTGACATTGAAGTTATTGAATAAACTATCATGAGATTTTGTTCTTACAGTATGGAGAAAACAATCTGTTCCCACAGATAGCAAAATCTAGCAGTGGGTTAAAGTCAGACAGTAACTAAATCAAAACACTTATTCATACATAGTTAATGGGGCTGCATATATGATAAGAAAACATTTCCTTGATCAACGTGATCTTCATTCATCCACAGTAGTAAATAGAACATGTGGCATCTGTTTAATACTTTCATTTTACCTGTAGCCTTCCAGGCATCTTCCACTGTCTTTTTTTGTCTTTTGTCTTTTCCCATGGCCTGTTGAAAGTAATGAGTAGACCTCGCTGTTGCAGGTCCCTTTTTGCAACTGGAGGGAGGTTTTTGGGGCTGAGCCTGAGAAGGGCGTGGTTTGGGGAGGGGGGGGGCTTCAATGCCATAGAGTCCAATGGCCAAAGCGGCCATTTTCTCCAGGGGAACTGGTTGTAATAGCGGGAGATCTGCTGCTGCCATTAGGAGGCTGGCAACCCTAGGTATACTGCCTCTTGAAAGCAATGGGTAGACCTGGTCGCTGCAGGCTAGGTCGATCCCCCTTTTAAGCTTATCTTGGCTGGTGCTCTGCTGGGCTTAGTTCCCGCTCCTCCCTCTGAGTTTCTGGTGCTTGGACTGCTGAGCTTGATGCCCTGGATTCCTGCCTGCCTGAGTTGGATTCCTGCCTGTCTGCAGCCTAGAGAAGAAGATGTCGAAGGGTTTGAAAGAACTGTCTTATCTTTAAATAATTTGGTTTATTCAATTTTTTGTGAAGTGTGTTGCGCTTTTCAGGCTTCAGCCTGTTGGTGGGTTGGGAGTGTGTGTGTGTGTCTCAGGGCCTAGTAAGGCCTAAAGTCCCTTCAACTGCCTTTAGTTTAACTTTGGTTGTTTAGTTTCCCTATTTGTTGAGGTTTTTAAAAGGTAACAGTTGTTTAAAGGTTTTTTAAAAAAATTTGGGGCCTTGTGTGTGGTATTGTCTTTTTCTTCCTTTCTGAGGTGTTTAACTGTTGGGCTTTCCTTCACCCTTATCCTTTGCTTGGTGTTTCTCCCCCTTGTCTTTTTCTGGTCTAGGTTGGGGAGGGAAGCCTGAGGGGCCAGTTTTCTGTTTTAATGTGGTTCTTGTGGATTTTTGCGTTGTTTTAAGTTGGTTGGAGAGGGGTTTTTTTTGGCTTTGTGTGTGATGCTCTGTTTTCTTAACCATATTTTCCTTTGCTTTGTATGTGTGTGTGTGTGTGTTCTCACCTCCCTTTCAGGGTGTTTCTTTATCTCTTGGTTGGATTGGCTTGTGGCTTCATCTGGTCTACCAAAAGTGCCCCCACACCGTCATCTCCCTGGCATTGTGTGGCTGGACATGGGTTCTGTTGGGCTTGTGCTGCCAGAGCGTGCCTGGGTGTCGCTGAGTACCTGCGCATTGGATGCACTTGCGGCTCTGTCTGGGCTGTCAAAAGCGCCCCGTTTTGATTTTTTTGTGTTGTGTTTCTGTGGGGGGGTTTTGTCATTGGTTCTGCTGGCTACATGATGTGGTTTGTGGTTCTGCTGGATTGGGTTCTGGTATGGTTCTATAGGGCTTGTGTTGGTTCTTGGGTGGGAGGCATTGACCTGTGGTTAAGAGGCACTAGCATGCCTCTTGGCTTTTTCCCTGGAGGAAAAAAGGAAACAATGGGAGGATGGGGGTCTAAGTAACTGTTTTGCTACTATTGCATTCAATGGGAGATCTTTGTGGGACTCTGGGGGCTGTTTTCCCAGGTAGAGGCACCAAATTTGCAGTACAGCGGCTGGTGACTCTCCTCAGAAGAACCCCCAAGTTCGGTGAAATTTGGGTCAGGGGGTCCAATTCTATGGGCACCCAAATGGAGGAAAACAGGGCTCCCGTGGAATGGGACCCCCTGACCCAAACGTCACCAAACTTGGGGGTTCTTCTGAGGAGAGTCACCAGCAGTTGTGCTGCAAATTTGCTGCCTCTACCTGGAAAAACACCCTCCCAGGCCTTGCAAAACTTCTCCCGTTGAATACAATAGGAGGAAAACAGTTACCTAGCCCCCCACTGAAGTCAGTGATAGGAGTTTTCAATTGTTACCAATGGAAAATGTGGCACCCCCTTTGGGGGCCCATAAAATTGGACCCCCTAAACCACACTTAACCAAACTTGGAGGTTCTTTTAAGGAGAGTCACCTGGAGCTACACTGCAAATTTGGTGCCTCTATCTTGAAAAGCAGCCCTCCCAGAGCCTCAAAAAATCCTCATAAATTTAACAGAGCCAAACATTTTTGGGAAACCTGACAAAAGCTGAAAATGCCCATTTACAGATATGGGTATTTGGCTTTTTCTGACTTACCCGATCATTTTCAGGTCCAATAAACCTGAATCTGAAAAATTTCAAAACAAATTCTGCACATCCCTATTGTTTACGTTAAAGTTTACTTTGAGGTAGCACTTCAATAACTTCTGCCTCTTATGTGTTTATATGATCAAGAAGTTAATCAGTGGGAGAAGCAAATTGAAAACATGATCTTTAAAAGGCGCAAATAGACAGGGGCTCTAGATATACTTGTATTGTATTTTACTGGTACAGCAGCATGTTCATTATTTAAAGTATTTGCTGAGTGGAACTCAGAATTCAGCACAGGAATAGCAAGCATCTAATATTAAAACTATTCACAGCCATTCGTGTTTTTATTTTGGTCTATACTATTAGCAACTTTAGCTAAACAAACATGACAGTGCTCACAGCAGTATGTATCCACATTCAGCCAGAAGAAATTATTGTAGAGAAATGTCTTTTCATGCCATTCCTTATATTCCACGAAAGATGGAGAATCAATACACTACTGAATTGCAAGAAACAAAATGTGATAATTGTAGAATACAAATGATGAAAATAACAACAGGATGCTCACAGTAATATGTACCATTTTGAGAATTACATCAAATCATAATGGATTATCACATTTCTAAGCAAGGATACTACTGTCTCTTTCCCTTCCCTCTTCTTTCCCTTTCAAACAACAAATGTGGGCATAACAGCACTAATCCTGAAATGTTCCTTAGGAGGCCTTTTTATGCCATTCCGTATTGCAGCCACAATGCAGCATAAAGAAATTGGCAAGCTACCTGACCCAATTGGCAGCAATGAAGCATAAATTGATATTGTATGAATTGTTCCTTAAGTGCAATTATCGCTCCTTCTCCTAGCAGTCTCTCTGCTTCCCTTTTTCTTTCTCTCTTCCTGCCTTCATTTCTAGGGAAGGGGGGGGAGGGAAGACGACAGACGCAATATTTTGCAAAATGAGATAATTATATAGCAGCCGCATGGGAAGATTAGATTAGTAAGAGATTTCAACACAAGGACATTTAATAAGAATATGACACAGGTACATGAAAACCCAGACAACAAAAAGGTCATCATCATCACCATCTTCTTGAGATTATAAAACAAAATGCTGATGACCTACACAGCCTTCAGTACTCACTGCAGTAATTCCATTGTTATTGCAAACTCAAATAATAGGATTATTTTTTGTACAGATATACAGCTTTTCTTCCCCCTCTCCCCCCTTCCCTGCACAACTATGGTAATTCAGATGCAGTACTGCATTCAGAATTAATTTTCCATTCCACAGCCAATGTTGCCACAGGACATGGTGAAGGATCAGTCAAGGACCTCACCCACAAATGGAGATTTTCATCCCTCACTCTGTTATACAAATGCAAAAAATAGCTGTGTATTCTATGAATATTTGTTAAGGTTTCCTTGTTCACTTTGTAATAACTATAGCAGTGTTGACAACACAGATCAAATGGTTGCACTTTTTTCTTTCTGAAGCAAAGGGGATGTTTGCTTTCCTCATGTATACCTGATACATTGGTTAGTTTATTTTTTTCTACTCATCAAGTAAAGCTGGTTAGTTGACCAAAGGTATAACAATGTCTTCAAAAAGTAATCAAATGTGGTATGAAACATAGGGTGGGGAGAAGGAGAGCATTTTTTCCTGTAATGGTAGCCTGATGTTCCTTAAAAACACATTCCGCAATGTGGCACCTACCCTACATTTTAGGACTGCCCAATGGGAACTGTGCCTGGCAGTTGGTTTTCACCTTGAAATAGCTGCTGCCAGAGGAACAAAAATGCTGCAAGCCTCCTTGAGATGCAGCCCTCATATTAAGGATGGAAGTAAATGTAAATCTTCTACTTGATAGTAATTTGGCCCAGGCTCACCCGATCTCATCAAATCTTGGAAGCTAAGCAGGGTTGGCCCTGGTTAGTATTTGGATGGGAGGCCACAAAGGAATTCCGGGGCCACTCTGGAGAACCAAGCAATGGCAAGCCACCTCTGTTAGTCTCTTGCCTTGAAAGCCATACCAGGTCTGGGTACCCAAGGTTGGGTGGAAAGAAAATATATGCCTATATCTATGTATAAATACTGAAAATATAATTGATTAGAAGCGCTATGTAAAGGTTAAAATTATTTAAAAGCATTAAAATAGCACAATGGCATTTCCTGAGGTTGATAACTGTAACCACATACCAAATGTGTTTCGGCCTATAGGGCCTTCATCAGTGGTTAATTAAAACCCTTGTTAAGACTGCACACATTTACAGAAATAAATTAATAAATACATATACAAACAGTTCAGACCCAACCAGGCATGTGCATAGGTTGTAAAATCTATTCCCAATTACTCAAACAACTGGTCAGATAGGTTCTAGTTGTAATACTGGTTAGTATATGTCTCTCATATACTATGTGTGCAGGTATCAACCCCTCTTCTTTCTTCCAGCCCTACCGGGTCACCATAAGTCGGCTGCGACTTGATGGTTCCTTACACACACACACACACACAATTGTGAATGTGACTCACTGCAACTGCAGAATGAATACCACTGTTGATAAAAGGCAAGTTTTTTGCAACGGTACTTATAATTGGCAACAATTCAAGACAAGGGACTTCTCCAGTGACTGGTTTTGCAGCAATTAAAAAGCTCTGCTGGGCAAAAATACAAAATTTGATCAGATGGAATTCTCAGCATTTTTACACTTTTTAAAAGTAATTAATAGGCATGTTCTTAGCTTTAAATTGGCTGGATAAATACAGGCTACAATTTGCCTCCTACAATAATTACCTTCCCCACCTATCCCCTACAGTTTCATAGCATCCCATCAGCAGCAAAATCCAAGAAATGGCTAGATAATATCCTTTTTTGATGAACAACATCCTAGCCTCCCAGAAATATTTGCAAGACAGTATTCTGACAGCCTGATGTGATATTAGAAAAATATGAGGTGAATCACAAGAAATGCGTAGCATTTAAGTTAATGTCTTAACTTTCCTCCAATTATACTTCAGCCTGTACCACCTCCACAGAAAAGATGGGGTTACCAATATTTTTAAAATCTGATACTTCAGGAGGACTATTTTTGAGCACGTGCAAAAAGTATTTTCTTTGTAGAGACAGAGCTTTCTTATTTGTGAAGAGATTTGGAATCGGCTTACACTTCACCTTCTCTTTAGAATGGCAGTGGCATGAGCATAACTCTAGTTAAGAACTAGGGACAAAAGTCGGCCGGCCTCTCCCCGTTTCCTGCAGCCACTTTCGGGGTTCGGCGCGACACCCTGCACATGTCCCCCGAGTGCGAAGCCCAGGTGGAATCCTTCAGGAAGAACCTATGTGCTCAGGCTGAAGAACTTGTTGCTCAACGTTTCCCAGAAAAGATTGTGGAGCTAAGTAATTTTTTGAAGGACCCTCAACTGAATGTCTCGGACCTCATCTCACTCCACGCTGAGTTAGACATCCCCGTGCCAGACCACGGAACGCTGGAAGAAAAAGGAAAAAGAAGGAGACGGGAAGAAAGAGAAGGATGGCAAGAAATCGGACGATGAGGATAAAGCACCTCCCTGTGGCCCCGTGGCCCACAACGAGAAGATCACGGCCCTCCTGAACCGCATCAAGCCTGAGATCCAGGGCACCAAGGAGAAGATGAATGTGATCTCTCTGTGGCTGCAGCTCCAGGTTCCCCGGATGGAGGACGGCAATAATTTTGGGGTGGCAGTCCAGAAAAAAGTGTACGAGTTGCTGACTTCCGCTCGAACGAAGCTGGACGGATTCCAAACTCACATTGCCAAGTACTATACTGAACAGGGCGATGCCGTGGCCAAAGGAGCCAAGGGTCCACACGTGGGCGTCAACTGGTGCACGAAATCGATGAGGCAGAGTATGCCGAAATCTGATTCATGGTCAACGAGCTGCGGAACATTTACGCTGTAGTCTATGATGTTGTCCTGGAGAACTTTGAGAAGATCAAAAAGCCAAGAGACGAAAACAAAGGGATGATCTACTAAGCGACCAATCGGAGACCAGGATAGAAGAGTGTCCCACCTCCCAAGAACGGAAGCTTCCTGTCTTCTTCTCTGCCAGGCAAATCCCTTCCTCTTACAAATAAAAGAGATTTTAAATTTAAAAAAAAAGAACTAGGGACAAAATAGCAGGCGGTCACTTAACCGGGTAAGATCTGCACTGGGGCCGGCTGGCTTATGTTCATAGTAGTAGTAGCTGGAACTAACCCAGCAAACCTGTATAAACCTGAGTACCCATTATTAAGGGGGAGATAGAACACACTGTCACGTGGTGCTCGTTCATATGCAGTTGTCACCCCATGGAATGACTTGTGGTGTATGGGTTCACTGTCAGTTCACATATATGCAGCATCAGCAAAATAGTGCTGTTGGGTTTTTACTGGGGAGGGGGGCTCTGAATTCCGGCACACTGGCAACCATAATTAATATCTGGAATGAACATGCACAGTAGGAGATATTCACCCCCTTGCAAGCATTTTATTCTCTCTCTCTCTGTGTGTCTCACACACACATAGTGGCACACATTTAAACATACACACATATGCTTTTACTAGATCCAATGCCACCGGACCAGTTCTCAGATACTAGTTAAAATCTCTATGTTGTTAGTTTCAGTATTTAATTGCTAATAAAATGCCTTCTTTAAAAATGAATTAAAATTATTAGTACCAAAATGCAAATAAAATAAACAATATGAATGCACTTCTAATTGAGTAACTGAGTCCCCATCTTCAAGAAAATGTTACAGCTTTATGCTGTGCAAAGTGTTTGAGGGGGATCATGCTTTGTGGCTAGTTCCCCGTTATCTGATGTCCCTGCTCCCCAGTTACATCTGGCTTTTTGATTCTCTTAGCTACCGACAGCATGCTGAAATGAATGCCCTCAAGGGGGCAGCAGTACGTGTTTCTCCTGCTTTCCTGAAGTGCACTCTCAGAGGAATGAATTTGTTCAGACACATTTGGCATAAAATCCTGCTCTCTGGTCCGCAGTGCAGATTTCATATGCACACAGCAGGTTTCTCAGATGCAGTTCTTCCCCTGCTTCCCTCCAAGGATCTCAGAGTGCTTTACATACATTAATAAACGAAACTTCTACACATTGGAAAGTGCAGGGAATAATAAGCCCATTTTAGCAGAGAGCAGAGTGTGTATAATTTGTTACTCAGGTCACAACACTGTATTTGAAGCTGAGTCAGAAATAAAACTCAGGCATCCCACAGTGTGCCTCCTTCTCTCAGCACAATAGCACACTTGCTTCAGTTTTGCAGAAGGCAGTTTTGTTATGCAATGTGATTTTCAACTTTAATCAGTGCAATAAACAGCACTGTGGCTGCTCAGGCAAGCTTCCTGGGTCGCCAAAGCTGAAACCGCTTCCACTCCCTTTGCCAAGACAGGATCATGAGAAATGTTTTGCTGGATATAGCTAGTATAGTAGCGGTTAGAATGTCACATTAGGATCTAGAAGACCCAGATTCAAATCTACACTCTGCTATGGGGATGGCCATGGCTCAGTGCTAGAGTATCTGCTTTGCATGCAGAAGGTCCCAGGTCCAATCCTTGGCACCTCTAGTGAAAAGGATCAGGTAGAAGATGAGTTGGTTTTTATACCCCACTTTTCTCTACTGTAAGGAGTCTCAGGGGCCTTGTGGCGCAGTGCGGTAAGCTGCAGTACTGCAGTCCAAGCTCTGCTCACGACCTTAGTTCAATCCCGACGGAAGTTGTTTTCAGGTAGCCAGCTCAAGGTTGACTCAGCCTTCCATCCTTCCGAGGTCAGTCAAATAAGTACCCAGCTTGCTGGGGGTAAAGGGAAGATGACTGGGGAAGGCACTTGCACCCCGTAAACAAAGTCTGCCTAGTAAACGTCGGGATGTGATATCACCCCATGGGTCAAGAATGACCCGGTGCTTGCACAGGGCACCTTTACCTTTAAGGAGTCTCAAAGCGGCTTACAATCACCTTCCCCCCTCCCCCACAACAGGCACCTTGTCTGAGAGAGTTCTGAGAGAACTGTGAAAGGCCCAAGGTCACCCAGCATGTGGAGAAGTGGGGAAATCAAACCCGGGTGTCCAGATTAGAGTCTCCTGCTCTTAACCACTACACCTCTGCCTGAGACAATGGAGAGCTGCTTCCAGTCAAAGTAGACAATACTGACACTGATAGACAACAATCTCCCTCGCTGCAGGGCAGTTTCATATATATGTGTGTCATGAAGCTTCATGAGTATCTGAGGGTTACTCTCTCCACCTAACCTACCTTATAGGATTGTTCTGAAGATAAAATGGTGGGTCATAGAACAACATATACCACCCTGATATCCTTGCATAAAGGGTAGGATAAAAATATACTGAATAAATAATATACCAAGTAAACTGTCCATAATGCCTACAGGAAGAAGTAAAGCAAGCCATGTTGGTGACCCTCGCCACACACATTGTTGCTTGCCTTTGGGAACCAGTAATCAGCAGTATATTTTTACAAGGCTGATGATAGCTGTTAACAGCTCTATCTTCTAATAAATTGGCTAATCTTTATAAAAAGCCATCTATGCCAACCGCCGGCACCTTTTGGTACACCTTGTGGTAAGGAAGCCTGCAAGTTACTATGGATAGCTTGAAGAATCTCTATCTGTTGCTGGCTGACTAGCATCTGCCTAGCACTGCAGAATTCACATACTTATAGGAAAATTAGAAGTCCCTGATCTACTCCATGTAGTTCTGGACACGTGTAGGATCAGACAAGACCACTGAATCCAGTGGGGCTTTCTCACAAGTAATGATGCATAATATTGCAGCCCACACGCCCATTTTCAAGACCAGGAGGAAAACTGGACAAGGAACTGTAATTATATTATCTCAAGGTAAGCCTCCTCAATATTATGCTTTACTGATACGTTAGCTGAGAATTTACTGCTTGACTCTGAACATGAAAATGAGCTCAAAGAGGCTTACAGATTTATTTATTTATTTGCATTTCTAACCCACCCTCCCCAGCCACAACCAGGCTCAGGGCAGGTAACAACCATAAAATCACAGCCTGTATGCATATATACCAATATTTTTTTTTTAAAAAAACAATAAAACATCAACTCATGAATTATTAAAAACAGATGGTGCACAAAATTAACATAGTACCCGCTGCTGTATAGTAGATGTCAAATCAAGCAGGCAGGCCATCCCCTTATAGATACACCAGTTGTAAAAGGAGTGGGGAGTGGGAGGCCAGCATTAATACCACCTGCGGCTGCCCTCAGTTATAGGCCTGGTGGTAGGGTTGCCAGGTTCCTCTTCACCACTGGTGGGAGGTTTTTGGGGCAGAGTCTGAGGAGGGTGGGGTTTGGGGAGGGGAGGGACTTCAGTGCCATAGAGTCCAATTGTCAAAGCAGCCATTTTATCTAGGTGAACTGATCTCTATCGGCTGGAGATCAGTTATAATAGCAGGCGATCTCCTGCTACTATGTGGAGGTTTAGCAAAAATACTCAATGCCACTGTTAATACAAAGCTGTAAGAACTAAACAGGGACAGCTCAAAAGTCAGAAATATCAAAATTGTATATTAAACGTTACAACAAGTGCAAAAAATCAGAACAAACAGTGTGAAAAGCTATATATAAATATGTACAAAATTAATTATAAGCTATTACAATTCTTATAACTTCAATTAAGCACACTGGCCAAATCCAAAACGACGTGAAACGAAGTCCACTTCGAACGGGTGAGTAAATGTCAATTTCACTTGTAACAAGTCTTGCCGTTGCACGGGCACAAGCAAGAACAGAAAGGAAACGCTTTTCCGGATATTTCTGGCGTTTTCACAAACAAGCTTCATCAGCGTAAAAATATAAATCAAGATATATGGTACCTATAGTGCTAATACTAATGTATTACTTACATCTTAATTGTAATTTTATAATTTTGATATTTCTGACTTTTGAGCTGTCCCTGTTTAGTTCTTACAACTATGTGGAGGTTGGCAACCCTACCTGGTGGAATAGCTCTGTCTTACAGGCCCTGCAGAGCTATTTCAGGTCCTGCAGGCCCCTGATGTTATTAGGCAGAGGATTCCACCAGGCCAGAGCTAGGACCGATAAAGCCCTGGCTCTTGTCGAGGACAGCAGCACATTCTTTGGGCAGGGGACCACCAACAAGTTGTTATTAGCAGAACACAACGTTCTTTGAGGGGTATACCAGGAGAGGTGGTCGTAAAGATACAAAGGTTAGGGCGGTCAATTCGGTTCGTCCCGAACCGAAAAACAGCCGAATTTCCCCCGATTCGGCGGTTTTCAGTTCGGAGGGAACCGAATTTTTAAAAAGGTGGAAAAACGACAAGCTGAATTCGGCGAGTTCGGGCCAATGCCGAATAAATTCAGCAAATTCGGGGGCTCCGAATCAGCAGCATAAAGTTAGTAAGCAACTAGCAGCATTCTCCTGCGACCAATCGGTGGCCAAGCTGGGTCTTCTTCTAGCCAATCAGTCGCGCTTGAGTGCATGAGCCCAGCTGCTGCACGGCCCGGGGAGAGAAAGAGAGAGTGTCTGTTTGTGTGGGAGAGAGATCCCCGTGGGGGGGGGTGTGCGTGTGCACATTAGCTCCTTTCCGTGACTCTGGGGGGGCATGTTTGGAAGTAGAAGTCCCAAATTTTCAGTGTAGCTTGAGGGGACCCTTCTTGCAAGAACCCCCAGGTTTTGTGAAGATTGGGTCAGGGGGTCCCGAGTTATGGGGCCCAGAAGGGGTCCCCCATCTGCCCACTGCAATAAAGCCATTACAAACACATTCTCACCTTTCTGTGGCTCGGGGGGGGGGTGCTTGTTTGCAGGTAGAAGTCCCAAATTTTCCGTGTAGCTTTAGGGGACCCTTCTTGCAAGAACCCCCAAGTTTTGTGAAGATTGAGTCAGGGGTCCTGAATTATGGCGCCCAGAAGGGGTCCCCCCACCCATCTGCCCATTGTAATGCAGCCTTTAAAAACACATTTGTGTTGGGCCGTACCATTACCCCTGCCCGGGGGTCTGGTTGCCTCAGCAGTTGGGCCGTACCATTACCCCGGCCGGGGGTCTGACTAAAAGGCAATTAATCCCGAGTTATGGGGTCCCCCCATCCACCCATTGGAATGAATGGGAGCAGGCAATCCTTAATGTGCACCTAGAGAACGGCAAATCCAAGGCAAAACCTCCCGTGCATAAATGGAATCGTATTGGATTACTCCTGAGTCCTGACTCCCAGTCCCTGCTCCTGATGGAAGAAGACATCCACCGTAAGACCCATTTGGGGGCTTTTCTCTATAAATCTCTATAATATTTTTCCTGTGTGTGGGGGGGGGGGGAGATTGTGTGTGAGTGTGAGGGGGGAAGCCAAAGGGGGGTGGGTTTACCTGTTCTGCTGGGGGGTGGGCTTGATTGCCTCTGTGTGGGACTGTGCTTTCTGCTGTTTTCACCGGTTGCCAACTTCGTGTGGAGTTAACTGTGGGTCAGTGAGTCTCTCTCTGGCTGGTTCCTATTGTTTCCAATGGGCTGTGCAGCTGCTCCTGTTGTTTCCAATGGGCTAGCCTGTCATTAGTTTTAGTACATTTCCTGTAATGTATTTCAGTGGAGTCAATGGAAGTCAACCGACATTCCCTTCTCCCATTATCTTCAATGGGCTGGGCAGCCTCTCCCATTGCTTCCAGAGGGCTGACTTGTCATTCGTTTTAGTACATCCATTTAAATGGCTTTATTCCAATGGGCAGATGGGGGGACCCCTTCCGGGCCCCATAACTCGTGGTTCCCTGACCCAATCTTCACAAAACGTGGGGGTTCTTGCAAGAAGGGTTCCCTCAAGCTACACTGAAAAGCTGGGACCTCTACCTCCAAACATGCTCCCCCCCGGAGGCACGAAAATGCTCAAATGTGTTTTTAATGGCTTTATTTGGCCGAATTTTTTCCCGAACTCTGAATTTAGTGCCAAATTCCACGGATCCGAATCAGGGGAGTTTGGACTTCAGCATTTCCCAAATCAAAACGGGCTGAATTTTGCCAAATCCGAATTTTACCGATTTTTTTTCAACAGCCCTAACAAAGGTCCCAGACCGTGTAAGGCTTTAAAGGTCAAAACCAGCACCTTAAACCTGATCCGATATTCCAGCTGGAGCCAGTGCAGTTGACGGAGCACTGGCTGTATATGTTTTCGGAGTCGCATTTGGTAGCAGCTGAAGTCTTCGGATCAGTCTCAAAGGCAGCCCTACATAGAGTGAGTTACAGTAATCCAGCCTAGTGGTGACTGTTACATGGATAACTGTGGTTAGATCCAGGTGGGAGAGGTAAGGCACCAGCTGCCGGGGCTGGCAGAGATGGGAAAATGCCACCTTGACCACGGCTGTGACCTGAGCCTCCATAGATAAGGATCACACTCAGACTCTTGATGGCAGGTGCAGATGTTAGTTGCACACCATCAAGAGTTGGGAGCTGGCATCCCGCCCCCAAGCTACCCTGACCCAGCCACAGTTCCTCCGTCTTCGCTGGATTCAGCTTCAGGCGGCTGAAATAAAATCAAGTTTAACCACACACACATAGGCCTGTAGTATCCATAGTTATCTTTTTTTAACAGTCTCAAAATAAAGAAATCTGCAATGCAGAACCAGTAATCCTGTGATCTGAACCCCTAAGATATTCCAATTGTCTGGGATCTATCCTCATGCAAGTGAAAAGCTGTCTTTCATAGGGCCCTCAAAACCTAGAGCGTGGGCTAATTGTTCTAAACCTAGATCTGGCCAACTAGAAGTCATTTGCTCACAGGAAAGTGTTCTTAGGATTTCACTGCTTTTAAGGGGGGAAATCAACCAGCTTGGCTGGTTCCATTAGGGAGGAGAAATGTTGGCATAAAGATCTTCAAGAGGGAATTCCTTCCATGCTGGATTTCTGAGTGCTGTAGCTATCCTTTTGTGTGTGTGTGTGTTTTAGCATAAAACATGCAGAATTTTGTTTGTGAATCAGTGGGCTTCTAAGTTTTAGTTACCTTCGCCTCCTTTGGGGCACCATTAATACTTAATGTATCTTTGTAAAAATGCTCAGCAGTCATAGCCAGAAAATCTCAGTTTATTGATTTAGGCCATTTATGTGCTGCCTTTCCACTAAAAAAAACCAACATTCTTGGTTTCAAAGTTAGAATAATTCCTTTAAATTCACAAAACTATAAAACAATGGAAATCTGCATTGCATTACTAAGATACAGTCGTTGTAGCTGTATAATAAACATGCACCCATATCCTGACAATCTGGACCTTGCATTTGCATTCACATACAGGACAAGTTATTTTGATAAAATATTTCAAATATTTTGCTCATTTAAAAATGATTTTATACTATTATCAGATGACTGTTAACAAGTAAAATAAAAAATGCTAAGGCAAGAAAAATATATAAAGCTTTGAAGAGCAGGTATCAGAATGTAAAGTACTGAATTGGCAACAGCCTCAGGCTCTTCAAATTCATTTCTTCCTGCAATTTTGTCCAAGTGCTAGTTTATCTCCCTTGTTAAGCAATCTGCATCATAATGATCTGAAGAATATTTTTGGAAGTTTCTGCTGACCCAGGTCAAAATAACAATGCAAAATTTATTAGCCTTTAGTAGTACTGTAATGGGGAGCTTTTATCACACACCACCTGCCAAAAATTGCAGGAGAGCCCTGTGTGTGTGTCTGCGTGACCAGGCGTGTGTGTATGTGAGTGTGTGACCGAGCCATTCTCTTTAAGAACCAGAGAGAGGTGTTCATTCTAGTGTATTAGTCTGAGAGCGCGTTACCGAGTCTGACCACCGGAGGCCCGCGTGCTAGAGAAGAGTGTTTTTTAAGAAAACACCATTTTTTATTTTTTATGAGAAAAAAAGGGTGGAGAAGTCTGTGCTAAAAGAGTGCTTATGCAGACATTATGTTAAAAGGGCTGAGCGTTTTTTCCCCCCAATCGTAGGGTGTGTAAAGCCCCTCCGAGTGGTTTTTCAACCCCTTGCCACCTCCAGGTAGGAGATTCCCAAACAAGTGGTTTTTTTTTTAACTAGGAGGGGCAATAAGCAGGATTGTGTAAAACAAAAGCTTACAGAGAGAGCGGGTGTAACGCTGCAGGAAAAGTTAAAACCCCCACAGCCCATTCCTACAGAAAGAAAAAGTTAAAAAGCCGCGCCCCAGAGACTAGTCCCACGGGGAGAGACATCTTCTCTCTCCTATCTACCCAACACCCCCAGCCCCTAGACAGAGAAACCAGCCACCCAGCCACGTTTAGCACAGAGAGCCAAAAAGGATCTTAAGAGAGAGAGAGAGAGAGAGAGAGAGAATAGGTATATCGCTTTGCTTTTTTAACAGTTCTCACCAGCAGAGCTCTCACGACAGAAAAGAAAGCAAGAAACCGTCTGCCCCCAGCCTATGCAACGAAGGGGAGGGGCTGGTATTTTGGAAAACCCTCCGTTCTAACACCTGATCTGGCTTTAAGAATTTGATAGGCTAGTCCAGGGGGGGGGGAGTGGTATCCCCTCCCCACATCCGAGCAGCCAGAGATTGCGAGATTGTGACTACAAACGGCAAAAAAAGCTCTCTGTACAGGGAGTAAGCAGGCAGGAGGGTTTCCCCCAGAGTCTGGGGGGGTTCTACATCTCCGGTAAGCTCAGAGTGTGCTGTTTAGCCCCTGCAGGCTGGCAGGCAAAAACAACAAACTTTCCCCCCCTCCTTGCATAAGCTCCTGCAGCTTCCCCCCCCCCCCCAGAAAACAAGCAAGCTACTTTCTAAGCCCTAGTTTCTGGCCATCGCAGGCAAAGTCTGAAAAAAAGATCTTAAGAGAGAGAGAGAGAGAGAGAGAGAGGCAGGCTCTGTCCTTATCTTGCACCTTCTATGGCAAGAACAGCAGGGAGCCTGAAACGGGGCCCCTCTGGAGAAACTTCCCCCCGGCAGGCAGTCAGGAAAGAGCGCAGAGAAGCTGACAAACCAGTTTTACCACTCAGCAGACACACGGAGAGGGGGAGGGGAGTTTTTTACAGAACACCCCCGGTAGTGCAGAAAAGCGTCGTTTGAACAGAGAGAGAGAGAGAGAGAGAAATCAGCACACAAGCAAAACACTCCCACAGACACCCAGCCACCCCCCAGCCCCTGAGAGAGACCGAGCAGTGGGCTGGCTTTTGCCCGCTTGTGTGGCTTTTTAAAAAAACACCTCACGCAGAGGGGAGACCATCCCCCAACCTCACTGAACCCCCCCCCCCGGCAGGCAGTCAGGAAAGTTTACAGAGAAAACTACCTTTTTCTCAAACTTTTTAAAGTTGTTTTTTGGGGGTCTGACCCCTGTTTACTAGTGCTCTGGTGTTTAACGACCTTACCCCTCCAGAGCATTCACGGCAGAAAGAAAAGTTAAAAGGCGCGCTCCTCCAGCCGTCTATACAACAAAGAGGGGCGGAGACTGCTCCCTACCCACCTGGTACAGCTTTAAGAGAATAGGATTGGAGGATGGCTAAAACATGTGGGAGAGTGGTGAGAGAAAGGAGGGGGAGAGTGGATGGAGAAAGGAGGGGGAGGAGGGACTGATCACCCCCCCACACACACACACACACACCACACCCCAGACAGGTCAAAAACCAGCCAGAACAACTACGTTAAAAATGTGTGTGTGTGTGTGTGTGTGTGTGTTTGATTTCTCTCAGGGCACACAGGCACGCTTATCTCAAGGACAACCGACTTCCTGTTTTTTAGCAGTGAGCTGGAGAAAAAACTAAGCCAGCCGTCAGTTCCCTTCTCCCTTCCCACTCAAACCCCCCTGCTCTTTTTAAAAGTTGTTTTTTCTTTACTCCTTTACAAACAAGACGAAACAGGGGCTGGATGACTCCTGTTTGCTTAGAACGTAAGAAAGACCCTGCTGGATCAGACCCAGGCCCACCCAGACCGGCAGTCTGTTCACATGCTGACCCAACAGAGCGGGCAGGGATGCAGACGTGAAAGTAAACTTTCTTAAACTTTTTTTCCCCTTTTAGCCGTAGGCAGGAGGGGCTCCCACACGTGAACAAAGCATACACAAATACCCCCTCTGTATCTGCCCCCACGGGGCACTTCACGCCAACCACTTCACGCCAACCTTGCAGGGCGGGCCTTTCTGACCCAACTCGTAGAGAGAACCGGCCGGAGCGCCGAGCTTCGCCACGGTGGTCAGGGACGGCGAGCCTGGCCGCCCTGCCGATTTTTGTGGCGTTCCGAGCGGGTTTAGCCAACGACCACAGGGGGACGCTCTTCCCGCACATGTGTCAGCGGGAGGGGGGCGTGTGACCTATCCCCGCGTGCGTCCGGTTGAGGGGGTGTCGGATCTGTGACCCTTGCGGGTCTGCGGGGTGGCAGGGAGGAAGGGGGCGCAAAAAGCGCCCCCTATCGAAAACACAACACACGAGAGTCTGACACGGGGCGGGAGGCGCGGCTCGGGGTGAGAGGGCCTCCGAAGCGCGCGGGGGCGGAGCGGGGTTAAAAAGGGAGGGAGGTGAGGCGGTCCTTCTGTTTTTTCCGAACACAGCATGGACACGCGGTGGAAGCATCCTTTCTCGGCCATCTTGGCGGGTCCTAGCAACTGCGGTAAATCGTACTTTATTAAAAACCTGCTAACCCACGCCCGCTCGACGCTTTCTGTCTTCCCCGAGAACATAGTCTGGTTTTTTTCCTGCCGCCAACCCCTGTACGACGAATTACAAGCCAAGTTCCCCCTGATCAAGTTTGTGGAGGGGCTCCCCGCGAGCTTGCACGACGAGGAACTGCTGCCTCCCGAGAAGAGAAACCTGATTATTCTGGACGACCTGATGGGGGCGGCTTCGGGCAGCTCGGAAATCGAAAATGCTTTCACCCAATACGTGCATCATAAAAACATGAGCGTCATTTACATAGTCCAGAACCTCTTCACGCAGGGGAAGTCGGCGCGCACCATCAGTCTGAACGCCAAGTACATGGTTTTATTTAAAAACCCTCGCGATAAACAACAGATTGTCACCCTGGCCCGGCAGATGTACCCGGGAAAAGCAAACGTTTTCATGGAGGCCTTTGAGGATGCGACCTCCGAACCCTACGGCTACCTCATCGTCGATCTGAACGCTACAACGCCCGAGGCCTACCGGCTCAGAACCGGTTTTTTCCCCCCTGCCCTCCCCGCCAGCTATGTTCTTAAAAAAAAATCAGGAAATGGGGGCGCCAAAAGACGCTGACGGCGGCTCCTTGGCGCATTTGAAGGAAAGGCGGGGTGGTGAAAACGCACGCGCCGGCATGTCGGCCTGCCTCAAGAGGAACGGGGACCTTTTGAAAGTGGTCTCCCGGTCTTCTCCCCGGCTCAGGAAAGCTATTCTGGGGCTGGCTCCCGACGACTTTGTCAAGGCCGTGGCGGAGATCGCCCTGAACGTCTTGAAAGGGATCATACAGCTGGCCCCGCGTCAGAAAGCGGTGCTGAGGAAAAAGCGCGGGGTCATCAAGGCTCTGAGTAGTTCTAAAACGCCACTGCGTCAAAAAAGACGGCTGGTGAGGCAGACGGGGGGCTTTATCGGGTCTCTCTTGGGTTTCGCGTTGCCTCTGATCGCCGGGCTATTAACGCGTAGCTGATGGAGCATGCGGAGAAAATGTACTTGGTCCCCAGTCACCAGTTACAGCGTTTAAACGTGGGGGGGCCCAGGGACGAAGAGAACATCCGCACCGCCGTCGTGCATTCTCTGGACAGAGAGATGAAAGCGGTTCTCGACCGGCGGGACCTGTCCGAGCGTGAAAAGGCGCGGCTCTACGGATCCCTGCTCCAGAAATATCTAGGGCACGTCAGAGCGGGGGAGGAAGAAAAAACACAACTGAACCTTTATTTCCCCCCGCCGCCCGAGACGCCGCCCGGCCCCGAGCCCGAGCCCCCCCAAAAGACCGACGGCGTGGCGGCGAAACTGCTGGAGAACCTCCCAGCCCGGTACAGAGCGGGGGCCCACGTCCTGCTGAAGAAACTGGGGCAGAACAGCAAGACGGCCACCTGGGATCAGAAAGGAACTTTTGTTTATAAAAGCAAGCCAGTGGCCGGCACCAACCTGTTTGACCTCGTCAGGACGGTGACCCAGAACCACGCCCCACCCACCACCAGCCTGCCGACGGGCATGGATCTGTTTCTGAGAGCTCTGGCCGAGCTGAACGTGCCGACGACCGTGGCCGGGAACTCAACCGTCAGGACGATGTTGGATTCGCTGAAAAGGTCCCCCCCAACCCCGGCTTCGAAGAAGGCCCCTCTCGTATCGACTAAGAAACGAACGGTCACTCCCCTCTATACCCCTTCTAAAAAGAAAAATGGGAAAGAACGGCCTCTATGGCTGACCGTTTAATAAAATCTTTTTTAAAAAAACCCAACCGTCATCACGGTCTCTTTTTTATTTGAAAACAAAACACGCACGCCAGGCTTCGTTTTTTAAAAAAAACACTTTATTATTATTAGAACCGGCAAGAAACACAGGCCTGAACAGGCGCGTACGTGCTTTGTAAAGTTCTCCTCCTCCTGCGGGGGGTTATTTTTTTCACAAAATTCACAACCAGCCGGTCGTTTTGCAGGGGGTCGACCGAATACATCTCCACCACGGAATCGAAGGGCTCTCCACGGCAGCGCTGATGGAGGAAAAACAGGCAGTGGTGCCCGCAGGTGGCGGACGTCAGGCTTTGGAGGCCGTGCCGCTGGAAGCGGATCTCCTCCGCGTTTCTTTTCAGAAAAGCCATGATGTTTCGTGGGAAGAGGGGGCTGGAGGGGGGGTTGCCGTAAGAGTCAAAAAACTCGCCGCGGCGGCGGTCGGGGAGATGGATGGCTAGCCAGTGTTCGCCCGGTAGAGTGTGGGGGTGGGTGTTGACCACTAGAGAGACGGGTCGGCGGAGCAGTCTTTTAGCCGGCAGCCGGTCGCAAGGAAAGACCCCCGCGAAGGATTTTCGCGTGTGAGGGTCGGCCAGCAAGGCCCTCGTCAGCTGCAGCGTGTCCATGCTACATGTAGTCAAAGAGGACGTTGCGGTTGTGGTTGATCTCGACCACGTTATCGAACACCCCGTACACGATCAGGTTGACCGTGTGGGCCAGAGCGTCGGCGAAGCGGATTTCGGCCCTCAGGTTCCCCGTCTTGATCAGAGAGTAATGGTCGGAGCACTCCTGATCGGGCGTCAGGTCGAAGGCAAACAACGTGTACCCCTTCGCGAACCCGTCCCTGTTGATCAGGAGAGGCCGGTCCTGCAGATGCTTCCCGGCCGTCTGCACCAGGTTCATGTATTCCCTGACGCAGTTCCCGTTCGGAAAGTCGGGCTGGAAGGGTTTGGCGGGCACTTGCTCCCCGTCCACGTACAACGCCACAAAGTTAATGTTGTAATGTTTGAAGTTGAAGGGGTTTTTGTTGAAAGCCCCGCTGAAAGCGTCGTTGTCCACCAGGCCCATCACCACCATCTTGGGGAGCTGGCCCAGGAAGAGGTTATCCTGGTTGCTCACGCGGGTGCCGGCCGCGATGCTGAACACCTTCATGGCGACTCTGTCCACGGGGTATTTGGCCGTAGAGGACAGCAGGGCTTCGGCGTGGGCCAGCCGGATGCTCGGGGCCACTTTCACCTTTTTTACAAAGAGGGAGGCGGATAGGATCACGAGTTTGTAGTGGTCGACCTGACCGTGGCTGATGAGGCAGAAAGCATCCTTGCTGCGGGTCAGCTTGATTTTCACATCGACCCCGTTCAGGAGGAGTTTCTCCTGGAAAAAAATGTCGGCGTGCAGGTTCCCCAGAAGCTCGAGCTTCTTGCTCTCGGCGGTCAGAGCGGCCCTCTGCTTAAAGCCCTCGTTGGGGCCGTCCAGAGCGGTGTTCTCGAGGTGCCCCGGGGTGTCTTTGTAAAACAACCCCGGGGAAAACTGCGTCGCCAAGGTTTCGCCGCTGTAGTTGAGCACCCCCTCGATGAACGCCCTGTAAGGGTAACAGTTGCTGCTTTGGCTGACCAGGCAGTCCCCCACGGTCACGTCCAGCTGGCTGAAAAGGGAGGCGATGGGGTAGTTTGCCACCGCCACGCGGGCATCGCGGGGGATGTTCGTCCCGTCTTCCAGGACGATTTTACAGCTGACGTACAGAAGGGTGTTATTCAAGTCCAGATAATCTTCCCCGTGCCCGGTTATAAAAAACTCCACGGGCGAGCCCGCCGTCAGAGCCGAGAGGGGGGGGTACTTCCACGTACGTGCTTTTCTCGATACACGTCTGGGTGGGGGCTAGCAGGAAGAGGTCGAGCTCCGACTTGGTGCACTCGGCGGAGCCGCAGTGGACGAAGGCCATTTTTTTTTTACACGGATTGTTTTTTTGTTATAAGACGTCGGCTAGGTCGCCGTGCGGAGGGCTCTTCGCGCCCTTCTTCTTGTTCTTCTTCTTCTTCTTCTTCTTCTCCGCCCCCTTGTTCTGGCCGGCGCGCTTCCTTCCGCTCCTCTGCTCCTTGGCGGCGGGGCGTACTCTTTTAAGAGGCGACGGGGGGCCGCTACGGGTCCTCGAGGCTTTCCTTTTCAATCCGCCCCTTCTCGGAAGGTACATCATCCCCCAGCCTTCCTGTGGCGCGATTTTATTCAGAGCGGCCTGAGACACCCGACCCACCACGTCTTTGGCGAAATGACGCGCCGCCGTTTTCACGTGCGGTTTGGCGATCTCCAACCCCCTTCTCAAAAGTGGCACGGCCATTCGAAAAAGCCGCTTAAAAATTCCCCCCACGCCGCGGCCGTACATCACCGGCGCCCCTTGAAAGCCGGGGAGGCCGTACCCGGCCTGGGCTTGATAATAGCCCCTGAACAGCCGGGGGTCCCCGTACTCTTTGACGATCACCATTTCTTCCGAGGCCTGAGATGCAGTTTAAGCACCGTTTTTCCGTAGCGAAACAGAACGTTCTTATTCCGATCGTTCTTTATTTCGATGTGAACCGTCTCGATGTGATGCTTGCTGATCGGGATATAATGTGGCCGGTCGTACGTCACCGTGATAGAATCGTGAACCTTTCCCTGCACGGGCACGCAGCGCAGAAGGGGGACCGACGCGTCCCCCACCCTCTGATATTCTACGATATCGGAGTACACGTACAGCGTATTAACCCCCCCCGTGATATCGCAGCAGTGTTCGAGTTTTTTAATGGGCTTGTCAGGGGGGGCCCCCATCACGTAAGCTAATTCTTTGCTCATCGTGACCTCGTACATATCGTCCCCTTTAAAGCGTAACATGGCCGCCGAGGGATCGTAATAGAAAAACATCTGGGGGTGCGTCTTGGCCTGCTCCCTGACGGCTTTATCCATCAACTCGACGATGCTTTGAAGGGTGGCGTAATACCCCTGTTTCACCCGATACTGGAAAGTGATCGCTCCGCGGCTGACCCAGAACGCGGCAGGCCAATCGAAAGTGTACCAGTTGTGCGGATACTGGATTTCCACCAGGCCCACTTCCCATTCCCCTCGCAGGTCCAGGGGCTTAGCCAGGCGCACGGTGAAAGAAGAGTTGGTGTTTTCGGGAAAGAGCTCCTTGGAGGCGTTGCTGGGGAGGGTGAGGTAGAACCCCTCATCTTCCATCCTGCTCTACCACGTCTTCCGCGGGCACCCAACTGTTGAATTTAGCGGGCCAGCCCCTCCACTTCACCAAGAAAAACTCTCCTCGTTTATCGCGGCGGGTCTTTATAATTTTCTCGATCCTAAACACCCTGTCTCGCCAGCGGCTGACTTTCTGCAGCTCCTCGGTGTAAAACCCGCCCGTGATCGGTTCCTCGTCAAAATCGGTCAGACGATACACCGGTCGCCTCCCCCTCTCGAACACGTCGTCGACGATAAAAATTTCATCGGTGAACGACTGCTCGTACCCCTTCTCGAAAAAGCCCTTTGTTTTAGAAACCCTGACGCGGTCTCCCTTCCCGAACGAGCGTTTGGCGGGCTTCGGGCGAGCCTGCGAGTCCGCGCCGTACACGGTGCGCCACACGGCTAGAGAGTTGGAGGGGGTGACGTCCGCTGGGCGGGACCGAATAGTTCTGTGGAAACTCCCGTTGTAGCTTTTAAGGAGGTCGGGGAGGACGTCTATGTACTTGAAAGTATTGCGGGCCGTGAAATACCTCCACATTTTACCCTTTAAGGTTCTGTTAAACCTTTCCACCACCGACGCCTTCACCTCGTTGTTGGTGACAAAGTGTTGAACCCCGTGCCGTTTTAACACGCCGGCGACGTGTTTGTTTAGAAACTCCTTCCCCCTGTCGGTCTGCAGTTTTTTAGGGGCGCGCCCTTCGGCGAAGATGTTTTGAAAAGCCCTCGCCACCTCCGGCCCCGTCTTGTCTCTCAGAGCCACCCCCCACCCGTATTTCGAAAGGATGTCGACCGTCGTTAAAATGTACTTGTACCCCCCGTTGTACTCGGTGTATTTCTGCATGTCCACCAGATCGCTCTGCCATTGTTCATCGATATCCCCCACCACCACCCTGTTTCTTTCAAAATGCACCCTGGCCGGTTTGTGCAAGACGTAAGCATCCTGATCCGCCAGCCAGGCTTCGGCCCCTTTTCTACCCCGCACGTACCCCTTCTTAGAAGCCGCCCTGAAAAGCGCTTCGGCCCCCCCGAAGCTCCCCTCTTCACCGGGCTGGTAGTAAATTTTTTTCAGGATAGCATCCTGCCGAGTCATGACGCCGCAATCTTTCGTGGTCCCAATGAAAAAGTAATTTTTATTAGACAGCTTTATAGACAAAACACAGGCGCTTTTTCCCCACACCCCTCCTCTTCATTTTATTTCTCAGCTCCTTCCCCGGCCTTCGGGTCCGTCTTCTTCTTCATCCCCAGCACCACCTCTCGCATGTCTGATTTGAGGAGATCAATCAGCTCTGACTCCTTGATCTCAAACACGTCCACATCTTTCAAGCATTGGTCAGCCTCGTCGGCCTCCCCCGAATTCAACTCTTGAAACACACGGGTTAAAGCGCATCGGTGACAGCACAAGGGGTTCAGTTCCGCGGTGACTCTCTTCGCCAGGCATCCGTAATGTACGAGTTTTGACCACACCTGCGTTGAAAAAAACAGAAAAAAACTTTGTTCAGCGAGCGTGTCGCCGTCACGGCCTTCGCAGACGGGGGCTCGGGAGGTCTACTTACCCCAGGGAATAATTCCTGCACGCAGGGGCGCCGTTCCGCTTCCTCTTCGTCCTCGGGGGGTTCGGGTGTCCCCTGTCGTGAGGGCGGGGGTTCTACCGCCTCTCCTTCACCCTCGTCCGCCGTCAGGTGGCCCGAATCCGATGATTCCTCGCCGTACGAGGCCTGTTCGGTCTTCCATCTCACTTCATCCTCCGACTCTTCAGAGTCCGAGGAGAAGGTCGCATCGAGTCGATTCGGAGCCTCTCCTTTCGAGATGACGGTTGACTCTTTCATAGCCTTTTCGACGGCCTCGGCCTGTCAAAAACAGAAAAATTCAAAAACACAAAGCCACGTCAGTCTCACAGCTGTTCAGACACGTGGTTCAGACCCTTCCAGGTCCTCCAAATACTTACGCGGAGCGCCTTCCACCGCCTGTAGTCGGCATATCCCACGCTGGTAGCCGGGTCGTAAAAGGCGATATAGTCACAATAGCCACAACAGTCCGTGCGGACTTCCCCCAGTGCAGCAGACACAATTTGGGTAAAAACAGACCAGGGGACTTTTCCCTCGTTCAGCTAGGAGAGAAGAACACAGTGGCGCTTTCCTCTACACAGCCACACCGGGGGTTCTTTCCCTCGGACCCTCTATCGGCCTTATACTCACCCCTTGTACAAGAGAACGGATACACTCCGGACGGTCGTCATCAGGTTCCTTCGAATCAGGGACCTCGTTGACCTTTGAACGGGGCAACGGCACGTCCATTTCTTCATAAATCTGCTCCTCTTCCCGTTGAGCCGGTGGCACCTGTGCGTCCATTTCTTCATAAATCGGCTCCTCTTCCGCCTTAGCCTGTACCCCTGGCAGCGCTAGAGTTGTAGGGCGCATTTCTAAATAAACGTTGTTTTTATCCTCCGTAGCACAATGAGAGATGCAGAAGCACTTGAGCATGCCGTGGAAGGAAGGCCGCCCGAACCATCCTTTTTAAACCCGCTCGCCGGGTCTCCCACCCCGCCTCCAGCTTTTTTCCCCCGGGGCCCCCCTCCGCGGCTCGGGCCGCACCCCGCTCCGCCCCCGCGCGCTTCGGAGGCCCTCTCACCCCGAGCCGCGCCTCCCGCCCCGTGTCAGACTCTCGTGTGTTGTGTTTTCGATAGGGGGCGCTTTTTGCGCCCCCTTCCTCCCTGCCACCCCGCAGACCCGCGGGGGTCACAGATCCGACACCCCCTCAACCGGACGCACGCGGGGATAGGTCACACGCCCCCCTCCCGCTGACACATGTGCGGGGAGAGCGTCCCCCTGTGGTCGTTGGCTAAACCCGCTCGGAACGCCACAAAAATCGGCAGGGCGGCCAGGCTCGCCGTCCCTGACCACCGTGGCGAAGCTCGGCGCTCCGGCCGGTTCTCTCTACGAGTTGGGTCAGAAAGGCCCGCCCTGCAAGGTTGGCGTGAAGTGGTTGGCGTGAAGTGCCCCGTGGGGGCAGATACAGAGGGGGTATTTGTGTATGCTTTGTTCACGTGTGGGAGCCCCTCCTGCCTACGGCTAAAAGGGGAAAAAAAGTTTAAGAAAGTTTACTTTCACGTCTGCATCCCTGCCCGCTCTGTTGGGTCAGCATGTGAACAGACTGCCGGTCTGGGTGGGCCTGGGTCTGATCCAGCAGGGTCTTTCTTACGTTCTAAGCAAACAGGAGTCATCCAGCCCCTGTTTCGTCTTGTTTGTAAAGGAGTAAAGAAAAAACAACTTTAAAAAGAGCAGGGGGGTTTGAGTGGGAAGGGAGAAGGGAACTGACGGCTGGCTTAGTTTTTTCTCCAGCTCACTGCTAAAAAACAGGAAGTCGGTTGTCCTTGAGATAAGCGTGCCTGTGTGCCCTGAGAGAAATCAAACACACACACACACACACACACACATTTTTAACGTAGTTGTTCTGGCTGGTTTTTGACCTGTCTGGGGTGTGGTGTGTGTGTGTGTGTGTGTGGGGGGGGTGATCAGTCCCTCCTCCCCCTCCTTTCTCCATCCACTCTCCCCCTCCTTTCTCTCACCACTCTCCCACATGTTTTAGCCATCCTCCAATCCTATTCTCTTAAAGCTGTACCAGGTGGGTAGGGAGCAGTCTCCGCCCCTCTTTGTTGTATAGACGGCTGGAGGAGCGCGCCTTTTAACTTTTCTTTCTGCCGTGAATGCTCTGGAGGGGTAAGGTCGTTAAACACCAGAGCACTAGTAAACAGGGGTCAGACCCCCAAAAAACAACTTTAAAAAGTTTGAGAAAAAGGTAGTTTTCTCTGTAAACTTTCCTGACTGCCTGCCGGGGGGGGGGGGGTTCAGTGAGGTTGGGGGATGGTCTCCCCTCTGCGTGAGGTGTTTTTTTAAAAAGCCACACAAGCGGGCAAAAGCCAGCCCACTGCTCGGTCTCTCTCAGGGGCTGGGGGGTGGCTGGGTGTCTGTGGGAGTGTTTTGCTTGTGTGCTGATTTCTCTCTCTCTCTCTCTCTCTGTTCAAACGACGCTTTTCTGCACTACCGGGGGTGTTCTGTAAAAAACTCCCCTCCCCCTCTCCGTGTGTCTGCTGAGTGGTAAAACTGGTTTGTCAGCTTCTCTGCGCTCTTTCCTGACTGCCTGCCGGGGGGAAGTTTCTCCAGAGGGGCCCCGTTTCAGGCTCCCTGCTGTTCTTGCCATAGAAGGTGCAAGATAAGGACAGAGCCTGCCTCTCTCTCTCTCTCTCTCTCTCTCTCTTAAGATCTTTTTTTCAGACTTTGCCTGCGATGGCCAGAAACTAGGGCTTAGAAAGTAGCTTGCTTGTTTTCTGGGGGGGGGGGGGAAGCTGCAGGAGCTTATGCAAGGAGGGGGGGAAAGTTTGTTGTTTTTGCCTGCCAGCCTGCAGGGGCTAAACAGCACACTCTGAGCTTACCGGAGATGTAGAACCCCCCCAGACTCTGGGGGAAACCCTCCTGCCTGCTTACTCCCTGTACAGAGAGCTTTTTTTGCCGTTTGTAGTCACAATCTCGCAATCTCTGGCTGCTCGGATGTGGGGAGGGGATACCACTCCCCCCCCCCTGGACTAGCCTATCAAATTCTTAAAGCCAGATCAGGTGTTAGAACGGAGGGTTTTCCAAAATACCAGCCCCTCCCCTTCGTTGCATAGGCTGGGGGCAGACGGTTTCTTGCTTTCTTTTCTGTCGTGAGAGCTCTGCTGGTGAGAACTGTTAAAAAAGCAAAGCGATATACCTATTCTCTCTCTCTCTCTCTCTCTCTCTTAAGATCCTTTTTGGCTCTCTGTGCTAAACGTGGCTGGGTGGCTGGTTTCTCTGTCTAGGGGCTGGGGGTGTTGGGTAGATAGGAGAGAGAAGATGTCTCTCCCCGTGGGACTAGTCTCTGGGGCGCGGCTTTTTAACTTTTTCTTTCTGTAGGAATGGGCTGTGGGGGTTTTAACTTTTCCTGCAGCGTTACACCCGCTCTCTCTGTAAGCTTTTGTTTTACACAATCCTGCTTATTGCCCCTCCTAGTTAAAAAAAAAACCACTTGTTTGGGAATCTCCTACCTGGAGGTGGCAAGGGGTTGAAAAACCACTCGGAGGGGCTTTACACACCCTACGATTGGGGGGAAAAAACGCTCAGCCCTTTTAACATAATGTCTGCATAAGCACTCTTTTAGCACAGACTTCTCCACCCTTTTTTTCTCATAAAAAATAAAAAATGGTGTTTTCTTAAAAAACACTCTTCTCTAGCACGCGGGCCTCCGGTGGTCAGACTCGGTAACGCGCTCTCAGACTAATACACTAGAATGAACACCTCTCTGGTTCTTAAAGAGAATGGCTCGGTCACACACTCACATACACACACGCCTGGTCACGCAGACACACACACAGGGCTCTCCTGCAATTTTTGGCAGGTGGTGTGTGATAAAAGCTCCCCATTACAGTACTACTCCTTTTAAGGGGCACAAGTTTTGGGGAAAGGATGTGACATATCTGAACACAGTTGTATATACACATTTTATGCAAACTATGGTTAAGGATGAGATGTGTATAGAGATAGATGAGGGGGTTTTTTTGTTGGAACTTTTATTAGAACATATACATAAATCTCACAGATGTATGGTACTAGATTTTTTTTTACTGCTGCAAGAATGTTAGTTGCACAGAGCTGTAACAGTGCAAAACATTTGAATGTAAGATTTTGGATAAACAAGGTTTAGGATACAGCAGAATTATCAAAATTGACTGAATTAGTAAGGCTGAGAGATGAGCAAACTAATTGGACTTATGTTTCTGAACGCTGGAGTCCTTTCAGTGATTTTTGGAAGGAAACATTACCTTTGTCTATTGATGTATACAATTGTGCAACATTTTAATAACATTGATTTGTTTACAATTATATGGATTAGTTTATAATTGTATAAGTACCTGAAAGATGATATACTGGAGACTTTGAAATTCAAGAAGCACTTCTTTAATATTTATTTTATTATTATTTCATTATTAGCTGTTTTATATATACATTCTTTGAATAAAATCAATTTAAGAAACAGTGTAGAAAGTGCCCATCAGATGGGAATGAGTGATGAGGATAGCAAGAATAAAGGTGAGCAAACGCAGCTACAGATATCTACTAGAATTTTATCCTGTCCTTCCTCCAAAGAGCTCAGGGACTATAATCTCCCCCTCGCCCATTCTATCGTCACAACAACCCTGTCAAGCGTGGTGTGGGGAATAGCATGCATGTGGAAGGGACAACTGGAAGGCACCTTTCCCAGGGTTTCACAGAACCCTCTTCCAGTAGAAAACTGGAAATCACCCAGAGGCTCCTGCAATATTATAATGGTGGGTGAGTGGTCAAGGCAAGTTGAGCCTAGTAAAAGTGCCCACTTCCTCTCCCATGCCCTTTCCCTCTCAGGGTAGCAGCTTCTGTCCACCAATATGGCAAGAAGCAGCACCTGATGTCCACACATGCTGCTCTATCACCCTAAAGGATGGTATGGGGAAGATGTGGTGTTGCCATTCCTGTTGGTGGCAAGGGATTCCCCGTTCCAAGCCCCCTCTGAGCCCCCTCCCCCTGGTGGGGAGACTTACCAGCTGCAAAGGGAGGTGAAAGGGAGGCCACCGCTGACATCAATTCTGACAATCATGGGGACGCTCTGGCATTTGTGCAAAAGTCTATGGTAAAAATGGCTTCTACCACAGAGTTTTTGCCCAAATACCAGCGCGTCCCTAAAATTATCAGCAACATGATGACATCACCTTCAGAAGTGATATTGGCGCATCTATGCCACCCTCTCACCAGCCTCCCTTTGCCCCCTCATTCCCCTCCAGTGGCCAGGAGGTGCCTGGCAACCCTAGGAAGGAGGAAAGTCAAGTCTCAGGGAGCCCAGTCCTTGTCACTGCTAAAAAAAGGAGAAGGTGGCTGTTCCCAAAGACAGGCAGTCCAGGTAGAGCAATTTGTTGGGAATGGTACTGAACCCTTAAGGTGATGAACCCTTGGCATCAGTCCACCAGCCTGTTTGAAACCACTTTCCTGTTCTCCGTTTGCCTTGCCTTTCCACTGCACTACTGGGCAGCTTATGGTGTTCCCTTCTGTTAACTTGCTATATTAATTTTGGTTCTCTCTTCCTCATGTGGCCCTTATTCTTTTCTATTGGAAAATGCTTGTTCCTCTTCCAAATTGGTAAAATGGTGTACTTTAACCTGTTTTAATGATGTTAATTCGATTATTGCTCATGTCTTTGCAACCTGGTTGCTACATTGTTTACTGCCTTTCCAAGTAAATATGGTAAGATAGAAGCATTTTTTAAAAATAAAGAAATAAACTAGGCTGCTTTTGGCAGGATGTTTGTGCATTTTTCCATGGTACTATATTTGAAACACTTCTGTATTCACTGTGTGATTGAGCTCTTCCCACATGGGTAATGTGGGGGCATTTTAATTCTGGATCTAAAAATATCATATGTGGATAATATTTATGAAAGACTATGCACCCCCAATTTTCTGCCATCAACTAGCAGATCTACCCTACCAGAAATGAGCTGTAGTAACAAGTAATGAAAAATATATAACTGCATTGTACAACTGCAATGGCCTTAGACAGAAGACAAAACTTAAGACAAAACTTTCCTCCCCATATTATCCATATTCCCAACTCAGTGCACAAAATCATTCTGATTTGGTATGAATTCCAGTCTGTTACAGTATCTTGCTCATCTATAAGGTACCACTAGTCTGATTTCATTTACCCTACTTCTCCCTGCAACTGAAAACATTTAGTGCATGCCTGTAAGTATCCTTAAGCCCCCAGGATCTCACAGCTCTTTATGAACCAGTGCTAGCCATCCTGATTTTTTTTAAAGGAAGAGACACTTTTTTTGAAAGTGTTTGTCAGTGCTACACTGCCATCTGTTGGTAACAACATTAGCCAGTTCCTCTCTAGTTCCCCCTATGGGAGAAAGAAAAGAGATCATAAAGTCGCCCGGACAAAACGAGGGTTAGGGATGACAATGGCAGAAAAGATCACTCCTCAAACGTTACAAACTATTTGTCTATAGGCAGAAAAAACATAAATGTCACACTTCTATCGAAATATCCTGTAAAATGGGTAGAAGTTCTAAATACTTCAACATATACATTTTATTTTTTTTAATGGAAGGAATGCACATCAAAGTCATTTTATATTGCAGTGTCTCAGTTGTTTGGGTGTTCTGAGCTCATAACTTTAACAACTCTGTCATTAATCTTCAAATCCAACAGGGGTCTAACAGGAATTGCATGTAAGTAGTGCAAATACCCATTTACACCATCTTCACCAACAGACGATAACCATTTGCGTTTCTTTGACTTTCAGCTTCATAAAAACCAAGATCAACATTTAAACTTCCCTTGTTAAAAAAATCAGTTTTCTTGTCAAAGTGAGCCTCTCTTTTGATCAACTCAAAGATTGTTCACAATTTGAAACAAGTAATATTGCAAGCAATTCTGCATCTGCACAGTGGCAGGATCCGTCATAGCTCATGGCCAGGCAGTTGCTGATCACACATGCTTGATTACTATTCCCCAGGTTATCACAAGATGTCTTTTAAAAAAGGATTTGTTAGGAGTTCTTTTTGTACCTGAGCAGTTGGTAGCATCCATCAATTGGGGACATTCCTCCAACTCCTTTTCCCTCCCTCCCTCCCTCCCTCTCTCTCTTTCTTTCTTTCTTTCTTTCTCAAAGGATGCACACCACTGCAGCTAAAAAAGTGTTAGTCTATTTCATTTCATTTTCCTAGTTTGGGAATTACTCTCCCATTCAAACTATTACACTGAGTGCTCTCCCAAGGTACTGAAAATCAAACTTGACTTGAGTTGTTCAATTTCACTTTCAGTTCACTGGGAGAGCACCCAGTCTATTAGCTGAGATAAGACAGCACTTCCCAAACTAGGAAAATTAAATAAAATTGACCAAGGCATTCTTAGCTGTGGTTGCAAACCTTTGACATGGGCAGATGGGTGCAAAGGGGGCAAAGGAAAGAGGTAGCCACAGCAAAGCATTGTGAAACCGCATGTACAAAGTAGTTAAACCAATTCCAGGCATTTTGAAATGTTTTAAAAACTGAACTTTTTCCTGAGTGTTTGAAGGTGCTAATTGCAATTTGCATGAGAACTGTGGTCCAAACAGAGGTGACATAACATTCTTGTTTTCAACCACACTTAGCAAAATTCCTTTTTGTTTCCTATATCCCTATATATAAATACCTATCAGCTTACAAACCACTTTATGCATTGGATGAAACAGACTCTTTTTACGTAATGGCACAATACATTTGCAAGTCTTGCAGGTGCTTGAAGAGAAGCATTATAAGCTACATTGTACAATTAAATGTCTATTGCTTACATGGGGTGCCATGATGTGATTTCAAGTAAAATCAAATCAAAACTCTAAACTACCAGCATAGAATTATAAAAGATTAAAACCTTAAGCATTTCCACATATTTGTGTTGAGGGAAATGCATACTCATTGCCTAAGAAGATGGGGAATAATTCAAACCCACACAACCTTAAAAATTCCAAAAATAGCCACATTCCTATATAATTACCAACCAAACCTCTATACAAGTAGTTACAAGCTTGTAGAACTACTTCATTTGAAAGAAGGTAAAGACTTGTAGAATTACCTATTAAAGTCTAATCAAAACTGTAATTCATTACAAGGTACAGTGAATGGTATGGCTCTTTTGTGTGAGAAAACTCATGAAAACAGTTTATGAGAAAAATGAAGGGCAAACTTCCTGGCTTTGAGTGATGTACACTTTTTCAGTGACCTGTAGAAGCAGAAAACAAATAATGATGACAACTGAGATTTGGCAGCTTTCAAGAGATATATGGAAGACCACTAACAAGAGTCAGAAACGATACCACAACCTTGACATTTCCAGGATTGCTAGCTAAGCCTCCAGTAAGCCAAGGGCAAGAACAACATCAATCCTTCACTCCTCAGGGACAAACCGTCTCTGCTTCCAAGGCATCAGATTTCCAGAGCAAATCCTGTTCCACATAAACATGAGAGGTTTGAATGGGACGGGCTTTATGTTTAGAACCAGTGGTCTACCTAAACTTAATAAAACTCCACAACAGAACTCAAAGTATTTGATCAGATGATAGGGGTGGTATGGTCTTAAATGTCATCTTTACAACCTCCGCTCTAAAATAGGACCCTCTATATATTAATACTAAAGATTAGTGCCTCTGATAATAGTCTGCAATTGACAGCACATCATAAGCAGGATAATACAAGGAGGCATGATGCATCTACTTTTCATTACTGATACAATATGGCTAGCTTCTGTGTGAATACAATACATTTAATGGATTCACAGAAGTTTGGGTCTGGGTTTAAATGGAACTGCACAATCTTTAGATATGCAATAAAATAAGAGCTGGAACAAACTTGGGCTGCCCACTGTACAAAAATCCATATAAGTTCTTTGCGCTGGAAAACAACCCTGATTCATAGGGTTGCCAACTTCCAGGTACTAGCTGGAGATCTTCTGCTATTACAACTGATCTCCAGCCGATAGATATCAGTTCACTTGGGAAAAAATGGCCGCTTTGGCAATTGGACTCTATGGCATGGAAGTCCCTCCCTGCCATCATCAGGCTCCGTCCCTAAAACCTTCCACCAGTGGCGAAGAGGGACCTGGCAACCCTACTGATTCATCCATGAGTCCAGGTTCACATGGCCACCCAAAACAAAGCTTGAAATGCCCAAGGTGAAAAAAGGGATAGAATGTGAAAGTCAGTTTGTATGTCTGGAAGAGGAGAAGAGCTAAGAAGATGAAAGACGATTCCCAACCAGGTTCCAATAAGAAGAAAAACATTATATTACAAAACAGGCACACCAAGTTAATCAGCTGATTAGTGGTACTTACTGTTTGTTGTATTTATCACACAGTTTTTAGTGTAACTTTTTTCTTTTTTTAAATAAATCTTTTTTTTTGCCTTGAGTCTCAGAGAAAGGCAAACTAGAAATGAAGTAAATAAATGAATAAATACGTATCTCATTAAATTACGCGAAGCCTGATGAGGCCCAGAAGAGCAACACAGGCAAGGACTCAGTAAGCCTCTTGGCATAATGTTTGTCAGGCATTGTTAAGGATTCCTCTGGGGGTCCCCTCCTCCACTCTCTGCAAAATTATATCAAGGGGCTAAGCAGGATAACACTGCTTTAATGGGAGCTGCAGCTTCTGCCCGTCTGTGGAATTATTTCCCCCCACTAAATCAGTTTTTTTAACCTGTGATGCATGGACACCTAGGGGGTTCATGGATGAGCTTCAGCGGCTTTGTAAACCTGGCATAAAAATGTCTTTTTCTTTGATCTCCTTCGTGTTACTTTGGACATTGTGGGAAAAAATCCTTTATGTCAAATTATGTTATTAAGGTATTTAACTGCTAACAAGTGTAGGGTGGCATGGGATGCTGCTGTGCATGGTCAGGTATCATTCAATTGTCAGTGTTGCCATGTTACAACGTCCAGAATAGTTTCCTGTTGATACAATCTCAGAAGCTAAGCAGGGTCGGCCCTGGTTAGTACTTGGATGGGAGACCACCAAGGAATACCAGGGTTGCTGTGCAGAGGAAGGCACCAGCAAACCACCTCTGTTAGTCTCTTGCCATGAAAACCCCAAAAGGGGTCGCCATAAGTCGGCTGCGACTTGAAGGCACTTTACACACACACACCCTGCCATTATGGTTATGGCCAGCTGTCTTTGTTTACATCACAGCATCACAGTGAATTTAAAGATAAAAATTTAGTCTTTTCAACTATTCATTGTAATTTTTTTCATTCACTCTAGGTATTATAGCATTGTTTAATATTTGTAGATGCCGGATGTTAGGTAGGCAAAGAAACAGCATGCATTTGCAGTGCAATATAAAGAAATCAAAGTTGGTGTGTGACTAGTAGCTAAACTGGCAAAATGAAAAAAATACTTTTTGTGTTATTTGCACAATTTGGGGTCCTTTCAATTTATTTCAGCTAGAAGCCATTAATTAAAATAAATTGTATGCAAAAAAATTGTATGTGTTTATTGTTCATTTTTTCTGAGGAAGCGGTCTATAGCTTTCATCAGATTCTCAAGGGCTTTGTGACCCAAAACAGGTTAAGAACTACTGCACTAAATAAACTACATATGTCATTTTTCACAGATTTCAAAATAAGACTTTTTCAGAGTAGGGACATGCTATTTATGTAAACATTACTGAGCAACTTTCTCCTTAAAATCATAACATTTCCTTATCAGTACTAGTATTTACTTTCCTTAGTCAATGTGAACTTTTAAAATTTACATGTGTTTCAAACCTGAGACATACTACAAAATGGCTTCCTTTTCAGTGAAATATGTACAGTAAGTTAAAAGAAGAGGGTTTCTGTTTTTTTAACTGAATGCCCTGAATGTCAGTCCTGCAATTCTGGCATCACGCTAAAACTGCCTCTAGTAGATAAGTGACATTACATTCCTATACAGAAGTTATTAATTTAAACATAGCCTGGATTCTGGCTATTTATATCTAGCATAACACATTGAAGGACCAACAGGCATATTCAGTTTAATTGAGGTTAGACTGCATGATGTATATATTCAGCCTCTAAAGATTTCATGTTAAGGGACAGAAAGAACAAGGGAAGGAATTTGGTGAGGGGTAAAAATTACTATGAAATAATTCATCAGCATGTATATTTTGAATACTATGCTGCTTTTAGAAAGGGACCATTGCCCAGCCCCATTATTAAAGGGGTTGAATCAATCCAGTTCAGTCCTCATGGGGAAAACTGCCTAAATCCATTAAGAAAACAGAAACATTTGCAAGGCTTCTGTTTCTACAAGAGGTTGAGCATGTTAATCACTATGACTGTGCAGGACTGGGTCTTATATTAACTGAAGAAGAGAATATGGAGAATTCCAGGAGTAGGAAATTAGATATTGTAAAAGGCCAAGTAAAATACTTGAATCCATGAAAGCAAAGGAAGAAAAGTACACATAGCCTTCCTGGGAACATTCTGGATGACCAGAATGATTCCCCAGAATTCTACACTCCTGTAACAAAAAATCTTTTTCGCTTCTCAGCTGGAGTTCACAGTCAGGTTCAGGGAGGATACAAATCAGGCCTGAGATAGTTTTAGAAAGAGGTTCAACATACTTTGGAGGAAATGCATTATGGTCTCTCAGATGAAGACTCCATATAACTGAGACACCCATATTAGCCAACTAACATCCAAGTCACAGTGCCGCAGACACAAATCTGAAGAGAAAAAAATCTCCAGCCTTACTCATGACTAGGTCTGGAGTGAGTGATATCTAGCCCTGAAAAACACAGAAGCTGGAATTGGGTCATGAGTCAGGCAGTGAGGCAAACAGGAAGGTTTGATTTGTTAACCAGGTCAAAGCAGAATGCTTTCTGCTGCCTTCCAGCACTGATGCTGGCTATCTTTGTTACCTACTCTGAACTGGGTTGCCAGCTCTGGGTTGGAAAATACTTGGAAATTTTGGGAGTAGAGGAGGGACTTAGCAGGGTATAATACCATACAGTCCACCCTCCAAAGCAGCCATTTTCTCCAGAGGAACTGATCTTGGTCATCTGGAGATCATCGGGAGATCTACAGGTGCCATTTGGAGGTTGGCAACCCTAACTCCAAAACAGTGATTCTTGTCTCTTGGAGGCATCTTTGAACCTCTTGGGGAAATGGGGAAATTTGGCATTTTAACGTAACTCCCCCCACCCCTGAAATGGCTTCTGAGTTCTGACATCTGGTAGAGGAGTGTTGCTTTATACTGTTCAGCTTGCCCTAAGGATAAACTCACATATCCTAGATTTTTCCCTGAGACCTTTCCAAATTTGTAGGCATTGAACCTAATGTTAAGGAGTTGGTGATGGCCATCAGGCACAAGGGTCTTACAAAATGTAAACCTGAGATCTATGTATCATATGCATGCATCACGAATATACCTACCGTATTTTTCGCCCCATAGGACGCACCTTTCCATAAGACGCACCTATTTTTTAGAGGAGGAAAACAAGAAAAAATCTTGTTTTCCTCCTCTAAAAACTTGTCCTATGGAGCGAAAGCCGGCTGGGCGCATGCGCGTCAGGACGGCGTGAGCCAGCGTTCCCCGCCCCAACAGCCAGCTGGGAGGCGGGCGGGGCCGCACAGAGCCGTCTGGGCACGTGCACCGGCTCACTCTGTGCGGCCCCGCCCGCCTCCCAGCTGGCCATCGGGGTGGGGAACGCCGGCTCGCGCCGTCCCAACGCCACGCACCCAGCCGGCATTCGCTCCATAAGACGCACGGACATTTCCCCTCATTTTTGAGGAGGAAAAAAGTGCATCTTATGGGGCGAAAAATACGGTAATGCTGTATTTAATGCTGGCTTGTGTTGGGTGCTCTTTTTATGTCCTGATTTTTTTACTTGTTATATGGGAGCCAATCAGTGATAATGTTGAATTGGTGGGGGGTAATGGAGGTTGGAGTACATACAGTCCCCAGTAGTTCGTAAAGCTGGGTGTCAGGCACAGAACCCTAATTTATGAGTTTAAGTCTCAGATCCCCTCTATACAATAAAAGTTTCCCTTACTAACAACTACTGTTCTTCAAGATTAGCCATAATCAAAGAAACACAAATGTCAGAAGTGATCCTAAGACATTTATATTTCTAATGGTTCATGTCATGTGACAAAAGGAAAGCTGTTAACATTCCTCCTGCCTTTTGAGGCTTAGGACAAGTGGCAACCTGATGTTCACTAGGTATTACAACATTTTTTGGGGGAGAGGAGAGTGACAGATCTCTGAGTTACTGTCTGCTGCGCTATGACTTGTTGCCTGGCAGCAGCAGCAGGTTCCAAAGTGACCTCAGAAGAAATTTGTTTTCTTACAACAAGCAAGAAGCAGAGGGCAAAGAGCCATATGACCTGTAACGCTCAAGGAGGTCTGACACAATAACCAGGGGCTGGCAAAAGAGAAAGGCAATACCATATCTCCCTTCTAGCCTCTTTACAACAGCTCTTATAAATGCCAATCAGGATCCAGGCAACTACATGTAACACCCCTCAGCAAACTGAAAAAAGCTTACTAGCATTCATATACTGACAAAAAGACATTCCTTCCCCTTAGCTGGTAAGCGCTGCATTTGCATTCCAAAAGTGTTGCCTGCTTACATCTTAGCCTCCTAACATGTACCAACATAATCACAAGGTCACCGTTTTGACCCTCTGCTATGGATATACAGTTGATAGAGATTTGAGGCTGCACCTTTAGCAAGACCCTGCCTCCTTCTGCCATCTGTAATGCTAGATGGATTTAATGTCAGAAATCCTCAGCAGATAGCGACATCTTCAGATCCATCTTACTGCTGAGAGTCATAGAAACACCATATCCAGCACAGTGTGTGTGTGCTGTCAGTGCTGTCAAGTCGCAGCCAACTTATGGCAACTCAGTTGGGGTTTCAAGGCAAGAGGCTAACAGGTGGTTTGCCATTGCCTTCCTCTGCATAGCAATCCCAGTAATCCTTGGTGGCCTCCCATCCAAGTACTAACCAGGGCTTACCCTGCTTAGCTTCTGAGATCTGACAAGATCAGGCTAGTCTGGGCCATCCAGGTCAGGGCATAATTAATCTGAACTGAAAAATTAACAGTATTACTTAGAAACATCCAGATCTGGCAGTTATTCTAACAGTTGCTTGGTTTATGATTCACAGAGAGAAGGGTAGAGAATGATTCAGCAGATATGCAACTGACAGGGAAATTTAGCAGAATTACACACAGTTCTTGCCACCAGAGAATTGAACACGGGGTCTCTTGTCAGGTGTCCTGTAGAACTCAAACCCAGTTCTTGGAGCCAGCATTGCCATCAGAGCTGCTCACCAAATTGCTTCTGCACCACAGCACTTTCCACAAGATGGTCATCAGGGAAAGCACATCCTACCTGAAGGGCCCTAATGGGACTTGCATAAAACAGTTAACTGAAGGTACCATGAGATCTAGCTAGCCCAGATGTATAAAGCTGCCGCCTCCCAGTCTGGGCCCTTCTGCCGGAGCAGTTGGATTGTAGTGTGAAATCTGTGTTAGTTTTGATGATTCGGGTTCTTACATCTTTGACCTTGTAACTTGTCTCTGCCCTGGAACTGCCTTGTGGATCTCTGACTTCTGACCTTCTCCTATGATTCTGCCACATCATATGGATTCGTCACCTCTTACGTCCCCCCCCTCCACCCCTGTCAAGTTGCAACTGACTTATGGTGACTGCGAAGGGTTTTCAAGGTTACAGATCTGGCTATCCTGGGGTGTCCAGGTCTTATCATCTGATTCTTAGCTTGACTTTGGAACCTTCCATCCTGCCTCACCCCCACATAGGCCATAGAGTTCAATTGCCAATGCGGCCATTTTCTCCAAGGAACTGATCTCTGTCACCTGGAGATCATTTGTAATAGCAGGAGTTCTCCAGCCACCAGTTGGAGGTTGCTAAGAAGAACCAGTACTAAGCCAATATACACTAAATTGAAAGTCAATAAACAAATTTTGTATATTTCTCAAAAGATACACAACAGTGCAAACACAACGACAACGGTGTAAATGTGCAAACCAAAAATATACAACAACATCAACAAAGACCACACTATACATAAACTATCCAAACAAGGGGACGAAGAAATCCACTAGTAAAGGGCTCATAAGCCTCAAACAATGAACTGTCTCGATTTGCTCACAAATTGCGTGTCAAAATATAAGGCGTGTGAAATATACAACAGCGCGGCACAAAGTGCCCAGCGGTGCTCAGGGAACGCCTTTCGGATGTGTAGCGTTTTCACCAATAGTTTGGAGACCGTGGCAAATATTAAGGATTGAGCTACTCTTAGCCTTATGAAATTTGCATGTTCCATTGTGACTGCTAAAGAAACTTAATGCTGGCTGAAGAAGCCAATGTATATTGGTGAAAACGCTACACATCCGGAAGGTGTTCCCTGAGCACCGCTGGATACTTTGTGCTGCGCTCTTGTATATTTTACACGCCTTATACTTTGACACGCAGTTTGCGAGCAAATCAAGACAGTTCATTGTTTGAGGCTTATGAGCCCTTTACTAGTGGGTTTCTTCGTCCCCTTGTTTGGACGGTTTATGTATAGTGTGGTCTTTGTTGATGTTGCTGTATATTTTTGGTTTGCACATTTACACCGTTGTCATTGTGTTTGCGCTATTGTGTATCTTTTGAGAAATATACAAAATTTGTTTATTGACTTACAATTTAGTGTATATTGGCTTAGTACTGGTTCTTCTTAGATACTAACTTAGCAGTACTGGTGATATTTTGTAACCACCTGGAGGTTGGCAACCCTACCCCTGCACCATCCAACTCCATGCCTGCCTAACATTGTTTACACCAATTATTGCCATTGTGTGTCTAATTCACTCTTCTCTACTTAAGGATAGATGGGCTCACATTCTAGCTATATCTGAAGAAGTGAGCTGTGGCTCACGAAAGCTCATACCCTGCCAGAAATTGTGCTAGTCTTTATGGTGCTACTGGACTCTTGCTCTTTTCTACATGCAGACTAACTAGCTTAGGGGAGGGTTTGGATTTTATTAAGTGCAGTTGCTCCTGTTTACTTGCTATGCTGTTCTCTCTCAGCTCTTCCTGCTTGGCACAGAAGAAAATGTTTTGCTTGCATATGCTGCTATATAGGCAGGTACAGACCTATGGAACACATGACATCCTCCTCAGTATGCAGATTTAACTCCTCCAATTCAAGTTCATAGCCAAAAGGGAATTTGGAAATGAACTCTGAAATATCATTCTTAAATTGTGGACCATGCAACAATCCATAGGGCCTGGATGAGGAAAGGCTGAAGGAGTTAGGAATATTTAGTCTGGAGAAGAGGAGGTTGAGGGGGAACATGACTGCTCTCTTTAAGTATTTGCAGGGCTGTCAGTTAGAGGAGGGCAGGGAGCTGTTCCCGTTGGCAACAGAGGATAGGACTCGCAATAATGGGTTTAAATTGTGGGTGGAAAAGTACCAGCTGGATATTAGGGGAATTTTTTTTACAGTAAGAGTAGTTCAACAGTGGAGTCAGCTACCTAAGAAGGTGGTGCGCTCCCCCTCACTGGCTGTCTTTAAACAGAGGCTGGACAAACACTTGTCAGGGATGGTCGAGGCTGCATTAAGCAGGGGGTTGGACTAGATGGCTTGTATGGCCCCTTCCAGCTATAAGATTCTATCTCTCCAGAGCAGCCTGCCTATTGTACTTCAGTTACAGGGTGAACAGAAATACTTTTAGACCTTGCCGTTTCATGGTCTGCCTAGTAAACATCAGGATGTGACGTCACCCCATGGGTCAGGAATGACCCGGTGCTTGCACAGGGGACTACCTTTACCTTTAAGGGTTACTTTAAAAAGATCTTGGGGTTGTGGTAGACAGCTCAATGAAAGTGTCAATCCAATGTGCTGCAGTAGTGAAAAAAGGCAAGCTCTATGTTAGGGATTATTAGGAAAGTGATTGGGGTAAAAAGGCGATATTATCATTCCCCTGTATAGACCTATGGTGCAGCCTCATTTGGAACACTGTGTACATTTCTGGTCATTGTATCTCAAAAAGGACATCACAGAGCTGGAAAAAGTATAGAGGATGGCAACCAAGATGATTAAAGAGTTGGAACCCCTTCCCTATGAGGAAAGACTGAAGAGTATGGGAGTTTTCAGTTTAGAAAAGAGACGACTAAGGGGAGACCTGATAGAGGTTTATAAAATTATACATGGGATGGAGAGAGTTGTCAAAGAGAAAATGTTCTCCCTCTCCCAAAATACTAGAATTTGAGGACATTCAATGAAGCTGATGGGCAGTAGATTTACGACAGACAAAAAGCAATACTTCTTTACACAGGGAGTTATTAAAATATGGAATTCACTGCCAGAGGATGTACTGATGACCACAGGCATAAACTGCCTTAAAAGGGGATTAGATGGATTCATGGAGTACAGGTCTATCAGTGGCTACTAGTCATGATGATTAAAGGGAACCTCCACATTCAGAGGCAGTAAACCTCTGAATCCCAGTGCCAGGAGGCATCATCAGGGGAAGGCTGCGGTCTCTGTGTCCGGTGGTTGGCTCTCCAGAGGATCTGGATGGCCACTGTGTGAGACAGGATGCTGCATTAGATGGACCACTGGTCTGCTCCAGCAGGGCTCTTCTTATGTATGTTTTTTCCCAATTGTTTGTTTCTGCAAGAAAAGCACTTGCTGGTTTAATAATATATATATAGTGACTTATTTTCATATTAAATATAGATTCTGAGTAAGGATATGGATGATGAGAGCAATGTTCAGAAATTCTTGCAGCAAGCCTCAGAAAAGGTAAGGAACAACTCCAGTCACAGAAACCCATCAGGTGGCAGAATGCAACTCAACACAAAGCTGGCCTTTTTGAATTTCTCAAAAGATGCTGCTCTGTTTCAGCCAAGCTACCCTCATCCCCAGATCTGTTGCACTAAAGTTATTTAGATATGATTGATGGGTGGAGTTGAGCCAAGTACTCCTCTCCGACAGAAAAAAAAACACAGCAATGCAAGTCAAACAGGTTCTATAAGTTATTTGGAGTTATTTTCCAGGCAGAGAGAAAATCTGTGTGTGATATGTTCTGTCTTTGCACAGTGTTAAAGAAATTAAAGCACCCCATGACACAATGCAAAACAAAACAATATATGTCTACAGACATTTACACACACATGCTTAGTATGCCTTGTTTCTTGGTATCTTATACACACACCCATCAGCAGCCCACACACAGTCAGTGTGTGTAGCAGGCAGAATATTAAAGCTGGACTGCTAGATTAAGGCATAAATTCGAATCTCTGTTTAGCCATGTGGCTGGTCCTGAACCACTGCCTGTCTTTCTCAGTCTAAACTATCTTATAGGATTGTTGTAAGGATAAAATGGCTTAATCTGCTATATGATGTTCTGAGCTACTTGGAGATAGGTTTGAATGAAAATCTGTTTGTTCACTGTGATTAATACTTCTGCTCCTGATAATAACACGAATACACTACAATATCCTCATGTGCCCACACTAGGGTTCCACACATAATAATGTATTTACACGAGAGTTGCTATCAGCTCAGTACATGATGTATACATATGAGTGAGTGTGACTCTTTCCAGCCTTAGATGAAAAATAGGGAGCGGGGCATTGTCATGTTGTCATATTGTGATATTTGCCCAAAGGAAAAACCCCTACCTCAAAAAAAGTGAGCAAATGGATTAAAATCTGAGCACATAACAGAGATTCCTTCTGTGGTGTAAGATGTCCACCACGTTAAAAAAAAAAAAAAAGCCCACAAAAAATCTGTGAGTGCTCAGCACTGCTGAAGCTTGAATCAACAGTGAAGGAGGGGTAGAAGGGGAGAAGAAAATTCTTCCCAGTTATTGGCATCAACTTGTCCCAAGAATTTCACACAAATCTGTCACATCTGCCAGCAATGATCTGCTCAAAGAAGAGCAGGGAGGAACAAATGAAACAAAAAAGAAATACTAAATAAAGAAAGAATCTTAAAGATGGTTTATATAAAACAAGACCCCTTGGGGAAGGTAATTGGCTGCAGCCTCCAGCAGCCTGGGGGGAGGGAGGGTTCAGTGGTGACCCCAGGGTCCTGCCTGACAAGATCCCATTGGACAGAGATATCAAGCCAGTGGGGGAGGCACACAGGAGGTAAGGGCATGCTCCCTCCCTTTCCTTGCCTGTGTGTAGTGACCTTCCTGTCAGTGCTAATTATCTTTGCAATTGTGGACTCAGGGAAGAACCAGAGCAGATAAACTTTCAATGGTATAAACAGCTGAAGATGAAACAAAGGGGAAGGAAGGAAATCAGCCTAATAGACTGATGCTCCAGTGCTCACTGGAAATCAAGTTAACACACACGCACACACACAAAGTGAGTGTGGAGGGCTGCCTTTGGAGAATTGCACACACTCCCCACCTTGGTGGAAAGGAAAGGCAATCGAATGCAATTACACAGCCCCCTCAAAGTTTCCATGGGGGGGTGCCAGATGAATGCTATTGCAGTCAGAATGGACTGGATTCATCAGGACAACAAGGAGCCTCAAACAATGGCTGCCCACAAAAAGAGAAAGGAAGAGTGAGATGAAAGAATCTGAGCTGATACAAACAAGGGAGCCTGCGGAGCCCAGCCAAACAAACAACTGACATTGTCTGTGCAGCAGGCTGGAATAACAATATTTGATACCCAAGACGTACTCACTGCACTTTAACTATTGTGGCACTAAGAAAATACAATAATACAAGGGAGATGGATGCTACTGCAACTCAGAAAACTGTTTTGCAGTTTCACTAAGCATCTGCAAACAATTACATTTGGTATCTGAAAACATAATAAATATAACAAGTGGAAAAAAAACCAATCATTCATTTTCTTATTTATTATCCAAGACTCATCCATGACAGCATGCTGAATTTGACCTTCAAAACCACCTGGAAGCTACATAATCTTATACACATTTACCCAAAGTAGTTCCACTATATACAATGAGAATTACTCCACAATAAGCACAAATAAAACTGGAGCATTTGATTGCAATATGAGCCACATTAGGGACCCTGTGTGCAGTCAGTTAAATAAAAAATCCTTTGATGGAACCAATTGTTGGACTGATGGACTCCCATCAGTTCAAAAGAGATAAACATGGCACTTCTATAGTACTCCTATATTAGACATAGTTTTCCCGTTGCTGCTGTGGCTGCTGATACAGTATAGCATCAACAGTACTTTTACAGCAGTTTTTCCTGGTAGTTTCCCCCCCCCCAATTTATAATTTAATAGCATTATATATTGTTATACCAAAATGCATACCAGCTTCTCTGAATCACCAAAATACGTACCAGTTTCTCAATCACCAGCTTTCATTTTTTAAAAAGAGGCTCTAGCCCCTTTTGTTGCAGAGATAACGCTTTTCCCCAAATAACTATGCAAGGAAAGGCCCTGGCCTAGAGACTTGTAAAAATGAAAACTGGGGATTCAGAGAACCTTATGCATATTCTGGCATAATAGTGTATCAATATAACACTATTAAATCACTCACAATAAACAAGAGAAAAACCTCTGCAGCAGGGAGAGGAAATGGCTACTACACAGGATATGGCTTCTGTGTGGGTAGCACCTAGGGTTGCCCGGTCCCTCTTCGCCATCGGCGGGAGGTTATGGGGGTGGAGCATAAGGAGGGCAGGGTTTGGGGAGGGGAGGGACTTCAATGTTATAGAATCCAATTGCCAAAGCGGTCATTTTCTCCAGGTGAACTGATCTCTATTGGCTGGAGATCAGTTGTAATAGCAGGAGATCTCCAGCTACTACCTGGAGGTTGGCAACCTTAGTAGCACCAGGAAAATCCAAACATCTACCCACATAGGAAAAAATCCACTTCCCAACAGCTTTGAGCTCACGGCAAAAAACCTTTGCAGAAATATCTATCATCACCAATGTTAACAGAGATGCTGAGTCAACAGCATAAGAAGAAAATTTCCAGTATAGGAGCTATCAGTAGAGTTGCCAGCTCTGGGTTGGGAAATACCTGGAGATTTTTGGGGTGGAGCCTGAGGAGAATGGGGTTTGGGGAGGGGAGGGACTTCAATGCCATAGAGTCCAATGGCCAAAGCAGCCATTTTCTCCAGGTGAACATCTCTATTGGCTGGAGATCAGTTGTAATAACAGGAGATCTCCAGCTAGTACCTAGAGATTAGCAGCCCAATCTATCAGGAATTGCTTCAAGGGCACCACTATAGGGCTTAAATTGAGGGAGCTGTATCTGGCCTACACCCATTTCTGCCAACAATTGTGATTTTTAATGGATACTGTTTTGAGAATCAAAGTTGAACCACCCTTTACACACAAAGGGAAATAGAGCCAGTGTTTGTGTACATGGGTGTATAAGACAGACAGAAACACATAGAGATAGACAGATCTCATACACTTTCTGTATGTTAAGCATTCTGTTCATTTGACTGTTTTCCTTTACAAAGCTGGCTGCTACAGAGACACACAGAGTCTGTCTGATATTGAGGGAACAAATTATTCACAAAATCCTTGCAAATTGTTAAGCCATGTGGTAGTGCTTATAAAATAAGAGCAAGTAAAGAGAAAAACTCAATCCTCTGCCTGGCAATGTGATTGGGGGAAAGCACTAACTGGAAAAGATGAAAGATTAAAAATGTCACCAGCAGAACATCACTGCTAACACTTATCCATGTTACAATCCAAGAAGATACCTGACACTTCAGCTCAAATCTGTAAAATAAAAGTGCCTCAGAAGGGCAGGCAAACTGTCACTTTAGCAATGATTGGTTTTATACCCAAAACAGTTGCAACATAGTTCAATCCTGTGTAAACACTGTGAGCCAGCAACGGAAATACAAGTATATTAAAATCCTCCTGTCTTGCGATTCCCTCCCCATTTTAGTGAAAGAGTAGTGAAACAAAAACTTGTGAGGTAGGGTCAATGTCTGCCAAGATGGATAAATGGTACTGTGCCAAGCAGGCTGGCTCAGCAACACATGCATGCCTCAAAATGCCTTAAACACGCAAACATGTACACTTACCCTCCTCCCAATTTTTCCCATGTGTTAAATGTTTGTTCTTACTAAGACAATAAAGCTACCTTTTAGCTGTAAAACCTTAGGTTGCAGGCAGGAGCTTATATGATTGACTGCTCCACCATACAAAAACATTCTGTCCACAAATAAAATGGGATGGAAAGGGAAATGGGTCTAGCCTATTCTTTATCCTGACGTGCTTGTCGTCATATAAAACTTCACCATGTCTTGGTACAGCAAGCATTTTGAGGTGTTTGTAATGAACCTTTTTTCTTTTCTTTTTTAGGATAACAACTAGTTTTATTCCCAGAAAATTACCTAACATCAGGAACTAATTCTGGACTGATACACTCTTTCTCTATATGCAGTGATGGGGGGAAGTATAATAAATGAAGTACCGGTATTTTTTATGAAAAAGCCGTCACTCACTCCCATGCTAAAAGATTCATTTTTTCTCTAAGGAAATTTAGCAATTGCTCTGATTATTTTAGCTGTCCCCCTTTCCCCATTTGTCAGATCTGTTACATTTTTTTTTTTACAAGGCAAAGATCAGAATTATTGAGACTATTCTAAATTGTCTGGAGGACTGTGGGTACAATGCCTTCTACAACTGTATGTAGTTGACCCCTTCCCCATAAGCAGCACTTTAAATTGTTATTAAAATGCTACATCTCAAAAATATTTTTCAAATCCTAGAATGAGTGTAATCTGAAATGCCTAGATTCATTTCTGTACTGCCATAGTCTTAATGTGTGACCTTTCAATTCAATCAGAAGTAGATATTTTGAAACTACAAAGGGCCCTTGGGCATCTGATTTTCATGAAAATTCACCAGAGCTATGGGGACTACAGATGCCCTTTTAACCTTTGAAAAATCTTTCCCTTAATCTTGCTGCCCTTTATTTCCCTGGCTACAAAAAGGCACAAGGGATTTAGTCCATCTAATAGTGGGGCTGGTGAGAAAAAAACACATTAAGACTATATGGCATTCAGATGCTATAGTAACAAGAGACAGAGAATACGGTAGACAATGGAACTGTACAGGTGAAATGTGTGTCTCAAGGTCATGTAGTCCAAGTCCCTGCAGTGTGCAGAGTGTACTGACTTATTTGCATAATGTTCATTGGATTAAAAAAAGCATGTGTATTCATATGACTTCTTTAACTGCATATCAAGTTCCCCCATCCTATCCCAACTCATTCTGGAGCCTGAGATAATCCACTCTTTTTGACAGACTTCCCTACCAACCCAACTGGGCAAATTGCTTGCATAAAGTACAGGAGAGGTCGTAGTCAAACCCACAGCCATCAAGTGCACAAAAACAGGTATTTAGCCTGGAAAAATGCTGAAGAAAGGGTATTCACTGTGCAACTTTCCAACAGAAGCAGCTGATGAAACTGATTACAAGCAGGTGTGGTTAAGACTACCCACTGAGTTTATGGCAGAGAGGGTGAAATTTAAACTACAGACTTCTTGGTTCATAGTTCAGTGTCTTTTGTGTGGGTTCCTTTTACATGAATGGTGAACCACCTCCAAATCTGACTTTAGTGCTATATCACAAAACGTGCACATTTGCAACTGCCTGAGTGAATTTTACACCATTTTTTCCCTTGAGTCCTCCCTCCCTCCCTCCCTCCCTCCCTCCCAGGATATCATTAAATTGTGTGCTTTTCACTGGGCCTCAGTGTCACAACAGTCCAGAAATCTGTAAATTCAGTTGCAGCTGTGAATCTTCTACTTTTCACATCACCAAAGAGATGATTAGACATGTCTGAACTGCATGCCTCCCTCCAAGGCCAGGGGTTTTCAACCATGTCGCAAGAAACAGCTATGTTCACATATATTCCAATGCACATCTCTGGGTTGGTACCCCAAGGGCATATTTCAGCCCTGTACTAGGGCTGTGTGTATGTGTGTGGGGTGTGTGTGTGTGATGGTTATAGACACACTAAAGTTGGCAGACATGTAAGAGGGTTCAGAAGGACCTACACATAGTCAGAGACTATCCCCCAAAAGAAGGCTTGAATAATACCAAGAGAATATCATGCCCTATAGATTCCTTCAGGCAATCCATATGCATAAACCAGTTTCCATGTGCATTCTGTCTCAGGGCTTAAACAGGAGCAGGGAAAACAAAAGTGTAAGAGGTTTGTGTTTCCTTCATCCTTCTGCTGTAATATAAAGAGTAAATATGAGCCTCAGATTACAGATTAAATAGATAAAAAATTATGAGTCATTTGTGCCTTTCCCCACCCCTACCTTCTATATAACATAGGAACTAGCTGTCAGGAACATGTTAAATAAATAGACACTCAAGTCATACCAGGAAAATAGGGTTGAGCATGAAATAGATTCCAGAATTCACAGGACATAATGCAAACGTTTAAAACAACTAGGTTGTGTGTCCGTTCCCTTCAAACAATTGTCTTTTATGCATGGCTGTTTCACTCATCTGCATTTTGAGGGACCTGTCTTATCTCGAATTTGAAAATGCGGGGAAATGCAGGGGGAGAGCAAGGCAACCTCTGAAGGTCACAAACGACATGCATAATCCAAACAGAGACCCAAAGTCATCTGAGAGGTGATGATGGGTGAAACAGCCAGGCATAAAAGACCAATATGTCAGATCTAATGGAGTATTCTACCTGAAGAATGCAACTTTCACACACATACACACCCTGTTGTAGCCAAAAAATATCCCTGGAAATGCAGCACAGGGAGGTGCTCTGGGAAGCAGCAGGAGGAGATGGTGAGGTCACACTCCACAGATGGGATTCCTTTCATCCATGGAAACACTCCCTTGAATCCACCCGAATGCCTCCCATTGCTCAGAACTTCTTGGTTACTATTGCAAATGCTGAATAACCCAACAGCCAAGTGATCAGCTTTATGCTCCTCAGATGAAAATAAGATAAGGGCTCTTTCTTGCTTCTGAGACTATGAACACAATGCTGTAGCACATCACAATATTTTCTTAACTACTATTTCATGTAAAAAACGAAACTCTCCCTATTTTACTTAGTGATTCTAACCCCCCCCCCCTGCCCCACACACACACAATTTGGGAGCTGAAAGCATTAAAGGGAATGTCTTGATTTATAGGCATAAACCTACAGCTTATTTTATGCCTGAGTTGATGCAAAGGGTTAGTGGGTCAAGAAAGAAGTACAGAGATCACTGAATAATTGTTTTTTGTCATGACAGAAAAGTGACTGGAGCAGAAAGCAAAACATGAAATTGAGCACAAATTGTTCTTGAAAAATGTTAATTAAGAGCTACTTGCATAATAACTCATGTAGCACCAAAGTACAAAAGACATTGTGATAAAGATTTTTTGCATACTATTTTACCACTTGACCTGAGAATAATACCATCTGTGTCTTTTTTATATGTTAGGAAGTTACTTTGATTAATAAATCATAGCTGATCAGTTAATTGTATGTTTTAATTTAACCGAATCAATTGACTAAATCTGCATAAATGTGTATGAATAAAAGAAGCAGAAGAGTTGGGTTTTATACCCTGATTTCTCTACTTTTAAGGAGTCTCAAAGTGACTTGCAATCACCTTCCCCCCACCCACAACAGGCACTTTGTGAGGTAGGTGGGGCTAAGAGAGTTCAGAGAGAACTGTGACTAGCTCAAGGTCACTCAGCAGGCTTTGTGTGCAGGAGTGGGGAATCAAACCTAGTTCACCAGATTAAGAGTTCGCTTAACCACCACACCACGCTGGCTCTCACACAATAGCTTTGAAGAAAAACAATAGCTTTGAAGAAAAACTATAGTTTTGTTTTAGGTAATACATCTATGCATTACAGAAGATACCGCCTTAAAGCATTTTTTCCTGTATGTGAGAACAGGGAGAATTTGCACTTTGAAATCAAGGCTGCCACCCACAGTTTTCAAATAGGTTGCCCAATTAAAAATGGGGCACTTGAATTTCTCATTCATTCAAAGTTCTCCTACTTTGTGGTATCTATATATCTAGATTTGTGTGTGTGTTAAGTGCCGTCAAGTCGCTTCCGACTCATGGCGACCCTATGAATGAAAGTCCTCCAAAATGTCCTATCTAGATTTACCTGGTTATAAATATACCGAAAAGTAAGCAGCATCTATTCCAGATTAAGCACTCATGTGAAATATATTTCACCCCAAGTGTTACCATTGAGAAGTCAGTCCAAAACTGGGTGAGTCTGACCGTAAGAAGTGTACTGTTACAATAAGATAACGGAGTGTGATTTGCACACTGGAAATCTCCATATTGAACCAGACAAGATATTTTGATTCAGCTTCATATTATTCAAATCATGCCATATTTAATTAAATAGCAACCATCAACAGTAATTTATTGTAAGCTTTTTTCATTTTTTTATAATAATTTTTTATTTTCTTATTTAATACATCAATATACAAAATAGTATCCAGTACAAAAAATAATAATGATAATACTAAAAAACAACTAATACTACCAAGTTAACAATAAATGAACTTCCCCCTCTCCCTCTTCCAGCCAAAAATAAATTGTGAAAACTTTTGCTAACAGAACTAATCCCAATAGTATTTTAATAAACATATTCTTATCCTTGGTCTTGTAGGTTATCCGGGCTGTGTGACCGTGGTATTGGTATTTTCTTTCCTGACGTTTCGCCAGCAGCTATGGCAGGCATCTTCAGAGAAGTAACACTGAAGGACAGTGTCTCTCCTCTGAAGATGCCTGCCACAGCTGCTGGCGAAACGTCAGGAAAGAAAATACCAAGACCACGGTCACACAGCCCGGATAACCTACAAGAACCAATGAACTCTGACCGTGAAAGCCTTCAACAATATTCTTATCCTATCTAAAAGTATTAAATCAATACTGATCTAAAATTAATAAAAGGTGAAAATAAGGGATTAGATTAAACAGTATTCTTTAAATGGTTCCATTAAGGATTAAATTTTTCCATAAAAACAAAAGGAACCATTAAGTGATTTTTCTATACCATATATACTCGTGTATAAGCCGACCCGCATATAAGCCGAGGTGCCTAATTTCACCCCAAAAATGGGGGAAAATTAGGCACCCGCGTATAAGCCGAGGGTCGGCTTATACAACCGGTCGCCCTCCCGCCCGGCCTCCTGGGCCCTCCAGACCGACCAGTGCCACCCCCTCCCGGGCCCTCCAGACCCACCCCGACCCCAGCGCCACCCTGGGGGGGGAGGGGGAAGAGCCCCTGACCCCCAACTTACTGGGAGAGGTGGGAGGAGGAGGCCCACTGATCAGCTGGAGGCGGCAGCGGAGCCCTTCCAGCGCTGGAGCCGGTGGCGGCGGGGCCCTGCCTGCGCGCAGGCAGGCCCCGCTGGCCGCTTCCAGGCCGCCCTGAGGGCGTGCGGGCCGGCAGCGGGGGCGGCGGCGGGGCCTTGCCTGCGCGCAGGCAGGCCCCGCCGGCCGCCCGCTTCCAGGCCGCCCTGAGGGTGCGCGGGCCGGCAGCGGGGGCGGTGGCGGGGCCTTGCCTGCGAGCAGGCAGGCCCCGCCGGCCGCTTCCAGGCCGCCCAGAGCGCGCGTGGGCCGACAGCGGGGGCGGGGCGGGGCTTTGCCTGCAAGCAGGCAGGCCCCGCCGGCCGCTTCCAGGCCGCCCAGAGCGCGCGCGGGCCGGCAGCGGGGGCGGCGGCGGGGCCCTGCCTGCGCGCAGGCAGGCCCTGCTGGCCGCTTCCAGGCCGCCCTGAGGGCGCGCAGGCCAGCGGCGGCGGTGGCGGAGGTAAGTTCCTCTTCCCTCCTTCCCTCCCTCCCCCCTCCTACCGTATTGACCCGCGTATAAGCCGAGTTTAGTTTTTTCAGCCCTTTTTTTGGGCTGAAAAACTCGGCTTATACACGAGTATATACGGTATACTCAAAAAAGAAAAAATATTGACTTCTCCTACATCTCCCTCCTTTTCTATTAAAAATTAAATGTTTTATAAATCTTTCAATTATCCCTAACATTCATTTCAAACATATTATAATTCTAGTAATCCAATATCATATATAGTTTCAAAAATGTTATAGTTCCAATAAATCAATATCATATATGATTCTATTTCCATTTAAGCCAGTCCTTTTAACCAGTTCCTTTTAATCATATCACCAAGAAAGACCAAACTCTTTTATATTTATCCCTTTGCCCGGAATTTCCAGCGTTTTCTTCCTTTCCCCATTAACAGTAAGCGTCATAGAACGTCCTTGGAGGTTGTTGGTGAAGCCTCTTCAACGAACCGATGGTCTTCATTGTAAATCCACGTTGCATTCTGTTCCATCCCAAATTCAAGGAAAAAAATTCTGGCAGCTCCAGTTTTCCTATTCGTTGAATCCTCCAAGATTGTAAGCTTTTTTCATGACCCAGAAGCATTGAACGATGTTGTCAGACAAATGGTAATTCCTAAGTACAAATAAAAGTTGACTTCTCGCAAGGATATTGTTTATAACAATATTGATAAAGTTACTCAGGCTTCTTCAATGTTCTTTAATTTCTTGCAGTAATAGTGGACATACCGTATTTTTCGCTCCATAACAAGCACCTGACCATAAGACGCACCTAGTTTTTAGAGGACAACAAGAAAAAATCTGAGTCACTCTCCTCCTCCGTGGAAGCCAGGGTCTCTCACTCTGACTGACATCAGCTAGAGGACTCCTGACTGCTCTCCTCCTCGGCCTCCGCTCTGTTGTTCCGGCACGCCCAGCCGGCTCTGTGCGGCCCCGCCTGCCTCCCAGCTGGCCATCGGGGCGGGGAACGCCTGCTTGTGTCATTCCGGCATGCCCAGCCAGCTCTGTGCGGCCCCGCCTGCCTCCCAGTTGGCCGTCGGGGCGGGGAACGCCTGCTCGCTTCATTCTGGCGTGCCCAGCCAGCTCTGTGCGGCCCCGCCCACCTCCCAGCTGGCTGTTGGGGCGGGGAACACCTGCTCCCATCGTTCCGGTGCGCCCAGCCAGCTCTGTGCGGCCCTGCCCGCCTCCCAGCTGGCCGTCGGGGCGGGGAACGCCTGCTCGCATCGTTCCGGTGCGCCCAGCCGGTTGGTCTTCCCCGGCTTCTGTGGGCCGTCCGGGCTGCTCAGCTCCTGCCCTGGATGGACCGGGCTAGGGTCCGTCTTGGGACACACATTCACTCCATAAGACGCACAGACATTTCCCCTCACTTTTGAGGAGGAAAAAAGTGCGTCTTATGGAGCGAAAAATACTGTAACTGTATTTTCATGTTCATATTATTATTTTTCTAAAAGTATTCAATGCCTTTTCAAGGTTTAAAAAAATAGTGGGGCATAATTAACAATGTAGAAAGACACCTTAGAAGTTTGATTTCTGACTGATCAAATAAAATCTAAAACAAGAGTTGGCTATATATTTGAGCGCAATACAAGGATTTGTATGACTAGTTTAATTGCTAATATTGCACCACAAAGACAGCCATACTCTATGCATACCAGAGCTGAGATTAAGATTTTAATTAGCTAATATGTTTTCAATAAACGCAAATAAAATGCTGTTAAACAATGCATTTTACAAACAAAAGGGCTGCACTTAACAGATGTACCCTCAGCTTTCAGAACAATTTCTGATTTGCATTCCCACCGCATCAGCTCATAGCTCCATACTCCCAGCATTACCAGTAACTCTGTGATTTTGCATAACTTTCTACCTTCCTCTCCTATAACCAGCCATAATGAATACTCAGACAAAATATTTTCTTTGAAAAGGCAATACTATAATTTGAGGGTCAGTGCAGGAACATTATGGACAGGGTGAAGCATGGCAGAAAAGAGAACTGAAAAACCAGGGAACAAATAGCTGAGAAGAGTGATATCAGAAACTGAATCAAGATAATTCACATTAAATGTGCGAAAACCCTTCTGCTCTTGCCTTTAACCTCCTCCTTCTACTTACTCCATTTACAATGCTTTATCATACAACAAAGTTAAGAGAATGGTTAAGCCTGCATAAAGATCCTAACAGAAAGGGATCAAATCAAGTTCTTCCCAGAGTCTTGCTATAAGGATGAATATGAAAGAGGATTGTAGAAAGTAACAGTGTAAACCAGGAAGATCAAGAGATCCTTGTGCTGGATCTAACCCAATAAAAACATAGTAAAAAAAATACATAGCATTGTCATCAATCATACAAAATCATACACACAATCATATGAGCTAGGGTTGCCAACATCTAGGTGGAGCCTGGATAATCTCCTGGAATTACAACGGGATCTCCCCCTTCCCCCAGACACTTGGGGAAGGGCTGTGGCTCAGTGGCAGAGCATCTGCTTGGAATGCAGAAGATTCCAGGTTCAATACCCAGCATCTCCAGTTCACAGGTCCAGGCAGTAGGTGATGTAAAAGTCTGCTACCTGAGACCTTGGACAACCACTGCCAGTCTGAGTAGACAATACTGACCTTGATGGACCAATTATCTAATTCAATATAAGGCAGCTTCATGTGTGTTCAAGTGTGTTTACTGCCCTCAAATCTCCAAGAATACTCCTGGTCAGAGTTGGCAACCTCTTTTGGTAGTGTTTAATCCAGAGATGGGGAACGTCAGGCCCGCGAGCCGTTTACGGCCCCCAAGGCCATTTTTGGTGGCCCCCAGGAGCTCCAGGGCCCTGCCACAGAAACACAGCACGGCCCTCCCTGAAGCTGCAGCGTGCAGGAACGCTGTGGCCTTTTTAAACCCCCTCTCGCCGACTGTCAGCTGTTAATCGGCGAGAGGAGGGGGGAGGAAGACGCTTCCCCCAAGCCAGGAAGGCGAAGCGTTCCTGCACGCCGCGGCACAACAGTTTAAACCTCTCTCGCCACTGAGGGAAGGGGGAAGAAGAGGAAAAAGCCAGCTGCTCCCGATGGCGGAGCTTGCGCGTGGGAGCCGATCAGGTGGAGGACTTTTATAGAGGGGGGGGAAGGGGGGAAGGCTGAAGCCCGGTCGCATGGAGCCGGCTGTGTGTGTGTGTGTGTGTGTGTGTGTGTGTATGTGTGTGAGAAGGCTTTTCTCTCTTTTCTTCCTTTTTCTGTCACTCTCTCTCCTATTCTTTCTCTCCTCTTTTTCTGTCTCTTTCTCCCCCCATTCTCTTTCTCTGTTTTTCTTTTTTTTCTCCTTCCCTTTTCTTTCTTTCTTTCTTTTTCTTTCCTTCCTTCTTTCCTTCCTTCCTTCCTTCTTTTCTTCTTTCTTTCCTTCTTTCCTTGCTTCTTTCCTTTTTTCCTTCTTTCCTTCCTTCCTTCTTTCTTCCCTTCTTTCTTTCCTTCTTTCCTTGCTTCTTTCCTTTTTTCCTTCTTTCCTTCCTTCTTTCCTTCTTTCTTCCCTTCCTTCCTTCCTTCCTTCCTTTCCTTCCTTCCTTCTTTCTTCCCTTCTTTCTTCCCTTCCTTCCTTCTTTTCTTTCTTTCCTTCCTTCCTTCTTTCTTTCCTTCTTTCCTTCCCTGCAGATCGACTGCAGGCTGCAAGCTGCGCCCCCCTGGCACCTTGGTTGCCTGGGCCCACCGCTGGCTGCCCTCCCACCTGGGAGGAGGGGGAAGACCTGGGGGAGCAGAGGCACCCTCCAAGCCTTCTCTGCATAGCCTCCCCTAGGGTTGCCAATCTCCAGGTGGTGGCTGGAGATCTTCTGCTATTACAACTGATCTCCAGCCAATAGAGATCAGTTCCCCTGGAGAAAATGGCCACTTTGGCCATTGGGCTCTATGGCTATGCAGTCTTCCTCCCCAAACCCCGCCCTCCTCAGGCTCCACCCCCAAAACCTCCTGCCAGTGGTTAAGAGGACCTGGCAACCCTTGCTTCTCCCCCCCCCCACCAGGAGATCTACGCCTGGTATGGTCCCCGAACGAAGTTATAAATATGCAAATTGCCCTTGGCAGAAAAAAGGTTCCCCACCCCTGGTTTAATCAATACACGTAGGTATGTAGGTTAAGCAGAGCATGAAAAAGACACAAATTGACTAAAATAACAGAGTTGTGGCAAACTGCACATTTTCCAGTTCTGGGTTTAATTTTTATTAATTCTTCAAGTTCAACTGTAATTACAAATAAGTGGAATGCAGTGAAAAGAGAATGCTGGAAAAATAAAAGGAACAAAACAAGAGAAATCTACCCATCTCTAGTTCTGAATTTTACTAAACTTTGGCTCCCTTCACTTTGTCCTCAGAATGTAAGCCCAGAAATTTCCTCAAAATAGGTGACTTGAGGACCCATAGATTTTATAGGCAGGAGCTGTGCTGTGCACGTGCAGCAATTTTCAAGATGATGAAGCCCTTCATGCCTATTGGTTGCTAAACACACTGACTAAAGAATGAGTCCCATTAAATATAGCTGGGCTTCTGAGTATTCAGTGTTAGGACTCTATAGGTTAGGGTGTTCTATTAAGTTAGTACTAATGGCATAATACCATGTTCCTAGGAGATAATTATTTCCTTTTCTTAAATCTCTGAGTCACTTACATTTCTAACCCTTGCAACAGCACAATCTAATTTCAGTGTTACCTCAGCCAAAACCCAGTGAAATCAATGCGTTCAGACTGGATTAACTCTGTATATGCATCTTCCTGAATGCTTCTGCCTTAGTCATGTGATGAAGGGAGTTTTGACCCTTGAAAGCATATACTCTGGAAACCTTGTTGGTCTTTAAGGGGCTATTTCACTCAAATCTTGTTTGTCTGCTACAGACCACAATGGCTACTCACCTGAAACTTGCCTTTCTAGTGCTTCACTGTTACATGGGTCTGTCCTAAGCACTCCTTAATTTCTAGCCCTGTCTATAGAACTTGCAATCTTAATTTCAATGCTGGGACTGCCTGAGCCTCATAGATAAGTCTGGCATTCCTAAACACCACTGCTATCCTGGTTAATTCCTGTTGACACGGCTTCATTTTATAGCCAGAGTCACCTTTTATTCCTTATTCAGAAAACCAGGACTGAAAGGTCAGCAGCAATACCCAGTTTCCTCCTATTTTGTATACAATAACCTGGGGCTGAATTTTGACCTCCATCCTAGATTAATTTAATGCTCTCAACCTTCCCTAATTTTTACAGAAAGAGAAACAAGATCTGGCTGCCATTAGAGCATTGTGCCTTCTTAGTTATAGGCTGCTACCTAGCAGGCAAGGCAGTTTGCAGAACAGGTAGTTAATTTTTTTCTTTGTAAGTTCACAACTATATTCAATGTACATTTGACCTTCTAAGAAAAAGAATAAGCAGCACTTGTGGATAACATGCTCTCAGCTCCCTTGCTAGGTAAATCTTTGAATTGGCCCAATGCATGATGCTTTTCACTTGCCTATCTAATAAATGCTTCTTGCCTCAGATATATCCCAAAGCTGTTCCACTACCCAGCATCCTTTGGAGCTTTATGTTACCTGAACAGCTGTAGTTATGGCAATCATCACAATATGCAACATCTGTGCACTATTGCATGATGCGTTCTAACTCCCAAACTGTATGTTTTTTAAATGTGAAATATGAGTTTGAAGAATATTTTCCCCTGTGCCATATAATAACCTATTTTAGAAGACTACATCAGATGACTTATAACACAGCCCACAAGGGTTTTTTCTCCATCTGTAATGAAGGCACCTCCCCCTTATAAGCTGTGGTGGGAAACGTTTTCTCTGTGAGATTCTCCAGTCTGATATAGGTTTATTATAGGCTATGGGGAATCTTTCTGGGGCTCTGGAGGACTGTTTAAGGTAGAGACACCAAAATTGCATCATCACTGCTGGTGATTCTCCTTACAAGAACCCACAAGTTTGGTACAGATTGGTTTGGGGGGTCCAATGTTATGGGCCCCCAATTTTTCCTCCATTTGAAAATGTTGAATGTGATGGACGTTTGTCAGAAGTGGATGTGGGAGGCATGGGTGGCCACTGGTAAGGAAATGGTGGCTCTTGTTCCCATTGGCTTTACTGAGGCATAAACATGGGGGTAGGGATACCACACATCTTGTGGTGGACCCAGGGAAAGGGAGCAGTGGCAGAGGGACCCTGGGCCAGAACCTGTGGTCTCATGTTCTTTGGCTGTGGTTCTGAAGGTGATGGAGGAGGGCGGATGTCTGGAGATTCCAGCAGCCCCATAGCCAGCAGTAGGCCTCAGCGTTCCGGACTTCCCCGCCTTCACTCCACTCACTGTGGCACAACGACTCAGCCTGGGAGCAGGGAGCAACATCCTGGGAGAACTTCCACCTGGGACCTTGCCAGCAGTGTGACCACGATGTTATGGCCGGGCCCCAGCTGGAACGGGCTCCTTCCTGCTGCTCCCTTCAATGATGGGAACTCTACAGCTGGAGAGCAGCTAAACAATCCTGCAGGGCCTCCGCCCTCACAGGCAGCCGGTGGAAGCAACCCAGAGGAACGCTGTGAGCGGGGAGGAGCCTAGAATGCTGGGAAGCCTGCCACAGCCCAAGAAACACTGACTTCCTCCTTGTGGCGGGGCACAACAGCGAGACTCACACAAGGCCGTATTATGCCCCTTTTCCAGGCAGAGCAGACAATTATCATGCTCATCCTTTGGGGCCATTTTGGTCTTACACTCCTTGCGCTTTTTGAAAAGTGCCATTGTGAATCCAATGATTTACTTTCTGAAACGATCTTGAGGTAAGTACCAAAGGAAAGCTTCAATAGACATCCTCTCTCCATGGCAGTGAAGAGAGATCTGAGGGAGGAGTGCCCTCCCCGCCTCCCTCACGAGCCTCTTTGGGTGGGAAACATTGGCATGAGATGGAGGGGAGGGGGAGCACTCCAGGAGCTTTGAATCTTGGGAATGTTCTTTACTCTTCAATGCAGCTGGCCTGTGGGACTGCACAGAAGCCACAATGATGAAAATGTACTTTTCCAAGAATACCTTAGTATGGATGCCAGGTTGTCTGGAAACTACATATCCCAGGGTTCCTGGTGCCAATATCACACAAACTCACAGAGAGTCAGTGCTGGAGCAGGATAACAGATGCTTCAAAGGATCTAGTTCTGTATGTCTTTACCAAAGGACATTCCAGAGTCCAAAGAACTGATAGACAGTTTGGGCTGGGATGCCTAAAGTATGATATTTGAAGATGGCAGACCTGGAGAAAGACACATTTCCTCAGAAGCAAACACTGCAGAATTATCAAGCTTATACTGGCAATGAATTGATGGAAACTACAGCCACTAAGTATTAGAACTGTTTCTAAGCTGTAATTTCAGATCATAAGCCAAGTGTTTAATTTTTATAAAAAGTCATTGAAAGCAAAAACAAATAGGCCTGCCATGGCAAGATACAGAATGACAATCTATGGGAACCCTTTGAGCAGGAAAAGGATAGTGTCCTACAGCAATGGCTGTGGCTAAAATTACACATGACAATGCACATGCATCCTTAACAAAGCTTTTAACCCCAGGACACTTGCTTTGCAAGATGTATTGCTCATGCTGAAAATATGTCGTCATTGTACTGTAGAGCTGCAGTGGCAGAACGTGGGCTCCTATAATGAACTACATCAAAACAAACCCCCACACAATAGTGTAATGTTATTTTGGTATTAGGTTTTCTTAGCACTTTCATTTGAGGGGGGGGGGAACTGCAGTCCCAATTCTGACTCACAGTTTCACATGGGTAGTTGTAGCATTGAGTTTCTATGAAAGCAAGGGCATATCTTAACAGAAATCATGAGGGAAATATAACTTGCATAAATCACATATTAAAGGTATAAACCATTCACATCAAGGTAAGCCATATGATGAAAAACTATAGCATTCCACAGATATTTATTTCTGAAAATATGATTGTTGTAAAGGAAAAGGAGCACACAAAGGGAGAAAGAGACTCTTAATACAATTGCTGAGTTACCCTAGTCTAGGGCCACTGATGTCAATGGATAAGTTCACAATTTTTTGCATGAAGAGTACTGGCCATTCTGGGATTAGTTGAAACCAATCCTATACACTGAAATGTTCTTAAAGCCTATTTAAGAAGAAGAAGAGTTGGTTTTTATATGCCGACTTTCTCTACCACTCAAGGCAGAATCAAACTGGCTTACAGTCATCTTCCCTTCCCCACAACAGACACCCTGCGAGGTAGGTGGGACTGAGAGAGCAGTGACTAGCCCAAGGTCACCCAGCTGGCTTCGTGTGTAGGAGTGGAGAAACAAATCCAGTTCACCAGATTATCCCCCGCCGCTCATGCAGAGGAGTGGGGAATCAAACCAGGTTCTCCAGATCAGAGTCCACCGCTCCAAACCACCGCTCTTAACCACTACACCACACCGGGTAAACTATCAGCTAATGGAATGTTGACTGGACCCATGCAGACAGATTTCAGATGGTGTTCAAATGCCCACAGAATGTTCCAGCACATGCCTGACTTGCATCTCTATCCACCACAAAAATACTCAGCTTGGGTCAGGCAGTGGCAAAATGCAGTCTGAATTGCAAGCCATGCTTGAGATAAAGCCATCACTTTTGTACTTCAGCATATGCTAAATTCTGCATGGAGCTACTCAACACATTTTCAGAAAGCAATTTGTCATCATGAATTGGCTTTGTGTCAGGTGGAGGGGAAGGGCATTCTGGAAATGGGAATAAAAGGTTGCGACAAGAAGCAGTGAGGAGGATTGCTGTCTCTGCCCATGTTTGTTGATAGGGTGGTCAACTCCAGCCTGGGAAGTTCCTGGAAATTTGGGGGTGGTGCTTGTGGAAATTTGGGGAGCGATTTCACCTAGAATCTATGGTAGACCATAGAGTCTGCCCTCTAATGCTGCCATTTTCTCCAGGGGAACTGATATCTGTAGTCTGGAGATGAGTTGCAATTCTAGGAGAACTCTAGGCCCCACCTTGAGGCTCACAAACCTATTTGTTGTACACATATGTACAAACATTTATATTGCATGTGGTGACAGAATACACAGTGCAGAGACATTCCCTTATATTTTACCATGTTAAGGGACTTGTAATTTATGGATTTGCACTAGGATTGCACGACTGTTCTTGAACAGCATTGTACAGTATGTTTCAGCTTCTCGTCATAGTTAAATTGTGGAACTCCCTGCCCCAGGATGTGGTGATGGCTGCCAACTTGGAAGGCTTTAAGAGGGGAGTGGACATGTTCATGGAGAAGAGGGCTATCCATGGCTACTAGTCAAAATGAATACTAGTCATGATGGATACCTATTCTCTACAGTATCAGAGGAGCATGCCTATTATATTAGGTGCTGTGGAACACAGGCAGGATGGTGCTGCTGCAGTCGTCTTGTTTGTGGGCTGCCTAGAGGCACCTGGTTGGCCACTGTGTGAACAGACTGCTGGACTTGATGGGCCTTGGTCTGATCCAGAATGGCTTTTCTTATGTTCTTCTGTCTTATTAACGTTGTCTTAAGCCATTCCTTGTTCTGGTAGTTTTACTCATAGACCCGGAAATATTACAATAGGCATGAGTCCAGTAGCACCTTAAAGACTAACTGTGAATTATCTACAATAGGCATGAAATTGTTTTCTTTCAGTGTGTTCTGTTATGGTAAATTTTATTTGTCAAAAAAGCTTGTGGCATTAATAAATATTTCCAAGGTCTAAACAGATCTTTGGCAATTTCCTAGTAAATGCTGATTTACCTTTAGCTAAGACAAGGGTATTAACCAGACAGTTACTACATTCACTTGTGGGGACTAGTTTGATTGCACAGGCTGTATCCTCAACTGGGGGTGTCTAAAGTAGAGACCCACCTCACACAGAAACCATGTACCTAACAGAGCACATTTCATTCTGTCCTCAGCATCCACTTGCCACAGAATGGCCTTTGATGATTAAAAGGCACAGGAAAGCAATGTTCACCGAAAGATGTAAAGGTGTTGTTTATACAACCACAGACTGCTGTGACTCCAGGAGACATTTTGCTATTTGAAGGCATACAAGGTAATCTTGCTTAGTTGAAGGATGATGGTTCTACCCCTTTCATGAGGTTGAAAGGCCTATAACTCAAGTTCACACAGGAGGTATCAAAGGGCTGTTAAGGCCTTTTTATGAGGAAAACAATAAAGCTATAATTCTCCCAGCTCACCACTGTATTTCAAAGTATGATATTTCTCCTCCTCCTCCTTTAAAAAACATATTTTTGAGATAGATGAATGAATGAATGCATTAAGCTGACAATTTAAATCACTACCAGCAACGTGAAGGGGGAGAGCATTCAGAGCTGTGGTTGCCACTTCATCTTCCTCGTTTTCCCTTGAGGCCTGGGAACTGTTTGAGATCTCAAATCAGTATGCAATTGTACATGTTCAACCAGCAATAATCCTAGCACCATGGGAGGGAAATGGCAAACAGAGACAAGCTAATCGCTTCCTTGCTTTTTGGATCTAAACGAGTGGGTTAAAAATGAGTTTATTTTTTTTAAAATAGATTAAATATACCACTTCCTTTTACAAAAATCTGAAATGTCCACACAAGGCCAATTCAATGCCCAAATAACACATGTGACTGGCTGGAGTATCCAACTGACATGTGGAAAGAGGCAACCGGTGTGTCTTTCACCATATAGCTTCCATCTAGGAATGCAGAGACCTTGGTACACATATTGCTATATTATTATATCACTTACTGATGAAAAATAAACAGCTCTCGGTGGTGGGTGGAAGGAATGGCTATTGCCACAGAAAATCCTTACAGTTTAGAAGCCTGCCGGCCTACCCACCATTTTCTGCTGTGGGTACCTTCAAGGCCAGCTGAGATGAAAAGCCTCCAGCAAGGATGATGCTGGCATGGTAAGTCTAGGGCCAGTTCATTCCTTTCCCTTTAAAAATTTAAAGGGCCAAGGATGGAGACCAGGTATACCCAACCATCATCTGTTAGTCATAGTTCCTCTTCCCAAGGGAAAGACATGCCAACTAACACTTGTTTCCCAGGCCAGATTCCCCCCTCTTTTCCTCCCCATTCCTGCAGCCCTCCCAAAATGCTGAAACGCTCCCCAAATTCCAGGTGAGAAATTTTCCTTATTCCCAATATTTTGGGTGTCCCTGAGCTGAACCAGAACAGTTAATTTGGGGTATAATTTTGCTTTGGGCATGCACACTCTTACTAGGAAACAACATGTAAATAAAATACAGTCAGCTGAAACCAAAATTGGAAATTCTTCAGTGCTGACATCCAGTATTCTAGCAAGCAGGCAAGGAACATATCTAGCAGCCTTTATGAAAGGCAGTGTTCTGAAAGGATGATGAGTAAACATTATCTCCCATTTTTGTTAAAGTTAGAAGGTGTCCCTCTCTGCATGCCAGTGCCTGATAAGAAATTATTACACTTTCCATAGTGCTCTGTAATGTTTGGCTGATTTAAGCATAATCAGACTTAAATGCAAGCAATCAGAGGGAAAATGTCTTCACAGGCACCTAATTTCCTATACTAATTGGCACAATGTATTACTTTTTCTTTCAGGGGAAGGGAAACAGTTAGGTCAAGATCTTTAAACGCATAAAATGGATAAAATGCACGCTCACAAAACTCTCTTAATTTCAGAGAGAGAAGATGAAAAATAAGAGTGAGCAAGGAGGGAAAGCCTGCAAACTAATTAGAGCAACTTTAAAAATATGCATTGCTTTCATTTTTTTCATTTTCAACACTCTACTCCACAGAAAAATGGGCTACGGGGTGGGGAGGGGAGGACAAACTTGATCTCACAAGATTCTATCGCTGTTAGGATAAAATATAGGACCCAGGATCAGGGAGTATCTTATATTCTTATAGCAATCTTTGGATACTTAAATCTGGTAACTGGAGCTGTGAACGGGCAAGACAGATCTCTCTACAAACCTGAAAAGGGACCCAGGCTTGCAAAAAAATGTAAAATCTAAAAAAAATGTGTTTTTTTTAAAAAAATAATTAAAGGAATGCCAGTAGCTTTAAAAAATGGATTCCCTCTGTGGCTGTCACTAAGCAACCACGGTGTTCCAGGTTCTGTCAGTAAAAGCAAGGGGGAGGGGCAGAATCCTTTCCAGGCCTATTCTGCCTTTGAGGGAGGGCACCTTGGAGCAAGGCATAGGATAGCCAAACTCTAGATCTCCCACTATTACAACTGATCTCCAGGTGACAGAGATCAGTTCATCTGAAGAAAATGGCCACTTTGGAAGGTGGACTCTATGGCACCTTCCCAAACCCTCCCCTCCCAAAGCCCTGTCCTCCTCAGGCTCCACCCCCAAAATCTGCAGGTGTTTCCCAAATAATAATAAAAAAGCATTTTGTGCGCATGGTGAAACTGTGAGCTGCTCTGGGCCCAGCTGCGGTGGTAGATGATGCCAGGAGCTGCTAAGGGCCTGGCTGCAGTGGTGGATGCTGGGACATACTCTGGGCCTGGCCGCCACAGCGGATAAGCCAGGAGCCCCCAGTGGGCCAGCTGTGGCAGTGGATGACACCAGGAGCTGCTCCAGGCTTGGAGTGGCTCCCAGACACAACTGGCGCTGTGGCCGGGCTCCAGTGTGAGTGGTAGGGCCTGGAACCACACCTGGCTTGGTGATGGGGGGGGGAAGGATCCCCCCCCGACGAGTCTTGTGAGCGCCCCATTTGTATGCTATATTTTCTTGGCAGGAAAATGGGGGAATGTTTTGTCTAGTGCCAAATGATGATGGGCTTGTAATACGACACGTGGATTGTCCTTTTAACCTTTAGTCAGGGATAACTCAGCACTAAACTCTACATACCCCTATTCATCTGATTAGTCCCATTACTCTCAAGAGGAAGAACAAAAAAGTAAAAGCAGCATTGTATTTCATGCTAGGGTTTACAAAATGACTAATCCACTTAAATTTCTACCTTAGTATCATCCTGCAACAGAGAGTTCTTCAAGTTAATTGTTTCTTTCTACCAGCTTTAAAAATGTTTCCTTTTACTATAGGAGAATAGGTAAACAGGCTTAAAACAATGGCCTTATCAAAAAGGCTGTCAAATTGATGTTGCACAGTTAAATTGCTTCTGATTTGAAGCTCGTAATCTGTTCAATTTAATTTTAATAGAAAATAAGAGTGACTATTTAGGAGAATTAGACTAACTGCAACACCCAGCAAAATGGTGGATCAGTTATTAACAGGAAATTTTAAAAAGGCTAAAGGATAATAAAACAGCCACACACAAAACCACCTCCAAAACATAGCATTATTCAATGGGAATTGAATTGCTTTTTAAAGATGAAATTATATGCCAATGATGATGAGAGAAAAGCGGTTTCTAGATTATCAATATACCACCTCCAAAGTGTCAACTTGGACATATTGACACACCAGACTGAATAACCAGAAATAAAAGAGTTGCACCCTGAACGAGAGAAAGAGTTTAGCAGAGGCCTAAAAATGAGGATACAGTTACATTTCACATTGTAAAATGTGAAGCACATAAGATACAGAGGGCCTAACTATGTGATAAGGGGAATGTGTAACTGCCATCAAACAACATCTTTCCCCACAATGCCCCCAAAGTTAAACGAAATGTGACACATTTCCACACACCCTAGTCAATTTCACTGGTCTGTACTTGCGAGGACAAGAAAAATTGGTTCATAATGACATTTGATGCAGAAAGATCAGCAGCCCTTCTTTTGGGAGCTAAAAAATTATTTCAGTTTAATATATTAAAAAATTAAAAATTTGCAAAAGTTATAATATTATTGCTTGGAATTTCTCTTTAAAAGACCTAAAAAGATTATAAACCTCCCTAATTGTATGCTTCTAACACATTGTGAGGCCGATGAAGCTATGCTTTGGTGAAAGCGCTACAGAGTATCCGGAATAGCGTTTCCTCCTTCTTTGGATTGGACTTTGTCCCAACTTATTTTTGACAGTGTCGACCACATTTGGATTTGAAGAGAAGTTGCCTCTGATAGACTTTTGGACTTTGCCATTTGGCTTGTGACTACTCATTGTAAATAACTGTATATATTTGTACACCTTGTGGTTGTTTTTCACTGTTAATACGTTGTTAATGAATCGTTGAATATATTGAGTTGTGCTGGTTTTTTTCCCTTAACCTCCAGGTACTAGCTGGAGATCTCCTGCTATTACAACTGATCTCCAGCTGATAGAGATCAGTTCACCTGGAGAAAATGGCCGCTTTGGCAGTTGGACTCTATGGCATTGAAGTCCCTCCCCTCCCCAAACCCCGCTCTCCTCAGGCTCCACCCAAAAAACCTGGTGAAGACAGACCTGGCAAACCTATGTGTTACTCAGGGATCATGCAACTCAGTGGCAGCCCTGAATCCCCTGTCACACATAGTTAGGCGCTAAAGATCCAATCCTAAGCATAGCTAGGGCTGCCAGCCCTAGGGAGGCTCAGGAGGGTGCAGACGTTCTACTGAATCTACTGAGCCTCCTTGCAAGTCAATACACATAGAAATGAGCTGTGCAGGGGAAAAGATAAAACATAGGATGCATGGAAGTCATGATAAACAGGGAAGCCGAAAAATAAATAGAGAAGTTATCATTATCCCATTTTCTGAAGTTAATAATACGATAAAATCATTCCATAAACAGTTATTCAGAGACAATCCTGAAAAGTAATTGTTCATAGTAAATGTGCAGAAAAATAAAGCTGAAGATGTTTATTTTTTACTAGGTCAAAAAACTGTCGCAGTTGTTGGTGTGGTGGCTCTCCATTAACAGTGTCATAACTCTGAGAAAAAAACGTACATATGCATTAAACATTCACATGGCTCATTTCTATCAAAAAGACTCCAAACTGGCTTGTGTAAAATAAAAACATAAGATCACATTAAAACAACAAGGGCAAGAACAAACCAGAAATAAAAGCAGAAAACAGAAGAAGTGGCAAAAAAATCAAAGGGACATCACTTTGTCTCCCTGAAAAGAATGTCCCCTGAAAATCAAGACTGAAAAAGCCAGAGGAGTTGTAGAAGGAAGTCCAAAAATTGGCACCACCAATGAGAAAGATTTATCTCTCGTACTCACCTCTGGAAAAGGGAGGTAATCATCTATCTGTACATTTCTATCTCGCCCTTCCTCCAGGGAGTGCAGGATTTGCCGCTCCTCAGTTTTTTCCCCTCATGATAACCCTGTGAAATAGGCTAGGCAGAGTGCTTGACTCAAGGCCACCCAGTGAGCCTTATACTTAAATATGTGGGATGCTGGCATTCCCCGATAGTGCTATACAGTTTGGTGGTTAGCTCTGCATTTTAGTAGCAGATAATGCTACCTTCCTTCATTGTGCAGTGGTGCCATACACCATAGGTGGAAATGCTGCTGAACCATAAGCAGGGTGACATATTTTGCCATAGCCTTGCCCTGAGAGATGATTTGTGTCGCTGAGCCGAAGGGGGGGGGGGAGAAATAAATTGGATTAGAGCTGCCCTTCCATGTTGTGCATTATTCAACAAACATTTTGATGATTGTGGCCCTGTATCATCGAAACAAGACTTTTGTCTGGATGACTCCTTACAGGTGATGCTACTTTGGCCTTGTGACAAAAGGTTGTAAACATGGCTGCTGACATTGTTTCAAGGCAGCAGACAACATAAAAAATCTCTGATGCTATTGATTTCACATTGTGTAGTCCCATGTCTATTTATTGTCTCTGGCATCCAGTTGAAAGAAATATTAAATTTTCAGAATAGGGAGCACACACACAAGCAAAACCACTTAGTGAAACAGAGCAGCTTGTTGTGGTTAAGGCTTTTTCTGTATTGTGCAGACCGTGTGTCCTACATAAAATACGATGTAAGTTATGAATTCTTGAACATGCAGTATATGGGCAGAGATTCCCATCATTCTGCCCAGGGATGGCATCTTGTCAAGTTAGCAAATTAACCCTTTGGTGACCAGGGAGACTACTTCACTTTGTGGACAGGAATGATGTCATCCAAGTACTTTTTCTGACCCAGCTTTTGCCCTGTAACCTTTCGATGGCTGCTTACGATGAGGCAAAAAGCAGAAAGACTGATTGAATGCATTATTGCAGGAGGTTGCTAGTTAATTTACTTAATCCTCAGCACTGAACAAAATCTAAAGTGCCTTCTCTCATCACACTGCAGCTGCAATTTATATTGGCAGAGAAAGTGGGTGAGTGTACATGAGAGGCAGAGGCAGACTTGATTTTTGTACAGCTTGATTTCCCACTCTGTCTCTCCCCCCCCCCTTCTTTCTGTTTGGGTTGCTTTTAAAAATAAATCACAAAATTTCTTGATTCTGATTTCATTCTCTCTATTCTCCCATCCCACCCGTGAGATTTCATATGCTACAAGGAAGGAAATCTATAAGGAATACAGACAATTCTAATCCATAGCAGGAGTCATTTGAAAGCATCTTAATTGGTTATTTTTACTCCAAGTAACCATGCAATTAAAAAATGAAACTCGCCTTGAAAATTTCCACATTTGGATAAACACTTCTCTCCCATTTTTTGTACTCTTTATTTTCTTGTAACAACTAAACATGCTATGTAAAAAGGACTGATGCACAGAAACATAGAAACATTATACTTTTTCACTGGGTGATAAACTCAGTTTGGAAAGAGTTACAGGTGAGGTGTAGTGACTTAAAACTTTTGTCCAAGAATTGAAGATCTTCACTCCTGTTACTGGAGTGGATGCAGCAACTACTCTACTTAGCAAAATTGTAAGCCATGCTCCAGCCTAAGAAGCCAGCCATTTAAGTTGTAGGAAGGCTCCAACCTTTTCTGAGCAGAGCAGCTGGATCCACTCCATGTTAAGGACCATGTTAAGTGCATAATTGCTAGGACAACGTATCAATAATATTGCATGCACTTTTTTCCACACTGAGTCTCAATCAGTATTGCAGAAGTAGCCATGGCTAATACAAGGTCAGCATTCCCTACTTTTCAGGTAACTTTGCATATTCTCTGTTTTATAATGTCTAATAATTCTCCATACATTTCTGTCAAACCAACCTGATTTTTAAAAACATCTATATTTCCTGTGCTCTGAACAGAATTATTCAAGAGGACTGTATTTCTGCAATACCAAAATCAATGCACTAAATAGTACTTAAGCTAAACACAAGTATAAAATATTTCAAATGCTTCGTTGCATGTTTCCCTCCCCCATACAGTAATTGGCATGGAGTTTGTTTATCTTGGGCCAATGCTCTGAAGATGTTAAACTTTTTATTTCTCTTGGATGTGGAACACCCCTTTCAAAATATTCGGATGCTCTTCTCGGTGTTTACATCTTGAATTATGCTAGAAAACTCGTCTGGCTATTATGGGGGAGTCCAATGGTGAAACTATGCTTTGCTAGACTGAGCTCTCAGTGGAAAAATTGGGCAAAAGAAAGAATGCAGTGAAACTAAATGGGGGCACAGGTAATGCCAGGCAGTCATCAGCAATGCATTCAGAGTGCTATTACAAACACAGCGTGACTGAAAGGGGCAGAAGAATCCATCATAGGGAGAGACAGAGAGCGAGCGCTGATGGGATTGCAATAACCTGGGGAGAATATTGAGTGGGGAGATGGTGACCTTGAAATGCTTCATTGTGTAGGACAAAAAGAAGCCCAATGATGTCCTTCTACCATCACCAATGTGGCTGAATGCACGGCAAAGTTTTCTTTTCAGCTCTATGTAGACGGTGGTCATGCTGACCAGGTCAAGCTGAGAAAATAGCTAAATGAATGCAATACTTAAAGAGAGGTACAGACCTTGTAAGTGCTCACAGGTCAGATTCATTAGATACTAGGGCTGTTTGACAGCTGCCTTGTCTATGCTTTCTGAGATAATGCCTTCAATTTAATGATGGGTTAGTATTCTGGATAAGGTTACACTGCTCTCTTTAAAGGCTAAGAACCATTTTTCAATAATCTGCATCCTTTGCTCAGTTAAGAAGTCTTCTGCACTTCATACATGAAGCCTAAACTAATGATGGGTTGGTTTGTGCTCTTATCCCAGAGTGATCTATGCATAGATTTTTTTAAAAATCAGGATTTGGAACAGGTTTAGCTACATAACAGTAGCAACACTCTAGAACAGGGGTTTGCAAACCGCGGCTCCCGAGCTGCATGCAGCTCTTTGGCCCATTGAATGCGACTCTCCAAACTTGGTTTGGAGCCCCTGTTCTCGCGCCCGCTCGCGCCGGCAGCTGGGCTGTGGAACCGGCCCACCTGAGAGAGAGAGAGAGTGCGAGAGAGCAGGTGAGCGGGCGCGCTGTCTCCCCCCCCCCGCTCCGCTGTGGAGAATGGCCGGGTCCCCCTTTCCCTTGCCCTCAATATTTGGGAGGCTAAAGCCTCCCCTCCCCTCTAGCCGCGCGATTGCTGGGCGGGCGGCTCGGCGGTTCCTGGCCCGCCCCACCCACCTATCAGCTGTTGGGCGGGGCAGGCTTCCTTTGGCGGCACATCCCCAGCAGTGGCACTGGGCCGCGGCACCCCGTCTTCTGCGGCGCCGACTCTGTTCCCCCATCGTTTTCCCTCCTCAGAGGCCATGTCTACCCACTGGCTTTCTTGGCGGTAGACCTGGACTCCGAGGAGGGGAAAAAGTCCCCCTTCAGAGGCCAGGTCTACCCATTGGCTTCTATGGGCCTCTGGAGGCCAGGTCTACTGCCAAGAAAGCCAATGGGTAGACCTGGCCTCGCAATGGGACTCAGCCGGAGGCCAGGTCTACCAATAGGCTTTTATGGCGGTAGACCAGGCCTCCAGACGAGGACTCCGGACGGGGAGGGGGAAATGGCAGGGACTTACAATTTAATTTTTATCAATAAATAAGATCACTATTAAGTATGATATCAAGTTTTATTCAGTGTACCTATAGTTTAATTAAGACTTAAAACTTTAATTAAAGTTTATTAAGTTAATAAACAGTGTACCTACCTATATAGTTTAAGTTTAAGAAATTTGGCTCTCAAAAGAAATCTCAATCGTTGTACTGTTGATATTTGGCTCTTTTGACTAATGAGTTTGCCGACCCCTGCTCTAGAAATTAGATTAATTAAGAAATTAACATCCTGAAGATATACATCCTGATCTCATGCATATTTATTCAGATATAAGCTCTGTGTTTAATGATGCTTATTCTCAGGTAACAGTGCACGGGATCGCAGCCTTAATTCCTCTTACCTCACTGGGAGGCCAGTCTTTAAGGGGTGATAAAAAGTTATCAACCTAAACAAATGGAGGTGGATCAGGGCAGGCTAAGAATTCTTAAGTAACCTCATTCATTTGACCCTTTCAAATATTCTAAAACTGTAGAATAAATGTGTGAAGGGAAGTTGGGATCTGTGCACCTTTGTCCACATACATGTACATACACATACATATACATACACATTTGCACATGCACATTTGTATGTACAGAAAGGAGCTATTGTTAGGTCAAGGTCAGGGCAGAGCTATTTTAGAATATCTCAGAAGGGCTCTGTAAACATGAGATCAGTGTACATTTTTCCAACTACTTATTGTTTGCCACCAGGAATGGTAAACACCAGAAACACTACCCAATAAGGAAATTTCTTGCCATATGTCAGAGTTTACACCGTATACTTTTTGGTTTGTTTCATTTGACTCACGTTAAAGGCCCATAGACAGGAGCCTTATATTTTAGATCAATATTTGTTAATTGTTTTGAAATCAAAATATGATTCCTGAAAGAGGATTTTCAGATTAATATTTGGTTCTTTTGGAAGTCAGAATGACATTAAGCTAGGGCTGCCAGCTATAGCTGGCAACCTGCTGGGAGATCCTGTGGGGTTCTCTGGGAGATCCTGGGGGTGGGGGCACTTGTATTGGTGTTGGTGCAACATGCTACAACACTTCCGGCACAAAATCATGAGTGATGTCTTCACTTCATGTCAAGGCTCTGGGATTTGTCCAAAACTCTATGGGTTTGGCCAAATCCTAGTGCGTTAGCATGAAGTGATGATGCCATTTCTGGTTTTGTACTGGAAATCACTTCCAGTACAAAACCAGAAATGGCATCATCATATGGGGAGGGGGCTTATTGGCATTGGCATGATGCACTACATCACGTAGTGCATCATGCCAATGCCGGCAAGCCCCCTTCCCATATTTCTTCTGCCAGCCTGCGAAATGGAAACAGGGAATGAGGCAACTTGGCCCCCCTACATTAAGCCCACATTGTGTAGAATTATATACCAAACTTATTGTTGAATAAGTTTAGACTCTTAACCACTTTAGACTCTTAACCACTATAGCATGCTGGCTCCAAGATGCAGCCACAGTCTGCCCTTTCCTCCTGAGTGGTGAGAGTGTGAGGGAACCCCAGCCCTTGCTGCCCAATGGGCCCATCCTTACCATTGCCCAGAGAGAGAGAAAGCTGACAATTGAAGAACAGCAATGTCTGTCACTGCTCCTCTCACTGATTGGCAGTGGAACCTCCCAGGTCAACCCCTAGCACTAGCCCTGTCAGGAGACGAGTGAACATAGGAAAATGGAATCAACCATCATATGAAACATCCAAGTGGTTAGGGAAAGGATGAGCCAGCCTTTTTGAACAGACCTGTTGAAGCTGCTTTTGTTGAAAACGGCAATAAAATAAATTGGTGTTCTAAATATTTCTAAAGCACTGGCTGGCATGTTTAATAAACCTTTCCATTTCAGAAAATTAGCACTCATCTGGACAAGTACAGAAATGCCATTACTTGGGGGAGGGGGGAATTCAAGGATTTGAGTCTAATTTAAATAATTATCAGCATATTTCTGCTCTTAGTGTGTTGCTGAAATTACAAGGAGATTCAACGCAATCTGAGCATAAGTGCCTTTTGTCCGCATATAATTTATTGATCTTGTTTCAATCAGTCAAGCTCCTTGGCCTCTTCATTCCACTGTCTATGCTTTTTTACAGAGTAACCAAACAGGGTTTTTATAGACAAAGACAGTTAAATCAATTGTAACTCAGCTATTTTTATGACAGGAGCTCTTGATAGTCAGCAACCAGTGGTCCCTACATTAGTTTGGTCCATATCAAAGGTAATCTCTCTGCCGTTAGATTTAGCTACATATATTCCCATGTACTATATTCAAGCGAACCTTATCAGTAAACACTTCTCACAATGTACATTTTTCTGGTCTATCAAATCACATGTCCAATCTTTGCCAATGGACAAATTGACATTTTTATAACTAAAAGCAGTTTACAGCATTTTGGCATTCTGAGCCACTACCAAAACTCAACAACGCCTTGATAAGGAGCCATACTTGCATATTGAATAGGGATGGAAACAAAGGTGAATACTTTAGGAACACCATGAGAAAAGTCTGATTAATTATTGTCACCCTCTTCAGATTGCTCAGGAGAGGTTTCATGAGTGGCAGACTCCAATCTGGTGAACCGAGTTAGTTTCCCCACTCCTACACATGAAACCTACTGGGTGACCTTGGGCTAGTCACAGTTCTCTCCTAACTCTCTCAGCCCCACTTACCTCTCAAGGTATCTGTTGTGAGGAGGGGAAGACAAGGCAATTGCAAGCCGCTTTGAGACTCCTTGAGGTAGACAAAAGTGGGGTATAAAAACTAGGGCTGTTAAAACAATTTTTGGCTCGTTTCGGATTCGGCCAAATTCGGCAAGAAATTCGGCATTCCGGGACAAATTCAGCCATTAAAGCTCTTTCGGGGCTTTCTGCAGCTCTGGGGGGCATTTTTGAGGTGGGGGTCCCAAACATTCAGGGTAGCTTGGGGGGACCCTCCTTGCAAGAACCCCTGAGTTTGGTGAGGATTGGGTCAGGGGGTCCGGAGTTATGGGGTCTGGAAGGGGGCAAGCCCCCTTCTCCATTAAAACCAATGCAAAAGGTTTTACATTGGTGTTTATGGAGAAGGGGGCTTGCCCCAGCCCCCCCGACCCAATCCTCACCAAACTCGGGGTTCTTGCAAGGAGGGTCCCCTCAAGCTGCCCTGAAAGTTTAGGACCTCTACCTCAAAAAATGCCCCCCCGAGCCATGGGAAAAAACCTCCCTATGGCTTGCTGTGCTGAGAGAATTATCATTAGGCTATTTCCTATTTGCGATTAACACTGTAGGCGTCTGTTAACCGTGAATAGGAAATAGGTTAATGAGAATTAACCCTAACCCTAACTCCGGACCTCCTAACCCAATCCTCACCAAACTCAGGGGTTCTTGCAAGGAGGGTCCCCCCCAAGCTACCCTGAAAGTTTGGGACCCCCACCTCAAAAAATGCCCCCCCCAAACCAGAACAGGGAGAAACACAGAAACACAGCCCTGGCAGAGAGACAAACCTCACTCCAGGCACAGCTGGCAACCAGCTAAAGAAGCAGAAATCTCAGTCCCAAACAAAGGGAACACAAATACAAACACAATCAAATTGCAAGGCCACCCCCAGCAGAACAGGTAAACTCCCCCCCTTGGCCTTCCCCCCCACACACAGAATCTGCTCCCCTCCACACACATACACAGGGAAAAAGTTTTAGAAAAAGCCCCAAAATGGGTCAAACTGTGGATGTCTTCTCTTCCAGCAGGCAGGAGCAGGCAGTCAGGTCAGGGTGGGAGGGAGACAGTGTTCAAGATTATTTCCAGTACAATTCCATCAAGGAGCAGTGGGCAGCAGGTCACCTCAGGTCAGGACCCAAAGGTTCAGCACAGGAGCAGCAGCAGCAAATGGAAAGTGAGTAGTAGCAGCCAGGGGTTTTATCTCTTCTAGCCAATTCAGAGAAGAGGTTCAAATGTGAGAATCCCTTCTCTGATTGGCAGAAGAAGACCCAGTTTGGCCACCTATTGGCCACCGCTTGCTGGGTTAGTTAGGTTGTCTCTCTGGAAGGCAAGTTTGCTTGCCTTCAGAGAGCACTTTAAAGGCGGGAAAAGGCAGGTTCGAGGGACGCTGAACTTGCCGAATTTGTTCCGCGGTCCCCCGAACTTGCCGAGTTCGGCACCGCGGTTTCCTGCCTTTTTTGTGGTTCGGCTCCATCCAAGCCAAAAACCGCCGAATCAGGGGAAATTCGGCTGGTTTCCAGTTGGGATGGAACCGAACCGACTGCCCTAATAAAACCCAACTCTTCTTCTTCTTCATGAACATTTTTTCTTATTATTATACTTCTATCAGGCAGCATTAGAAAGATTTAACTGATCAACAGTTAATAATGTTCTTGTCAGTCTCCAGGTAATAGTTACGAGTTAGAGCCACAACCAGTGTTTTATTACCATACTTAAATTGGACACCAGATTGTCTTGGGTTCAAGAGTTTCACATCATCGAGCTGTATCTGATAATTAATTTGTGCAAAAGATTAGTTGTTGGGAAACTATCAAACTATTTTTGTTGTTTGTATCAGAACCCAGACCACCGCACATTGTATTCTGTCAGGTGCCCTATACTCTTCACCCAAGGTAGGAAAGGATCCAGCTGACAAACATTCAACTATACTCTTATCCTGTCACTAAGGTAACCCTTTCTGCTTCAGGCTAATTCAAGTGGAAATGATCCATATATTGAATACCTTGAATTCAAACTCAGTAGTCATACTGGTAGCTCTCACAGCATATAAAATACCAGTGATTTTCCCGCAAAGTAAGTGGTAAGTGGAAAGCCTCTTCCTCTTAACTCACAAACCCAGACACATTCAGCTAATGATCCCTCCATCTGTACCTCACTATACTGAAGTAAGAATCCCTGAAGGGTGTATTCTGTAAAACCACAAAGACTCTTAAACTATCAGTCTTGGCTCTCGTCAAAACAAGACCAGACGCTTAGCTCAGGTTTAATGGAAGGAGCAAAGGAGCTGTACTCATTCCATGCTTCCTGATGACTATGGGAATGCCTGAGGCTAGTGATAATGTTACCGAGAAATAAATCTGAAGTGATACAATTAGCAGGGATAGTATTATGGCCCAGGTTTTACATCTGCTGAACATATATTGAATATAGCTACTTAGAAACAGTTTATGACGGCTGAATGTGAGGAGAGAGGAGGGTTTTTTAATATGCAAGGTACAAATATCTAGATTCCCCTCCCCCGATTCCCCTCAGTTCTTACACTGTTTATTTTTCTTGAATATGAACACCTATAGTGGTTAGAGTGCCAGACTACAACTCCAGTTGACCCATGTTCAAATCCCCACTTTGCTATGCAGACTAATGACTGATTTGGGCAAATCACTCTCCCACTCAGCCTAACCTCCCTCACAGGGTTGTTGTGAGGCTAAAATAGAAATGGAGGACCATGTATTCCTCCCTGGGTTCCTTGGAGAAAGGGTGTGATTTAAAAAAGCTAAATAAATAAATATAAAGTTCACAATGAGATAGCATAATAGTATTACTTTTTGAAAAGTGCCTTCCATCATCTGTGCTTGGATCACTTTCTTAGAATCAGCTGACCTGGCCATGCTAATCCATGCTTTTGGAATCTCATGGTTGGACTACTGTAACATACTTCCATGAAGACAACGCAGAAACTACAACTGGTTCAGAATGTGATATCCTTATTACCATCAAGGGCTAGCCAACAGGAGCTCATCTTGCCCAATTTAAAACAGCAACATTGGTTGCGAGTTTGTTTCGGAATTCAGTTCAGGGTGCTGGTTATTACCTTTTGAAGTCTTAACGGCCTAGGACCAACATATGATCACATGAACACATGAAGCTGCCTTATGGTGAATCAGACCCTTGGTCCATCATTTGCCATTTTAATGTCCATTCCTTCTGTTTGAAGAGATCCTTTTGGAGCTCTTCACAGTCCAATTTTGTTTTAACCACCCTAAACAATTTGGTGTCATCTGCAAACTTGGCCACCTCGCTGTTCACCCCCAACTCCAGGTCACTGATGAACAGGTTGAGAAGCAGCAGTCCCAACACAGATCCCTGAGGGACCCCATTGCTCACATCCCTCCATTGTGAGAACTGACCATTGATTCCTACTCCCTGCTTCCTATTTTTCAGCCAGCTCTCAATCCATAAGAGGACTTGTCCTCTTATCTCATGACTAGGAAGTTTGCTTAACAGTCTTTAATGGGGGACTTTGTAGGGCTCAGAGAGGGTTTTTTCCAGAACAGGTCTAATCACTGCCTCCTTGAGCATAAGCAGCATGATTCCTGCTCTCAAGGAAGTATTTAGCATTCTCCTTACCTACTCAACCAGTCCCCCTCTGGACGCAACAACTGAAATTGGTTATCTTCTGCAGAGACATAAAAGGCCCATAAGAAGTCAGGCCGACCTCTCCCAAAGGGCCTGATTCACTTTGCCTGACAGAGGTTATTCAGGCGAGGGTGGAATCAGCACACTTTAGCTTGACACCCAGAGATCTGGTATTCCTATTAGTTTCCACTTATTCGGGTGGTATAATCCATTAGCTACTCTGATCAAGCTAATGGACAGTCCCTGCAGTGCTGGTTAGCTGATATACTCTATGGGACTGCTTAGGCATTTTGAAAACTATTAAGCTGTCTAGCACTCTGTTAAAACTGTATTTTTAATTATATTTTATTAAGCACTGAAAGGTCTACATGTTCAGGCACTCAATAAACAAACAGGAAAAAGTAGGATGAATGATATTGTGATTATGGCATTCAGACAGGTTTTTCAGCAATCCCCAGGAAGCAGAGAGAGTTTTGAACTAGGGGCTGTGGATTTACAGACAGTTTGTACAGCAAGCTCGGGAAATTTAAATACTTTCTGCTGGCTAACAAGCATTGCTCTTTAAAAATAGATCACAGACCTTGGCACTAAAGTTGCATTAAATTGATACAATCTCTTTAATGTTATCTGCAGCTTTTTATCACAATTGTATGTGTAATTTACATTCTTGTCTGCTGTGAAGGGTTTTTATTAAGATTTAAGAGATACCTACCTCAGATATTTTGTATATTGTTCCAATGTCACTCAAAGATTTAATGGACATGAACAGCTGAGAAAAGTTCTTCTGCTGGACTAGAATAAACACAGTCCCATTTCAGACTCCTTACATGCAAGAAAGAGTGTGGAGCAGTAGTGCTCATATTTAGGTAAATATAAACTCAAATCTGGTTATCTGCCAACCATGAGATGTACTGGTGAATAATTGTCCCACACATTTTAGTATGTGTGCTGGTGAATTATGTGTTTGGCAGATGCCATGACCTGTGCTCATTTTTGGGGATATGTAACATAAAAAAGAAATGAAGTTAATGAGTAATGCAGATACTTCCTGTATGTGAGAGGTGATTTCATTATAAGTTCCCTGATACCTGCCTGCAAGATAAAATATGTAGTTTATGTTTGTTGGTGCTCCATAGCTGTTTGCTGAAATATAGCATCCACAAAGCAAACAAGCACAAGGCTAACCAAGAAGAAGGCACTGTGAAATTTGTGGCTGCCCCTTTCTAGGGCTCAGCTTTCAGTCTTATCAGTCCAGAAGTTGAGGACAACCCACACCTAGCAGCAAGAGTTGTAGCAAATTGTGCCAGCTAGTGTCTCGAGCCACTGGTAAAGCTGTCCAAATGGCCAAGGAGCAGCATACAGGCCAAAGTTATGATAGCAACAGGAGAGCAATCTAATTAGGTACATGTGTAGGTGATCTAGAGCACATGAATTTGATGTGGCTGAATAGGTTCCATAACTGGACAGGGAGTCTCCCATGCTTAGTATTTCTGAACTTCACCCAGGGTTAGTGGATTTTTCACAGACCTTATATTGTCTGGGACCTATTACAGTAAGCTATGCCTGGGCTGCCAAGGGCCATGACTGGTAGGGTTGCCAGCTCCAGTTTGGGAAATACCTGAAGATTTTAGGAATGGAGCCTGAGGAGGGTGGGGTTTGGGGAGGGGAGGGACTTCAATGTCATAGAGTCCAATTGCCAAAGCGGCCATTTTCTTCAAGTGAACTGATCTCTATTGGCTGGAGATCAGTTGTAATATAGGGAGATCTCCAGCTACTACCTGGAGGTATACAATAAACTTGTATTCTGTGTACTACCTGGAGGTTGGCAACCCTAATGACAGGTTGTGAGGATCCTGGCACCTCCCTTTACTCTCATGAAGATGCTTCACTTGATTTGAGCTTCTGGATTTGGTGTCTCATTAGAGTGGGATATGAACTTTAGAAAACTGCTGGGAACAGCAACTTGTGTTTCACATAACCATTAGTCTTAACAACTGAAACTTTAACAGCTCATGATCCTATCAACACCTCATGATCCTATCAATAAATTTAAACAAAAGACAGTCATTGTTCCAAACTAACTGGGACCTAATTTACACAAGCAAACAAAACACCTCAATCCTTGCTACTAGTATTATGCACCTTTAAGCTAAACTGAGATCTGTAGAGCACTGGACTTCTAAAAACATAATTAAACAGCAATGGGTGCATACAAACATATTGCTTTGTGGACAGATTGTCCCTGTGTATCACATGGCAAGAATGAAGATCCTTCAGCAGCAGAAAGTGCTGAGCCACATGGGTCACCTACAACAAGCCCAGAACACTGAAGGGGAAACCATAATATGAGAATACCAAGAGCAGGCCAGAATCATTGTGTATACACTTGTGCATCATGCCCATGAAAGCAGTCAGCGTGGCATGCTGGAAAAAGCATTAAGAGTCATAATAACAAAGTATACCAACCATGGGTTAGTGAGGATGGTATGTGTATTAGTAGTTTTCTGGCTTAGAAAACCTTGATCATACTTTCTTCTCATTCAAACTCTTTCCTCTTCCTTAGTGTGGAGAAGCTCCCTTGGAATTTCTCAGTCTCTTCCTGAAACTAACTGGAAGGCTTGCAAATGAAAGGTTTTTTCCCCTTTATTCCCAGACTGTTATCAAGAGCTGCCAGCATCATCCCAACTCATGCTTAGTCTTGAATCCTTGAATCCTATTGTATATAGGATCCTACTGTATATTCTATCCTTCTGAATCTTCTCTCTCTTGAGCTATATGTTGTGCAAGGATTTTGTGTGTGCATCTGGACTATTTACATATATTGCAGCCATTTTAGGTTTTGGCATTGTAATGTATTCAAATATTACTTTGATGGCATACATGTATCTTGTTGTTTCTCAATTATTCCAGCCTTTGCTTTCATTCACAAGCCTGCCTCTGAACATCATCCCATTGTTTTAAAGACCCCCTTGGAAGTGTTTGTTGCACCCCTCCTTTACCTTTAGCCAGATGTTAAAATCTAAACCTGCAGCTGCTTTAGAACAGTTTGTCTCTTATGCTTGACCTCCCCACATTGAATTTTGGCCTGGGTAAGAAGCAGTTCCCGTTCGTACAGACAGATATCTAGAATACACGTGTCTTCCTGAGTACACAATAACAAGGGAGCTAACCCATCTTAGGAACCAAGATTTCCTTGACCCACAGAACTTAGTCCTAACCAGCAGGCTTTTCCTTTAATGGACAGTTCAACTCTTCAACTCACTCTGAGCAGAACCAAAGGTCATTTTAAAACATGCAGATAATGTACACCAGGTTTAATGATGCTTATAGGAAAACAGAGCACTACTCAATGTGTATTTACTTATTCATTCTCTAGCAATGTTTTTTGTTACCAAAGAGTGCCTTAAGGGCTCACAGAGGAACATACATGGTGATGTAATTTTATACAGAAACCTATTAGGCATTTTCTTAGGTGGGTAATGGCTTCAGTTCTACTCCCCAGGGCTGTAACTGAAATGCATCCTTAGTGACCTAGAAAACAAACAGCCAAGATTGTCCTGAAGATTTAATACATGGATACAATTGCAGAAATCTATGCTCAGCGAGTAGTTCAGTCACCCACACTGGGACAAAATGTGTGTGCACTGGCCCCATCAACAGCTTTCCTCTGAAGACATGACATCAGAAGAACCTATGGACCATACATACCTATATCCTCTGGGCAGTAGAAACCTACTTAGAGTAATGATAGTGGCCGAAGGTGCCTAGTTGTGCCCCTTGTCTGGAAGAACATCCAGTGGGCAAAGTGTGGGATGTCCAATCAGCAGCAAGAGCCTCCTGGCCCAAGGGGAAGAGGGAACAACATAGGTACAGGGTGCAAATGTCAGGGAAGGGTTAACCCAAGTGCTAGCATGCCACTGGCCTCTATATTTGTGCAGTTGTTTCCCACCCCCAAGGAATCTCAATTGAATCCTGCGGCAATGGAAGACCCTGCTGTATTAGGTCCAGAGGGAAAGCTTGTACAGGTGAGGAAGCAGGAACCAAAGACAGCGCATAGATGGCTTTTAAAATTACATATAAATTATTAATTTTAGACTAGAGCTCAATGATAAGGATTATGACCTTGGATATTGTCTAGATATATCTTCTGTGGGTATGAATATAGAGCTGGAATTCAATGCAAAATTTCATTGCTTACTTATTGGGAAAGGATCACTTTTGTTGATTATGCAGATCTATCTCCCTCACACAATTACTACTATTGTTTTTGTTTTTACTTCTGTAAAAGTTATACAATGTGATATGTATTTGTTTCGTATAGAGTGATGCATTTTTTGTATTTATTGTTATGAAACGTTTCTTTAAAGATAGCATATATCTTAAAATTCCATATGGAAGGGTGGAAATGGCTCCCTATAATACAGTTGCTTGCACTAGAAGTACATCCCTGCACCAGAAGTCACTAAAAGAAACACTGGCCCTAATGGTGTGAGAAAAATTGGTGTGGAACCCTTTTCCAACCATTGTTCAAGCAGTTAAATCCATGCCAGACTGTTGTTTCTCTGTGCATATAATGTGCAATTACTATACATTAGACTAGGGCTGTCGATTCGGTTCGGCCTGAACCGAAAAACAGCCGAATTTCCCCCGATTCGGCGGTTTTTAGTTCAGATGGAACCGAACTCAAAAAAGGTTGGAAACCGGGGAGTCAAATTTGGTGAGTTCGGGGTGTTCGGCGAATAAATTCAGCAAATTTGGGGTTCAACACAGCAGCATAACCGTCAGTTAGTAAGCAGCATTCTCCCGCGGCCAATCGGTGGCCAAGCAGGGTCTTCTTCTGGCCAATCAGTCGCGATTGAGCACGTGAGCCCAGCTGCTGCGTGGCCCGGGGAGAGAAAGAGAGAGTATCTGTTTGTGTGAGAGAGAAATCCCCGTGGGGGTGTGTGCGCGTGTGCACATTCGCTCCTTTCCATGGCTGCAGGGGGCGCATTTTTGGGGGTGCAGCCCCCAAACTTTCAGCGTAGCTTCAGATGAGGCTTCTTGGAAGAACCCCCAAGTTTTGTAAAGATGGGATCAGGGGGTCCAGTGAAATGGGTCCCCCCTTTTCCCTATTGGGATGAATGGGATCAGCCGATCCTATGCATCTAGAGAGCGGCAAATCCAAGGCAAAACCTCCCGTGCTTAAATTGAATCGTATTGGATTACCCAGTCCCTCCTGATGGAACAGAAGACATCCACAGTAAGACCCCTTTTGGGGCTTTAATCTATAATTTTTTCCCGTGTGTATGTGGGGGGGGAAGCAGAGTCTGTGGGGGGGCAGTTTCTGGGAGGAGAACCAAAGGAGGCTTTCACCCATTCTGCCGAGAGGTGTGTGACCACTCACCTCTGTGGGAGTGTGTGTACTGCTTTTAAAGTTAAGTTTAAAGTTGAGTCTGTGCGGCGGCTAGCGAATCTCTCTCTGCTCGGCACCCTTGGTGTCGAGCCTCCTCCTTGGTGTTTTTCACTGTTTTTGCCTCTAGCCTGGGGTTGAGTGCAATGGGGCGGCTTGCGTGAGATCCCCTGAGTCTTGGATTTTTTCCCCATTTGAGGGGTGCACCATGGCACCGTATTGGTTGGAGAGGTGGGTGGTGGTGCTGGTGAGACTTGCTTGAGTTTGGTGGGGTTGTTTGCATAAGGGGGGAGTGTCCCTCCACCATGAGAAGCAGGGCAGAAAATACAAACTCTGTCTATTTTGCACTGTCTGTTTTGCTTCTCACTTAAAAATGTTTTTGCAAAATCTGACTTTCACAATACATTTTCACGGTCCAAGTCACCTGCTCCTTTTTTCCTTTTGGCTATAGGTAGCCTAGTGCGCCTCTGTTCCTTTCCATGGTCGCTCGCATGTTGCTTTGCATTGCAATGGTTAGCACGGGAGGTTTTGCCTTGGATTTGCCGCTCTCTAGATGCATAGGATCGGCTGATCCCATTCATCCCAATAGGGAAAAGGGGGGAACCCATATCTCTCGACCCCCTGATCCCATCTTTACAAAACTTGGGGGTTCTTCCAAGAAGCCTCATATGAAGCTAAGCTGAAAGTTTGGGGGCTGCACCCCCAAAAATGCACACACGCCCCAGAGCCACGAAAAAGCGCCAATGTACTTTAAGTGGCTTTATTCCTGTCACTGTGGGCGATTTTGGGAGGGGGGCAACCTCTTCCGGGCCCCATATCTCGGGACCCCCTGACCCAATCTTTACAAAACTTGGGGGTTCTTGCAAGAAGCGTTCCCTGAAGCTACCCTGAAAGTTGAGGCCTCCACCCCCAAAATGCCCCCCCCCCGGAGCCACAGAAAGGCACGAGTGCATTTTTAATGACTTTATTCAGCCGAATTTCCCCCCGAACTCAAACTAGGTGCCGAATTCCACAGATCCGAATCGGAGGAGTTCGGACTTCAGCATATCCCGAATTGAGATGGGCCGAATTCTGCCGAATCCGAACTATACCGATTTTTTTTTCAACAGCCCTACATTAGACCCAGACACAACTGGAGTGAGCTCTCCCCTCGGCCACTCCTGAGGATTTAGGGGACTATTTGGAACAGTGGGACTGCAACACAGGGGAATCAACAGAAATTATCCCACACTAGCTTTCCACTGTAGTCTCCAGCTCTGCATTTAACACTTTTTCTATGGTTTCTCAAAACTCACAAGTAGTTTTATAGTAGAAACAGGGGAAAAGAAAAAAGGGAGGAGGGATGACCCAGGGAACTGTGCCTGGCCTGTGCCAGTCAGTCTGACCTCTGTCCCGGGGAAGATACTTGAGCAGATTTTAAAGGGGTCAATATGCGAGCATTGGAAGGACTGGTGATCTGAGTAAGTCAGCACGGATTTGTCCCCAACAGGTCCTGCCAGACAAACCTTGTTTCCTTGTTTGTTTGAGTAATGAGCTTACTGGATTGTGGGAACGCCATCCAAATTGTTTACCTGGATTTCAGTAAAGCTTTTGACCGGGTTCCCCATGACATTCTGATAAGTAATCTGGAGCATTGCAGACTAGACTCTAGGATAGTTAGGTGGATAGGGAACTGGTTGAAGAACTGCACCCAAAGAGTAGTTGTCAATATCATTTCATCTGATTGGAGGGAGGTATCCAGTGGGGTGCCATAGGGCTCAGTTCTGGGCTTGGTACTTTTTAGTATTTTTATAAATGATTTGGATGAGTAAATGGAGGGGACTACTCATTAAATCTGTAGATGACACCAAATTGAGAAGAGTAGTGAGCACCCCAGAAGATATAGTATCCAATGAGATCTGAACACACTGGAACAGTGGGCGGATGTGAACAAGATGTAATTCAACAAGGATGAGTTCTACATTTGCATAACAAAAATGGGAAACATGCATACCAGATGGGGGATATACCTCTGGGTAGCAGTGTATGAACAAGATCTTGGGGTATGAGTGGATTGTAATCTAATCATGAGCAGTCAGTGTGATGCAGTGGAAAAAAAGGCTAATGTAGTCTTGGGTTGTATTAACAGAGGAATAACATCCAAATTGCAAGATGTCATAGTCCCCTGTACACTGCATTGATCAGGCTGCCCCTGGAGTACTGTGTGCAGTTCTGGAGACCTCCATTCAAAAAGGATGTGGACAGAATAGAGCAGGTGCAGAGGATAGTGACAAAGATCATCAGGGGCCTGAAGACCAAGCCCTATGAGGAAAGGCTGAGGGACTTGGGAATGTTCAGTCTGGAAAAGAGGAGACTGAGGGGGGACATGATTGCTCTCTTTAAGTATACGAAGGGCTGTCACTTAGAGGAAGGTAGGGAGCTGTTTCTGTTGGCAGCAGAAGATAGGACTCCCAACAATGGGCATAAATTATGGGTGGAAAGGTACCAGCTAGATATTAGGAAATCTTTGTTTACAGTAAGAGTAATTCAGCAGTGGAATCAGCTGCCTAGGGAGGTGGTGAGCTCCCTCTCCCTGGTGGTCTTCAAGCAGCAGCTGGATGAACACTTGTCAGGGATGCTTTAAGCCTAGGGGTTGGATCCAGCCCCTTGAGGGCTCTTATCCAGCCCATGCGCCAGCCGAAGCAACCAACCCACAAGTCTTGATCTGGACTGGCCAGCCCACTGTGGGCCAGCCTAGGCAGCCACTGCCCTCAGTCCCAAGGTGTCAATTATCAAAGAAGGTTAAATAAAAGAAAATACTGTAAGAGTTTTATTGTTTTAAGCATGTTTGTCTAATGCATTTTCTAAGCCTTTGGGCTGGTACCTTTGGATAACCCCAAACCTGCTTTTGACAGGTACATGGTTTAGTAAAACTCAGTAAGTCAGCCATGGCACCACTACAGGAATACACATATATATATGGACTGTAGAAACCATGCAATTTTCAGGACCCCCCCCCCCCCAACATGTGGATAATTCCTCACAGGACATGAAATTTCTTACAGGACTTCTAAAAACAAAGTGAGTTGGGCTTCTGCCAAACTTGCCCTGGAGAAGAAAGGAAAATACACAACCTAATCTGCATGAAAGTACAGGAGATTGCATTGTTCAACTCCCTCTCTGCAATCTGTAAATTAGAATTCCAGACCTGAGAGATTACATTCATATTGGATTACTGGATCTGGTCCAGATCTTTAGAACCACAACACAAACAATTTGGTGAAGCACAGGAGTGTGCCACACATACTTATGCACACACACACACACTTATGCACACATATGCTAACAAATAATTAAAGCATTAAATAATTAAATAAATAAAGAGGCCAGGATTTGATTAGGCGTAAATTAAAAATATAATTTAAACAAAAACAACCAGCCCACAATTAAAGAAATGGGAGAAGGGATGAATTGTCACTATTAATTAACAAAGCAGGGAGATTATACCTTTAAATGTTTTTCTGCAGTTTAGGCTGTGTGGGTTTTTAAGACAAGTGCTCAGCAAAAGAGACTAATTTCCATTTCTATTGTTGGGTAGGCTTATGCGCTACACGTTGGGGACTGCGTATGTATACTGTGTCAATAGAATCCCTGTCCCCAAGCTTCATGAGAAATGAAGGAATTTTTAAAAATGTCATTTGAAGAGGGAAAGGGATTTTAAATCATGTAGTCATGTAGGGTACGATATAAATCTAACAAAATAAAATAAAAATACTAAATAAATAAATGCTACACCGTAGCTCTCAAAATTATAGTTCTCTTCAAATCCCGCTACCAGTTTTCTATGTAATGTTGAGAGAGTCATACTGTAGTTCTGTGCCTCTCGATCCAGGTACCTAACCGTGTGTCTGTCTTAAGACAGCTATATCTTGCCATCACTTTTTCCATATCACCTGCTGCTTCTAGCCCTTTACATTCCTGTCACAGAGACCATGTAGATAGATCATGACGGGCAGCCATGTTTGTCGGTCTGTAGCACTAGAAAAGAGCAAGAGTCCAGCAGCACCTTTTTTGTTAAGTCTTTAAGGTGCTACTGGACTCTTGTTCTTTTCTACTGAGACATGTGTATGTCATGAACATACTACATGTGATGGTTCTGGAATGAACAGCTCTCAGAAATCCATGGCTCCTCCTATTTCTGCACTGTTAAAAGGGGATGCAAGACACACGGGTTATGTTTTACTTTTTGGTATGAATGGCTAAATGATCTGCTAATTCTCGGCATTGTATTATTTCTGTAGTGTAGTTCTTATAGATGATTTCATTTTTTTAAGTATTGCGATACATTTTCTGTCATCTGTCTTCAGTTTTGGAAAGGCATATAAATGTTTAAAATAGAGCTCTAGGGGTGGGCAGGCCAGAACAAGAAAGAGAAGAAAAAGTTTGAAGAGTCTGAACTCTCTCACCTTTAAGTGCCCATGAGCGCACACTGAATATGTACCCAACAGAAGGTAATGACATGAGTGCTTTATATTTCTACAGTACCCACCCATTCTTCTCCACCTCATAAACTAGATGACTGCTGCCAACACAATGTTATTGAATTGAGGCGCAGCAGGGTTAAATATACTGTCCAGAGTCACAGCTGTTACAAATACATGGTGCAAGAAAAGCTTCCTGTTTACACAGTTCTCGAAATGCAGCCTCATACAGTCCTGCATTTAAAACAGAAGGAGAAGGGTGCTTTTAGACATTTACCTCTTCGTGAAGTGTGAAATTGATTCTCAGAGTGCTGCTCAATTCACAGCATCCATTTTGATGGAGGTAGCAATTCATGCACTTTAATCTGGTGGTTTGCCACCAAAGACAGCTCTGGCCACACAATAACTTCTCAAGTGACCAATTTCCCCGAAACATTCTATACCTACCCTCTAACACAGAGAAACCAGAAACAGACTACACATTTTTGGGGGAGTTTAACCACTGCTATAGGAACAGTATAGGAATTGTTTCTACTAGTTAGTTACAGGGGATCCAAATACCTTTCCCCCCAAGGCAGTACTTCTGTTTCTGAAATATGTCACATTTCCAGTACCAGGGGTGTAGCTAGGGGGCGAGGAGGGCAGCCGCCACCCCTGCGGCATGCAGAACTGCCTCTCCTACAGGAGGAGCGGGCTGGGTAGGAGAGACAAAAGTTTCTGTCTAGACATTAGGAAGAATTTTCTAACAGAGTGGTTCCTCAGTGGAACAGGCTTCCTCGAGAGGTGGTAAGTGCTCCTTCCCTGGAAGTTTTTAAGCAGAGGCTAGATAGCCATCTGTCAGCAATGCTGATTCTATGACCTTGGGCAGTTCATGGGAGGGAGGGCATATTGGCCATCTCCTGGGCATGGAGTAGAAGTCACTGGGGTGGGGGAGGTAGTTGTGAATTTCCTGCATTGTGCAGGGGGTTGGACCAGATCCTGGTGGTCCCTTCCAACTCTATGATTCTATGACATTACTGTCGCCCTCCCTGCATGCCACAGGGGTGGCGACTGCCCTCCCCCATCCCAGATATGGCCCTGCCCAGCACTCAAACCATTCTTTATAACTGGGAAAATGAAACAGTCAAAACATTCACTACATTCAGTCAAAAGGCAAGAAAGAAACAGAAGCCAGTTTCAAGGTGAGAGTCCACTATTAAAGAATTTGCACAGAGAGGAAACCGATAGAACCAGAGTGCTGCAGCTGAATTTAGCTGCCAAACTGGATCAGGGACAGAGAGGAAATATTGAAGAGAGCACAAAACATCCCAGGCCCTTTTTAAAATGGTTCTTTACTGTCCCCAACTGCCAGATCTCATTTTATTGGGCAAGATAAACTCTCAGATTAAAAAACACCAACTTGCCTGGACAGCAGTCTTTAATGAGATCACAGTGCAGAAATGGCACACTTCAAGGCATAACCTCCTCCTGAAAACTTCAGAATGCTCAATATGTGTAAGGCAAAGTAAATTATCTGGGGTCAATCACATCATATATGAGAAATTAATAGGGATCACCTATCACCCAAGCTATCAGAGAGATAGTACTCGTATCAGGTACAAATTTAATTCAGAAACCCATCCTGTTGGGATGCTTTTGTTTTGTTTTTGAGGGGAAAAGACTATAAATATTAACAAAATTGACTGGGTGCAGCTTAATTTCTTGAATCCAGATGCACTGATGTTTTGCTTTGCAATTCAAGTTATGATGGTACTGAATCCTTGACCAATATGAGTGAGCCTCCCATTCCGCCAAATGCTTAAAAAGACTAGTATTGCCTGGGATAACCCTTCAGTTCCTACAGCAACAGAATGCAGAGACAGCTGCCTTGACTGGGTGAGAAGAAATATAACTGATGTCACAAGAGCTGCGTTTATATTGTCCATCCCCCATTCATGATGATCATCCCAACTTGACTCAACTGCCAATTGTAAATTTTCTTTAAAAAAATAATCACTCTTATGAGTCACAAAAGATGGAAAGAGCCTCTAGAATAGATGATCTTACTAAAAATATATGAGGGGAATTAACTTTGAGATCAGTGTAGTGAGGTAGTGTCACAGCAACAGTACCCTAATTCATGAAATATATATAATTATCTGAGACAAAATGCATGTCATACAACACTGTTGAAATAATTTTTAGAGAGCAACTGGACAAATACTGTGAAGGGAAAGGGGGGGACTTTATACCTGATTATTCAAACAAAAATCAGGACATGAACAGATATTTCCTGGCAGACATGTTAAATCCAACCCAGTTAAGTATATTATCAAGACATATAATTCTCAACATGGGCAGTTCTGTGGATGTTTAAACCCAGAGATTGGGGCCATGAACAAACAAAACAGATATTTCTACAAACCTGAAAAACGCCCCGGGTTTGCAGAAAATTTTGAAATCTGAAAAAATATATTGGCAGGATATCCCCCCCGCCCCCCACATAATAGAAGCAGCATCTGTAGCTTTAAGAAATTTATGCTGTCCTAAAGAACCACATAGTTTTGTCAGCCCTCAAGCCTTGGTTTCTGCCAGTAAAAGGCAAGAGGCAGGGGCAGAGACTTTTCCACGGCTGCTTTGGCATTTGAGGGAGGACTCATCAGTGCCAGGTCCACCAGCAGCTGCCTTGCAACTTGCTACCATGTGACTTGCATGGTCTGAGAGAACGGTGACTAGCCCAAGGTCACCCAGCCAACTTCATGTGGAGGAGTGGGGAAACAAACCCAGTTCACCAGATTAGAGTCTGCCGCTCATGTGGAGGAGTGGGGAATCAAACCCTGTTCTCCAGATTAGAGTCCAATGCTCTTAACCACTACACCACATGGCTTTATGTGTCATATTTACTAAATGCCTAGGTCATGCTACTCAATAAAAAAATCACAATAATGTTAACCAGCTATTCACATAAAAGGTAGCCAGATACAAATGAGGGCAGTGATTCTGCACATTTATTTTTTGTACAGAAAAGACAGTTTGGGCAGGTGCAATTTTTTACCATTGCATAACAATCTACACCTGTACAACAGTCTCTCTTCTCTATAGCAAATAAGTGTATAGCAACCTTGATACTCCTTTTTAACTAGATATCCTAGTGTAGGCACCAGCAATTGGAAGTTCCATGACCAAATTCAGCCTCCAAGAACCATAGTCACTCCACCATTATCCATTCTGAGGCAAGAAAGGAATATGGAGATAGAGATGGCTATGGCAACAGGATTTGCTGTCAGGCATCTGGTGGAGTGCAGAGGAAGGCTGGCCCACTAACCACCATTCCCTCCTCAAACTGGCACTCCCATTAACTCAGTCATTGACCAGGGCTCTAGTCACATACTGTGTATAATGTGTTATTCTCTATTATTGTTTAATGTGTTGTCCTTTGCCTACAATTGGGCAGAGTAGCCTAGAGACAAATAAAAGGCAAAGTCCATTTGATATCACATTGTGGTATGGATTACTGTCATTTCTGTGTATGTGCCTAGCATATTTGTGGTACAAAATAGATGTACATAACTAAGCAGGGCATTGTCACCTTTCAAACATTCCTATGAATGAAAACCTTGGTTTAATTAAAGAGTTAAGTGAAATGAGTGCATGACTCAACTTACTGGCATCAGTATCAGTACTGATTACCTCTACCATCCTTTCAATCCTTACGCTACAACAACACCATCTAGTTAACTAAACTTTGCCTGGCTTTATTGGTCCATAGACACTCTACTGCTATGTGCAAACTGTACATAGCTATGTAAATATATATATATTTTTAACCCTTCACTTACAACCTCAGTGTTGTGTTTTTTCCCTTGAAGAAATAAAGCAAAAATCCCAAATACAGAGAGAGCCACGTTCAACTAATATTACAGCTTCACCAAGCTGGCTGGTTCTGGAACAAATATACAAGTTCATTCAGGAAGGAAATTATTCAAAATGGAAAGTTAGATTGAAAATATATGTCAGAATCCATGACAACTGGCAATATATCATATCATAACTCTGAGCATTTTCTTGCCCAAGAGCTGCTTGCACATGAACGTTTTAGATTAAAGCCCCCAAAGGAGTAGAAAAAGCTTCTTCTCTAGAGAACAATGTTTAGAGTAGAGGTTGAGACAATTTAGACTCATCAAGCAGGAGAGGTACACTGACCATGTTTAAATGGATCTTTTAATTGCAGACCCATACATGCAGAGATACTATGAACAAAAAACCCTACTTGATTTGTATATCTAGCCTAGGAATTTCTTTAAAATTACCCAACAATCTGCCTTCCAAACACTCTGTGAAGCATTCTGAATAAAGTATTCCTCATCACCCCTAGGGCTATGAACATATTAGAAGGTCATCACACATACCTTTTCCATTTATTGCTCTTTCACTGATCCGCCAGACATGCCAATTAAGACTAACGCTGCAATGAGCCATCTTACCTTTAATGCCCGGACCTTCTTGGCCAACAGGCTCTCAATGTCACCTGCCACTTTTTCCACTATTTTCTTTGGGACATTCTCTTTTACTTCAAACTGGTTCTTTTTGTCATTGTAGATCTGTTGAGAGATATAAGGGGAAGAGAGAGAGATATTTTAACAAATAGGCTCAGTCTGCCATGAAAATATCATTTGGAAGAAACAAAAATAATCGTCTAGCAAGTGCTCAAGGGTTTAAGATTCAGCTTCGGTCCCTTAATACACAGCAAAATTCTTGAACTGGACAATTTGCTTAAGGATAGATTACTTTATTTCAAATAGCAGTTGTGTGACCAAGACCTACTAGCCTTCCTTGCAGGTGCCTTTATAAATGTACTCTTTTGCTGTGACTTTCCACAGCCATAATCCAAGCACTGCAGATAGTGTAAGAATAAATGAATGAATGGTTGCAAGATGCTCAGATATTACAGTGACAGCTGTCATGTCACTGATATAGTGTATTATTATGAAACATAAAACAGCTAGATGAGATTTTGTGCCCCATTGCTTAGGCAGCCTTAAACAACAACAATCAGCTCTTTGAGCATGGAAATTAGATTGGAAATGGTCCTATGAAACAGAAAGTTGTATCTGAATATCTGGTCTGCTTAATACTCTCTAAGATTTCCACCCCCCGCCCGAAATATTCTTCCACTGTGGCAATCTGAGCATGCCGCACAGTCAGAAGCCTTTGAAAACACATTTCTCATTTTCTCAAGATTTTTCATGGGATGCCTCCAAGCCTCAATCAGAAAAGTACTTCATGAAATCCCACATATGCCCAACTCAATTGATGAAAGCTAGTAGAGCGCCCTCATCCCTCCCACTGTGTATATAATTCAATGGATACAGAGACTAGCAGCAGATGGTACATGGCTGAAGGTGGTGGCAGAGTCAGTGAAGCTCAAAACAGATACACAAACAGACGGGTTTAATGACAATCTGTAAAAAGAAGGGAAGGAAACATTCAAGGTAAATAAATACTAATAGAGCAACAGTAGTTTGCCTGAATATTTCTAAAATTCATACAGCTTTGCTAGTGTTGTGCCTTTTTTAATTCAATGATTGTATGAAATATATGTAGGACACATTCAGCAATGGCTCCATTGAAATTGCCAGGGATGGATTTGCAGCTTGTATTGAGCAATTAATCGTTCAGACAAACTAATGGTCTCCACCTACATTGTTATCTTTAGGCTTCAAAATTAACAGTCTCTCTTCACTTACCTTAATCTCTCACACCAGGAGGCCCTTTGGGTTTGCAGAACCCAAAATAATAAATAAATAAAGTTGGACTAGGGACAGGTAGGAAGGACAAGGGAAGGCAAGAAGGAAGCAGGGAAAGGGGGGGAGGATGTTGATGTTGTTGTTGTTATGTTTATAACTCGCCCTTCCTGGCACTGCTGGGCTCAGGGTGGCTTACAACAGAATGAAAACATATACATACACAATGGTAAAACATATCAGATAAAACTTTAAAACCAGGCCCAATTTTATTTATTTAATTAGATTTCTGCCCCGCCCTCAATCCCTGGCCCTAATTTGCATACCAGCTCCTATAACATCATCACCAAGGAGGTTGGCCAGAATGGTAGTCAACAGGGCCAATAACCTCCACGGGCCCAAGGCCAAGAAGGCCGTAGCAACTGGGATGGAAAGAGGACAGACAAGGAAAGGGCAAAAAGAGGTAGGACAAAGGAATAGAAGGGAAAGGAAGAAAGGGAAGGATAGGGCTGGGATAGGGAGGCTCGTCGATTTACAACCATTGCTGTCCTCCGCCATATGCCTGGCAGAACATCTCTGTCTTACATGCCCTTTGGAACTGAGCTAAGTCACACAAGGCATGGGTCTCATTTGACAGAAAGTTCCAGCAGGCTGGGGCCAGAGCCAATAAAGCCCTGGCCCTGCTCAAGAACAGCTGGATAGTTCTAGGGCCAGAAACTACCAGAAAGTTCTTTTCAGTTGAGCGCAACTATCTCGGGGGGGGGGGTGTATTGGGAGAAGTGATCCCACAGATAAATGGTCCCAGACCATTTCGGGTTTTAAAAGTTAGCACCAGAACCTTGAACCTGATCGGGTACTCAATCCTGGGCCAGTACAGCTGACAGAGCACAGGTTGTATATGTGCTCTTAAAAGGGTCCCTGTAAGGACCCGTGCCACTGCGTTCTGGAGCAGCTGAAGTTTCTGGAGCAACCTCTGCATAGGGTTCTGCATAGAACAAATTGCAGTAGTCCAATCCAGAGGTGACTGTTGTATGGATCACTGTGGCTAGGTCAGAACGGGACAGACAGGGAATCAGCTGATGAGCCTGGTGGAGGTAGGAAAATGCTGACCATGCTGTGTTTGTGACCTGGGCCTCCAATGAAAGGAAGGCATCCAGTGTTACCCCCAAACCAGTTGTACTCCGTCAAGGGAGAGGAGCTGAATATCCCCATCTGTACCTTCCTGACCAAGTCATAGTACCGCCGTCTTCTATTTCAGGCAGCTCTGCTTCAACCAACAAGACACAGCCTCCGGACACCTGGCCAGCTTTTCCGGGATAGTATCCAGCCGGTCAGCCTTCAACAGATACAGCTGGGTGTAATCCACATACTGATGGCAACCCAGCCCAAAGCTCCTGACTAGCTGGGTGAGGGGGTGCAAGCAGATGTTAAAAAGCATTGGGGAGAGGATCACTCCCTAAGGGACTCCACACACCAAAGGGTTCCATGTCGAGATCCTCCCCCCCCCAAATGCCACCCTCTGTCCTTGACCATGGAGGAATGAGATCAGCTATTGGAGGGCAGTCCCATGTACTCCAATGGTGCCAAGGTGGTGGGCCAACAGATCATGGTCGACTGTGTCAAGTGCTGCTATAAGATGTAACAACAACAGTGCTATAAGATGTAACAACAGTGCCGACTCTCCCTGAGCCAACTGTCTACGGAGCTCATACTTGAGGGTGACCAGCACCAACTCTGTTCCATGTCCAGGGTGGAAGCCAGACTGGAAAGGGTCTAGGTCTGATGCTTCTTCCAGGAAAGTCAGTAGCTGCTCAGCCACCACCCGTTCAATTACCTTACCCAGAAACAAACGATTCAAAACTGGGTAGTAGCTGGCTAGATACAAACGATCCAGGGATGGCTTATTTAACAACGGTGTCACCATTGCCTCCTTCAACATTCTTGGGAAGACCCCCAAAGTCAGGGAGAGACTGATTATATCTTCCAGGGAAGCTCATACCTGGGGGCTCCCAGGAGAAGAAAAAGAAGACACAGTGTGGGATAGGTATATAGGGGGGAATTAAGTGAAAGTCCTCGCAGGTTGTCCATCACACAATTGCATCCAGTAGCTGGCAACATGCCCAGCTGGGCCCAGGCTGGGCACTGGCACTGCACAACCCAGTCATAGTACTCTTGGACAGAGGTTGCCAGGGGGAGGGAAGGGGAAGAAGCTGAAGACAGGGGAGCAGATAAAGATAGGTTGGCTCACCGGGGGAAGGAGAGAAAGAAGCAGGAAAAAAAGGGCAGTGGCTATTAAGAAAAGTCCTTAGAGATCCATACTTATCATTATCTAATTCTGTAGTAAATAGTCTTGCAGAACAAAATTCATGCTACACATTATGAATGAGTAACATGCATTTTAAAAGCATTTCATTCAATACAAAATGAAATGTTTCACATGAGTTTATTCCAAATTTTAATTCCCCCCCCCAAGCATTCACACTAGACAAACATGTGCATAAATGTCAATGTAATAAACACAATATCTTCCTATTCTTTACCTGGCAAGGGCTATTTGTGCACCTCCCAGGTAGGGTTGCCAACTCCAGTTGCCAACTTCACGGAGATTTGGGGATCAAGCATAGAAAGGGTGGAGTATAATGTCGTACAGTCCACCCTCTCAGGCAGCCATTTCCTGCTGGGAAACTGATCTCTGTAGTCTGGAGATCAGTTGCAATCGCAGAAGAACCTCCAGGCCCCACTTGGACGATGGCAACCATAGTTGTACTCTACAGGCATATATGCATCACTTACACTTTGCATTCAATATCTAATGGTCAGCCCGCCCAGGAGTAGGCAGCAACAGATAAACCAGGCAAGTACAATCCCATATCCCGATGTGCATTCACTCTACATAATTTGCTTGACATGTGAATAGAGCAGAAAAAAGTTACAGAAATAAATTTGTGAAAGCAGGTATGTAGAGCGTAATCCAACCAGCTTATGGAATAGGGACAAATACCCAAAACAGAAATATTTTTCAGATGTCGCTACTAGATATATGCCCTTTACTCTCTCTCTCTTAAAAATTGCCTTTGATCTGCTTTGTGGAATGACTGTTCAGCAAACAGCTACTTCAATGCTGATAATGTGAAGACAGCTGGGGGCGAACTGACGTGCCTGAATACCAAAGCCGTATCCTTCTCTCCTTGTCAAATAGTGAGGTCTGCATGCCAGAGAAGGAGAAAAAAAAAACTTTGCTGCAGAAACTGTTAACAACAAGGTACTTAATATAACTGATTCCTAGTCCGATCTATTAGTCTTTGAGTAAGTGACATCATAACAAAATAATGTATTTTGAAGATGTAGTAGCTCCAGCTGAGCAGCAACAATTAGGGAAGCAAAAGAACAATCTTCAAGAAGAAAACTGTGGATGCATAGGGCATCTTGACCCCAGTATTTTCCTATTATGAAATAGCAAATCTGTTCCTAATGGCTACAGCTAGTCTTACTCATGAACAACAATCAAGGAGTGCTGTGTTTTTGCCCTAATGCTTTCAGTTTTAAAAGGCTCAGCAGGGCTAAGAATTTGCTCAGGATTACTGAAGGATTTCAATAAGGTGACAGTGACCAAATATCATGTCAAATCAAATTTCAACACCTTTATTGGCATATAGAAAACAGTTTTGGTAAAATTTGCCAGAAAAAGGGTCACAGTGTCTAATTTGATACTATTATATACAAGTGAAGTAAGTTCATTATTGTAGAACAAATAGCTTTTGTTAAAACATTGTGATGATGCTAACAGAGCCAAATTTATGCTCACATTGACTGTGGCTGTTATTATTGAGAGTAGTAGTCAAGTCAAGTCAAGTTTTATTTTGATACAATATCAGCTCTGGGTAAAAATCAAAGTTAGGTTAAAATAATAAAATAAAATAATAAAAGTTGATGATTCTGGAAGGATGATTTGAAGAAGAGGAGGACAGATCTTCTACTGGGAAATGTTTTCAGTTAGCCATTTATGAATCCCACTAGACCGGAGGCAGAATTTGGCTACTTGAATGGTTATCTCCCGAGAGGAATCTGCTAAGAGAAGGGAAACTTTAGCTTCTTCCGTTCTCCCAGGAAAGGATGACAATATGGGGAGAATGTACTGCGATCTTATGTCGTTGTAGAAGGGACACTGCAGCAAAACAAGTTCTATTATTTCCACTTTCTCTGTTTTGCATGGGCATAGACATTGATGAAAGGGAGTACGGAGATACCTGCCTTCCAGGAGAGCTGAAGGTAAGGCATTGAAACACGCAAGAGTAAAGGCCCTGCGATATTTGGAGAGTAGTAGAAAAGAGCAAGAGTCTAGTAGCACCTTAAAGACTAACAAAATTTCTGGCAGGGTATGAGCTTTCGTGAGCCACATTATCCACACACAACCCACTCACCCCATCCTTATGATCCCCAAGTCGTTGACCGACAGTACAATCAACAGTCAGCAAAATGCCTGTCACTGAATGTTAATTAATATATGCCACTGCCTACTGATGACAGCCAGTAGAGTGTAAAGGTCTGAGATACAATTAAAGAAAATCAGGGAAACCCACATTGTGAAAATGTCAGAATTGAAAACCAATATTTAGAAGCAGCAGGTCAACCATTTGTGCTGTTGCTTTTCCTTGCCTTTGTATAAGATTTTGAAAAGAGAATGCAGTGGGTTCTTGAAACCACTGTCATTTCAAAAATATTTGTGCACCTTCAACTTCTGCAAAACGTCTGGACATTTTCAAAATGGTGAGACAGTTTTTCAGAACTACAAACTGCAACTTCTAGATACGTAATGTAGAATAATTTGTGTTGACCTCTATGAATTGTTAATGAATAATTAGTATTTACATTATCATACCAATCTATTATCTATGAATATTGTCACAAGTGTAAGCTGACAGGGCTCATAGAGGAGAATGTTCGGAGCCTGGGTGATTGGACTGCTACCCTTCATGAGATCAAAGATGGAGACCGTGAGGCCCTGCATAGGGATGGGGAAACCAGTCACAGGGACAACAGAGTGGATGGTTTCTCTAGTGAGAATGGGTGACTTAATATTAACTAACAGGCTAGAGTTGGTAGATGGGATTAAGATGGTGGGGACTTCAGGGGAAGTGACCATGTCCTCCTAGAATTCCTTTTGCTGTCGGGAGCCAAGGGAGTTCATAGTAAGACGTGTATGTTAGATATTAGGAAGATGGATTTTAATGGACTCAGAGGAATGATGAGAGTCATTCCATTATAAGAATGCAAGAAGGGAAAGGAACAAGTGAAAGGTGGGCTCTCCTAAAACAAGAGCTCCTAGAAGCTCAAGCCGTCAGTATTCCAGTAAGACAGAAATGTAGTAGAGAATTCACTACAATCAAATTTTTCTTGCTTTTTCTCTCTGCAAAACTTCTCACAGCATCGTTATAATTAATGTTATTTTCCATATCATTTTTAATAGACAATATAGCCAAGCTTCATAAATGCTGCCCAAGTGTGCATCCCACAGAAGTTCCACTTCATTCAATATGGCTTATTCCCAAATTAGTCTGAAGAGAGAACAGCAGCTTTACACCCCAATCTTGCATGCATTATCAAATGTATTCTTAGGGGATCCAACTGACTGGAGAAAAAAAAAAGTCCTGTCCCATTAGCAGAGACTTAATGGGATGTGAACCAGATTGGATTCCCCACTCCTCCTCACGCAGCTGGCTGGCTGACCTTGGGCTAGTCACAGTTCTCTCAGAACTCTCTCAGCCTCACCTACCTCCCAAGGTGCATGTTGTGAGGGGGAAAGGGAAGGCAATTGTAAGCTGCTTTGAGACTCCTTAAGGTAGGGAAAAGTGGGGTATAAAAACCAACTCTTCTTCTTCACCTCCATGGCATGCTAATTACCACCATTTTCAAACCTTTGTTCAAAGGACAGGATATATAAAATATTGTCGAAGGCTTTCACGGTCAGAGTTCATTGGTTCTTGTAGGTTATCCGGGCTGTGTAACCGTGGTCTTGGAATTTTCTTTCCTGACGTTTCGCCAGCAGCTGTGGCAGGCATCTTCAGAGTAGTAACACTGAAGGACAGTGTCTCTCAGTGTCAAGGGTGTAGGAAGAGTAATATATAGTCAGAAAGGGGTTGGGTTCGAGCTGAGTATTGTCCTGCAAAAGTATTGTCCTGTAAGTATCAAGATAATGTGCTAATGAGGGTATGGTATGTTAATATGGAACCATTGTATCCTGAAGTGATCTATTAATGTGTGTAATCCAAAGCTAATCTGTATGGCTATTGTTGAATGTTGTCTTTGTCTGGAGGTTTTTCAGGGCAGGAAGCCAAGCCTTATTCATTCTTAAACTCTCCTCTTTTCTGTTAAAGTTGTGCTGATGTTTATGAATTTCAATGGCTTCTCTGTGCAATCTGACAAAATAGTTGGTAGAATTGTCCAGTCTTTCAGTGTCTTGGAATAAGACCCTGTGTCCTGTTTGGGTCAGTCCATGTTCAGCCACTGCTGATTTCTCAGGTTGGCCAAGTCTGCAGTATCTTTCATGTTCTTTTATCCTTGTTTGTATGCTGCGTTTTGTGGTCCCGATGTAAACTTCTCCACAGCTGCAAGGTATACGATATACTCCTGCAGAGGTGAGGGGGTCTCTTTTGTCTTTTGCTGATCGTAGCATTTGTTGTATTTTCTTGGTGGGTTTAAACACTGTTTGTAGGTTATGTTTTTTCAAAAGTTTCTCCATCCTATCAGTGACTCCTTTAATAAATGGCAAGAATACCTTTCCTACGGGAGACTGTTTTTCTTGAGTTTTCTGATTTTTGTTTGGTTTAATGGCCCTTCTGATTTCATTCTTGGAGTAGCCGTTTGCTAGCAGTGCGTGATTTAGATGATTAGTTTCTTCCTTGAGAAACTGTGGTTCACAGATCCGTCTTGCACGGTCCATTAATGTTTTGATTATTCCTCTTTTCTGTCGGGGGTGGTGGTTGGAGTTTTTGTGTAAGTAGCGATCTGTGTGAGTTGGTTTCCGGTAGACCTTGTGACCTAAGCTTGGCTTCCTGCCCTGAAAAACCTCCAGACAAAGACAACATTCAACAATAGCCATACAGATTAGCTTTGGATTACACACATTAATAGATCACTTCAGGATACAATGGTTCCATATTAACATACCATACCCTCATTAGCACATTATCTTGATACTTACAGGACAATACTTTTGCAGGACAATACTCAGCTCGAACCCAACCCTTTCTGACTATATATTACTCTTCCTACACCCTTGACACTGAGAGACACTGTCCTTCAGTGTTACTACTCTGAAGATGCCTGCCACAGTTGCTGGCGAAACGTCAGGAAAGAAAATTCCAAGACCACGGTTACACAGCCCGGATAACCTACAAGAACCAATGACAGGATATATGTTTCCATGTCTGTTGGCAACTCTACTCACAAATGATGTTATTTAAGCTGCAATCTTAAGCATTCTTACTAGGGAGTTACTCCTGCTCAGCTTAATAGTAGTATTTAATTCTAAGTATGCATGCATGCATCCTACCCTTCTCAGGCTCCACCCCAAAAACCTCCTGCCAGTAGCAAAGAGGGGCCTGGCAATTCTAAGTGAAGTGGAGGCAATGGCAGCCATGCACTCCTCGGCAGGCCAGACCCCAAAGCTGCCAGTGCACCCCATCTTCCCTGGCTGCATGAGGCTCTCAAGCGCTCTTCTCTCCACCCTGCCTCTGCACAGGCAGCACACAGAGAGCAGTCTGGCTGGGCAGACAGCTGGCACACCTTTCCTCGCTCGTGAGTGGGCCCTGGGGAGCTGGGCCGCCATCCCCATCTCCTCCATGCACTCCCTGGAGAGGAGACTCGGCCTCTGGCCCACAGCAGCTGCATATTCCTGGCCCACCTGCGGAGAGACTTTCCCTGCAGTATGGCAGGCCAAGCAAGGAGCAGCTGCAGCTCCAACCTTGCAGTTTGCTCTCTGCTCTCAAGAGGGAGTATATAAGCCAATGTATAAACAGTTTAATTCTATATGTGGCCAATTTAAATATGCAGGTTTTGCAGTATAGAAACATGTTTCCGTCCTCCTCTTCAAACACATAGAATAATAGATCATAATAGATTTGATTCACGCAGTGAGAACAATAGCTTTAAAATAGATTTTTATTGTAACAGTGCTCATACTATAATGGATACTTATGTGCACATAAGCCTACAAACATTACATCTATGAAGGGCTACCAGAGTTTCTTATGAAATGGCACCGTGTGAGAGGAGAGGTCTCTGTAGCACCTAACCCAATAATAAAAAGCATCCATCTCTCCTGGTAACATCTCACCTGGAGGGGACCAACGATTTTCCCCAGCCATTTTCTCCCGGCAATTTCCCCTGACCTCTGCCAGTCTTTCACAGGTCAGCAGGGTAACAAAAGGGAGAAACAGGACAAATCCTAGGGAGTTGCCCTGATACTAAGACGTCAATTCCAGTTTCGTGCTGAAAGTGACATTGTGAGCAAGGTGACTGAATGAGTGGTATCTAGATAACTCCAGGCAAATTGTTTAGACCCCTTCTGGTCTGGGTGTAGGCCTGATTATGGGACTGAAGCAGCCTTGGTTGCCCTGGTAGATGACTTGGTTAGATGACTTGTCCTGGTAGATGCACAGAGGGAGTGTGACTCTGTTGATTCTCCTGGACTCTCAGCAGCTTTCGATACCATCAATCATGGTATCCTCCTGGACCACCTATCTGAACTGGGATTGGGAAGCACTGTTCTACAGTGGTTGTGGTACTACCTGGAGACTCGATTTCAGAAGGTGGTGCTGGGGGACTGCTGCTCAGCCCCTTACTGTACTCTATGCTGTTTAACATCTACGTGAAAACTGCAGGGTTAGGTCATCTTGAAATTTGTGTGTTCTGGATGGGTTTGCACTCCCATTGAAGGAACACGTGCATAGTCTGGTGTGCTTTTGGTCCCAGGTCTACGAGTGAATAAGCAGATGGCAGCTATGGCTAGGAGTGCCATTTACCAGCTTTGACTGGTTAGCCAGCCGTGACCTTTCCTAGGAAGAAAAGATCCTGCCACTGTGGTGCGTGCCCTGGTTACATCTAGATTAGATTACTGCATTGCACTGTACCTGGGACTGCCCTTGAGAAGTGTTTGGAAACTTCAGTTGGTGAGAATTCTACAACTAGGATGTTGACTGGAGTGGGTCATAGGGACCATATCTATGGTTGCCAGTTCCCTCTTTGCGTCAGGCCTGTGTCTCAGTTAGTTTCGTTTTCTCACCGACTCTCCTTCAAGGATTGTTTTGCATTCCTATTCTCTTTGAAGCCAGCAGATGTCCGTGGGAGCAGCGGCGCCTCTGTACTGTTTGTAATGTGTTCGAAATAATCTCATGAGACTGTACTGCTGAGTGCTTTTTTCAATGCTTTTATATTATCAAGTGCATGCCAGTTTCCTCCATTGCTGTCTTGGGTTCTCTATGCTCTGTTTACCTATGCTACCATCAAACCATCTTCTTTGGACAACTTCGTCTCCTGCTGTGGTTAGTGATTCTCGATAGGGCAAGTGCTCACATTTTGCCACTAGCAGGAAGTTTTTGGGGTGGAGCCTGGGGAGGGCAGGGTTTGGGGAGGGGAGGAACTTCAATGCCATAGACTCCAATTGCCAAACCGGACGTTTTCTCCAGGTGAACATCTCTATCGGCTGGAGATCAGTTGTAAAAGCAGCTAGTACCTGGAGGTTGCCAACTCTAACCATATCACTTTAGTCTTGGCCCATCTATACTGGCTCCCAGTTTGTTTCTGGGAACAATTCAAGGCTCTAGTGTTTACCTTCAAAGCCCTATATAGTTTGGGGCAAATATACCTGAAGGCCACCTAATCCTTTATGAACCTGCACAACCACTACATTAATATTTGGAGGCCCCGCTTTGGGTGCCCCCACCTCCTGAGCGTAGGTAGATGGCAACCCAGGAAAAGGCCTTCTTGGTCATGGCATCAAAGTTTTGGAACTCTCTTCCCAGGGAGATTCATCTGTCCCCTTCTGTTGCCACCAGCGGGTTAAGATTTTTTTGTTTTGCCGTCAATGATCCTCCTTCCTAACCAATGTTTTTATGTGTTGTATATATTTAACTCTGTTTTTAATTGATTTAATTATATGTGTTTGGGAGGGGGGGTTGATTTTAATGGTTTTAAAATGTCATTGTGTCCTGTCTGTTTTAAATGGTTAGCCACCCTTGTAAGGGGTGGAAAGGCAGGATACAAATTCTGCAAACAAACAAACTAATAAATAATATGCTGGTGGTGGCCACAAGCATAGATGTCTTTCAGATGGATTAGTCAGATTCATGGAGGAAACTTGTGTCCACAGCTGTCAGCCGCAATGGTTAAATGGAACCTCTGAGTTCAGAGGCATCATCTCTGACTACTAGATGCTGGTAAAGAATAAGAGAAGATCACCACGTTGAAGCCCAGATTGTCAGATGCTAGAGCAGGGGTCCACAACATTTTTGAGCCTGTGGGCACGTTTTGAATTCTTGCATGGCACAGTGGGTGCAGCACCAAAATGGCTGCCACAAAATGGCTGCTGCAGGAAGCGGAGCCAGCCACAAAGTGATTGCCACAGCTTAACTTTAGTAACACAGTGTAGATTCTTTTGTTGTGGTGTCAGCTGCTACCAAAGCAACATTTAAAAAAATCTGCATAGCCAATCAAACCTCCAATAGTCAGTCAGAAGCATTGCTGGGCAAAAGCCCGACCTGCCGCCTCCCACTTCCTAAAAATACTTGGCAGGTACCAGAAAAGGTATTGGTGGTTGCCATGGGGCCCACGGGCACCCTGTGCTAGAGGCATCTGGCTGGCCATTGCTGTAAACAAAAACAGAATGCTGGACTAGATTAATCTGAATGATCCAGCAAGGCAGTTCTTGGACCCTGTCTTATCACAACCTATGAACTGCCTGAGAAAAAACCAGGCCCACTCTCCAGACCCTCCTGGAGGAAAGTTGTTGTTCATTGCTTTTGGCGAAGCCAGGGAAAGCATGATGCCCATCTTGAACTTATTCCTTAGATGTACCTACTGTTCTTAAATTTCATTGTCTGGTGTTTACATTTCATGGCATGATTGTAATCACAGTGCTGTCTCTATTACATTAACAGGATGTCAGCTTCTGTGTAGCATCAGGGATAATCAAGCAGGCAGTGATGGGATGATATCTGGCCTCTCTTTCAGCGTGCTGGAATGATTTGTGCTGTCGGTAGTATGTTGTGTGGAAAACATTATGCAGCACACAAACAGCAAGCTGGGGTGGGGAGTAAAGGCGACGTCAAATCAACTGAAATGAAGTCAACTGTGGAATCGGAAGAATTAGGAGAAAGGGGCTTATCTACGGGAATAAAGTGAGAACAAGCTTTGGGAGAATCAAAGTGCCATTCTAAACAGGTCTACTCAGAATCCTGCTCAAGTCTATTCAATGGAGTTTGCTCCCAGGAAACTGCTCTGTTAGGAGTGTAGTTAGACTGCCAGCCAACATAAGCAGCAGCACCATTTCAGTGCCATGTGACATCAGGTTACAACTGTCCAAATTGCAGCAGCATCACAAGTGTCTCAGCAGCCATTCAGAGATGCTGTTTGCTCTCTGCTCTCAAAAGAGAGTAAATAAGCCAATTTTAGCCAGAATGAACATATTGCTGACTCGGCAGTGAAGTACTGGCAGGTGCCAGGCCTGGAGAATGAACCCGCAGCCCCTGCACCCACTTTACAACCTCTAGCACTTGCGTCCCCCACGTAAGAACCCCTAGCCCTGCAGAGAGGGAATGTTCACAAGAGATAAAACAGGAAGGTAAAAGGAAAAGGCTGACGTTTAAACACACACACTCTTATGCACCTTGCAAGCAATTTTCCCTCCTACCTACAATAAAAAGCAGCTGTCCTAGCAGTTATTTGCAACAGAGAAGTGATGGAGGAAAGCATGCAGTTAAGCTATTCCTTAGGGACAGCCAGAAATAATGAAGCAAACAAATCCAGTGAACAAAAAGAAACCCACTGCCTTAATGAAACAACACTGCAAAAAGCAGTAATGGGAACATGAGAAAAATGGGAGGACAAATGATGCTATAGTCTGACTTACCTAAAACAATCACACCTTGTTCTTCGCAAACCTATGCTCTTACCTTTTTGTCCCTCACCACATTCTCATCTAAAGAACTGTCTGCAGCAACTTAATTAATGGGATTTCTGTTTTCCTGAATGGGCAGGAAAAGAGATGGTTATTGCTCATTTCCATATGCAAGCTCACTTAAGTATACTCAAATGAGGACTCACTCAGTGCCTACCATAAGGCTATCCGAAAGGTATTAGTAAGGGGACAAATCACTGACCTAGGCCAATTAAAAAATACATGAGATGACAATCCTACTACAATTGAACACTGTGCCTCTGTTCATAAAAGCTACAGCCATTGATACCCAAACTAATTAGTATGAATAATTATTCAACTTTGTCCTGCATGAACAGAGGGCTAGGTGCCAGACTGTATACAGAGGTGATGCTATTTCGGCCATTTGGCATTGCCATCTAAATAACCAAAAATGATAACAGGAACTGTCAGAATTTGATAACAAGTAAATAATAGTTGAGTGGGAGCAGCAGGAAAGGGAACGGGAAGCAGAGAACACTTCTGGCAGTTTGTGTTAAAACTGGGGTTTGCGTTAAAACTGGATTTCTGAGAAAGGAGTTTTAAAAGGGAAGATGTTTTGATGGATGCTGGATGAGACTCTTTAACCACAAAGAAGAACGAATGAAAGTTGGAACAGGAGTAGCAGACATGAAGAAGTCAGAAGCATATGACTTGTGCCGAGAAGGAGAGCCAGGGGAAATGAGAATAAAGGGCAGACATAACGAGATATAAGGACTTTGATCCTGAATCTGATTCAGATGATGGAACTGTATAAACTCCACTATCCACGCTTCTGTTCGATTGCTTTGAAATGTTAAGGGTTTACTTAGCAATACACCTGCCAATTTCTCATTTTATGTTATTTATGATGTTTCTAGAGATAAAGAAAGTGCCTAAGGCTCGAGCCTTTTAGGGAAGAAGTTCAATTTGTGCCAAACCACATCCCTATATTTTTAGATGCCTGGAAAAATACAGGTCTGTGGTATAGTATATGCCTTATAAATGTCCTCATGGGAGACTTCATTATGGTTTTGGCCTCTAGCCAAGATATGAGTGTCTGTGGTACTATAGGTATTCAGAGGGCACACAGTGGTTCAACCTATCCCTTGCAACGTACCATAAATTAACAATGAGAATCCCTCCTATCTCATAGTCCATCACTACAACACTATGCTCATGTATCCAGCACAACCATCCTCTAAAACTCGAAGGTATCCATGATCTATTTCATCAGTGAAATTCTATAATGCTAATTTTATACATTTATGGTGGGAATGCAGCAGAGCAGCAGAATACTGGAATATGATTGCTACGGTGATCTCACAAGGTAAAAAGAAAGAGTTACCACTATCCCCTAAGGTTTTCTTGTTGAATTGCGTGGATTTCATTCCGAAAGAAGTCCGTGAATTTGTGCTTAAAGCAGTAACATCATCAAGGTTAATACTTGCCCAAAATTGGAAGAAAAATATAATCCCAAAGAAGGAGGAGTGGCTGGAGAAGCTGTCGGAGTGTATTCGTCTGAGTAAACTAACCTGTCTTTTCCACGGCTAAAAGTCCAAAAAGTTTGAAAAAAAGGATTTTGTTGTTGTTGAGAAAGTACAGTTAGTTTGAGCTTGTATATTTTGATGTTGATGAATATAGTAATTTGTCTACCCCTGTGTTTTATTTGGTTTATTTTAATAAAGTATTAATTTTAAAAATGCAAATGGATAAGATAGATAGTTGTCCACTCAAGTAAGTGTACACTCTCTATTGTGGCACCTGCCTTGTGGAATGGCCTGCTGAATGAGGCCAGGCTATTGCAGCTGTGGAAAACCCTTCCCTTTGAGAATGAGGGCAGTCAATACCTAGCCCTGCCTTACAATTGCCTACCTACTTTCTGAAAAGCTTGGTGGGCACCAGGGAAGTTGTGTAAGTGCCATGGTACAGATAGGTGCTACATTGGGGAACCTGGGTTTATTATCTATCTCATGCTATCACAATGTTTGGTTGCACTAGTTTACAGCATGTAATCTGCCTTGAGTCTTAGTGAGAAAGGCGGGCTGTAAATAAGGTTAGTAAATAAATAAGAAAATAAGTAAATCTTCCTGATGGGCCTGGATATAAAGAACATGCAAACTTTACAGAAATTAAGAATAGCTTTCCAGAGAATTCCTGTAGAAAGAATGCATGTTCCTTGGCTGGGTTAAAGTAAAGGTAGCACAGTTGAGCTGGAAAATTTAACAAGCAACGGAAGTATATTGTTCTATCAAACACTCTGAGATTACTGTAGTACCACAGAAAGCCATCATGCTCCTCATTAACACTTGCTTCATGATAACAATCCCTTATTTCCTTTCCTCTCCACTTTAATTAGTAGAACAGAAAAAATAATAAAGCCAAAGAAGTTTACACAGTACAAGAAATATTTGCACAGTCTCACCACTAGTGCTGTTACGCTGTATCGTAGGCTTCACCAGGGTTCAGTGAAAATGATCACATCATGTTACATGCATCTGTGCCTGTTCTGTTTGCACAGTGACTAGCTAAGAATCTCTGTAGGCCCAGATTTAACAGGCTAGAAATTGTACCCGTCTGAGAAGGAGCTAATTTTCCAAGGCAATTTACCAGTCTTCACAAATGAGGGTGGATAAAAACACAACAAATGGCACATTTACTATCATAATCACCATGCACATCACCATGCATAATCACCATGCACATCACAACTGCCTTGCTATCTGCAAATAGAGCTGGTCATTCCCTCCCTATCTACACTCTCTAGTTCAAATAATGAGGTTAAGTTGTTTTCATTTCTTTTTACATTCAAGTGAGTAACCAATCAAATGAACCTTAATAGTCTCTGCAGTGTGAATTAACACAGAAAATGTAATACTAATTTAAAAGAAGGCACAATACTGATGTTTGGCTGAACAGTTCTTGAGAGTTTTTTAAAAGGAAGAAAGTACCTGGAAAGATGCACAGGTCAGAGGTATTCTAGAGAGGTGTTACGTGCTTAGACACAAGGAAGCACTATTAGTATGAGAGCACAAAAAAAAGAAACAGATACAAATGTGGTGCAAGAAATGCAAACTAGTGCTGTGCCAGATGGAAATGAGACACCTCCAAGTGAATACACACCGCTTTAAGGCCAAGAGTGTAAAAACTGAGGGGCGTATTCCTTTCTAGACTTGGTTTGGAAGCATTCCCAAATTGCACACTGCATGACTAAGTTTGATTAGAAGTGAAAATAAACATCCAAAACCATAGCTGAATCCCACATATTTGACAGATTAGTCAAATAATAACTTACAAAATCTTTGGAAGGAGTGAGGTTAGGGAACTGAAAAAAATAAATGACTTTTTGGAGATTACTGTAACGTTATTAGGATTGGGCTTTTGGTTTACTGTTTTGCTAACTCATTCATTTGTTTATTTATTTTGATGATTAGTGACTGGTTAGTTAGTATTATCTGATAAAATGGGGAAAAATGAATACTCCACAAGCTGCAAAGTAAAATTACCCAAGCAATAAAGCTTTATGAAGGAAATTAATTTTGTGCACTTGACATAAGGTGGAAATACATGAATTTACAAAAGCAATTTCATTTCAGCTGTGCTGCAGATCATGAAATATCCCAAAACAGTCCCAGTCTACTGTGATTATAAAAGTTGTGGCTAATGTGTGTGGTATTAACAGAGTTGTGCAAAATATTCAGGACTGGTTTTAAAAAAAGTAATGGCACAGAGCACATTCAAGAGATACGGGAGATTGCAGTGCTCGAGGGAACTTGGGTCAAAGGATTTAACTGAGTAGGCAGACATAGTAACAGGGGCAGTGTTCTGCAGGTTAGTAATGAGCAGGGATGGCAAACCTCAGTGCCGCTATCATATGAACATAAAAATCTGCTTTATACTGAATCAGATCACTGGTCCATTTAGTCCAGCGCTTTCTACTGTGACTGGCAGCAACCCTCCGGGACCTCGAGCAGAAGTCTTTCCTGCCCCTCCTGCCTAATTGAAGAGATGCCTGTGATTGAACCAAGGACCTCATGCATGCAAAGCTGGTGCTATACCACTGAACTACAGGCCCTCTAGGAATCTGAAATATTTGAATTCTAGGAACGGGGATTAGATGCTCGTTTCTTTTTAAAAAGCTTTGTACTCAGGAATTTTAAAAAGTTTCCATTTAGATTCTGAGAGCCAGAATTTCTTTTGTGCTCTTATGCCTGCCTTGTCATTTCCTTGAGCCCAGAGTATGGCATAATGCATCAAAAGATGTAACTTCATATCAGACGCAAAGGTAGGTTTCCCACAGTATAGTCAGCTAATTTGTCTCAGCGCTACTTCAGTGATGTGCTATTTAAATGTACATGCTGCTAAAGCATAGCCTCCCAGTGCAATGCTGCTACAGCTGTTACATCCCAGCCCTGAAGCATACCACAAGAGATACCATTCAAATTAAACAGAATGTACAGTGGAAACATCCTAGCAGAACATGAAAATCACAACTCCCTTCAGCATCTTCATACCTCAGCCATGCAATTCAATTCACAGAGGCTGTTATGTATGAAAGTCAGCTCTCTGTTATACAGGATATAGGAAGAGATGGGAATGGCAGCAGAGCTCACAAAGGCAAATCAGCATCCCCAGGTTTAGAGATAAAGAGAGAATGAGTGAGAGAAGGGGGGGGAGCTTTTATGCACAGGTTGTTTTTGTGGTATCACCCTTTCCCCAACTACTTCAGGGCTTCAGTTTCATTGTGCACGTCTTTTCCGGCCTTTAGAAGTCACTTCGGTTTCTTCCCACATTTCTCCCACGTTTTCTGGATGCTGTTTCTGGTGGCATTCAGAAAATGCGGGGGAAATGCAGAAAGAGAGTGAAGTGACCTCTAAAGGTTGGAAAAGACGTGCATAATGGAACTGAAGCCCTGAAGTAGTCAGGGGCTGATCACCATGGAAACAACCCATGCATAAAAGGCCAGAGAGTGAACATCTTAAGAAGCTTAGTAAACATAAAATTGGAAGAAAGAAAGAAGCAGTATTTTGCTTGTGAAAGAGGTATGACTGGGAAAGGAAGGAACAGCTCCATCCTCTCTCTCGTTCTCATTCTCCCAATTCCCTATTTTGTTTAGGTTTGCATAAATGCACAGCAACAGCTTAGGATAGGGAGAGAAAGATCTACCCTAGCAGATCTTTTTTTCCCTTTGGCCTACACAGTTCAATATTGCCCCTATGTGGGGACTTACCGACAGACCTAACAGCTTTGGATGAAGTGGGGAGGGGGACTTATTCAGCTGTTGGAAGGTCTGAATTTTATTTGTTTGTTTGTTTATTTAAAACATTTATTAGCTACCTCTCCTCCTTATGGAGCCAAAGATGGCTTACAACATAGATAAAATACATTAAATAAAACACATAAAAACCAAAGTTTAGAATCACAGTTCAGGGCTGCTAATAAACTTACCCAAATGCAGTCCTAAATAAAACCATATTCAACTGCCTCCTAAAGGTTGAAAGTGAGGGGGCCAGGCACACCTCCCTGGGGAGGTTGTTCCATAATCATGGGGCTGCCAATAAAAAGGCCCTCTCTTGTGTACCCACCAAACGAGTTTCTTTGTTTGATGGGACAGTCAGGAGTGCCTCTCCCTGTGATCTTAATTCTCAGGCAGGAACATATGGGAGTAGATGATCCTTCAGATACCCATGGATGCAGCTTACAGACCTTGCAAAGCTCAAAGTAGACTGCCTGCTGATAAGTGAATCTCTTCTCACTTCCCATCCACAGGAAATAAGGTCACACTGATTGTTTCAGTATTTGCTTAAGTAATGCAAGCCACTAATCCACATGGGCACAGCTCTCAAGAAATGCCAACTAATGATGAACCACAAAGGTTTCTGTCCTCATAGGAGGGAAGGGGGGTAGAGAATCTAGAAGGGCTTCTTTAATGTATTCATGCTGAGGCCATAGTAATTGCCATAGTTAAACCATCAATCCACCACTTTGTTGGACAGGGAATCAGATGGTAAGGAAGATTTGAAGAAAAAGGTAAAATTTTGCAGACTTTTTCATAAAGGAAAAAAATTGAGACATTACATTGGTAGATGCCCTTATAATCTATTTGAATGGTAACAAGGAAGAAATGAAACCAGAGTTATAGCTATGGAGCAGATACAAGATTCACATACATTCCTACTCCAAACAACATAGAATGGGGGGGGGGGGGAGTTCAGCACAGAATGAACGATTTTTATTTCTAATTGTGTTCATCTACTTAAACTTTAACCTGCAGTCCTGCTTGCTATTCTAGCAAATGGCTCTTCCATTTCTCACAGTTCTGCCAATGATTTTTAACACTGACATGTCAAATTCTATTTAAGTTCTGCACCTTTTCCTCCCCATGAATTACCACTGCAACATACTGAAATGCTACACATTTCATTTATACTTATGCCAGACTCCAACAGCAAGTGTAAGCACCAATGGTCACATGTATCAGAAAGCCAGGATTTGTGGATTATTACTTCTAGGCCTGCCACAGCTCTTTGACAAATCATGACCTCTATGTAGGTCAATTTCCTCATTTCAGAAATAAAATGATAAAATCCCTCTTAAGGAGTCTATGTCATTACAGTTTTCAAAAATAAAAAGAACTGGGCAGAATATACTATGAAAGAGGTATCTATTAATATTCTGCTGCAAATCTCTAGAGATGAAAGGATGAATTGTTAAAGTTACTACAAGCAGCAGAGAACACTCACATGCTCATACACACACAAGAGTTCTCTAATAATCCAATCTAATTAAACATTTCTCTAGTGCATAGGACAAAACCTACAATACAATACAGCATAGGGCAAAACCTACAGTAATGGAGAACAATGTTGCTTAAGGTTGCAGACATGGAAAAAAATCCATGCACACTATTCAATATTACTGTCCTACATTTCCAGTGTGAAGTTGATCAGTAGCAGAAATTAATCCTTCTTGACAGCATGTTGCCTATTTCTGATTTCATCCTTGTCTTGATCTTCATCATCAGAATGAGAAATGCATGGTGTAAACCAACTTAACTACACACTTCATTATGCCCACTCACTCCAAATACTGCTTTAAAGTGTATATATATATATATATATTCTCTTTCGCAGTCTCTCACAAACGTACTTCCTTAGATTTATAGGCAAATACCTGCACCCACTATGAAAGCAGCTCCTGACAGCAAAGAACTACACTAATTTTTGAGAAAGTAAAGATACAATTAAAGAAAAAGGGAAACCAAATCCCTAGAGATTCTCTACCAGCAGAGCAACATGGCTTTTCACATTCGTAAGCATCTCCCTTGCTTATACGTTCTTCATTTTCACAAATGATCATCTACTGTATACTGGTGTTTTCAAACTTCCAATTTTGTCTAGCAATGCACTAAAAAACAGGCTAGGCTCATGGAAAGTCTGGCAATTTTAATGGAACTCTACCTCATTCCTTCACGGATACAGGATAATTGAAATAGAAAATAAAAGTTCATGAAACAGAAGCTCTCTAAATTACCTTTTAAATGACATGTTTAGACTTTCACTTGCATACAAAAATGAACATGATGTGGTCCGAGAAGATCAGTTGTTTCTCACTGATTTAGATTTTCCAGGTATCTGTGAGCACTAATACTAAACAGCACAGTTTCCCGGGGGCCACTAGCCCGCCGCTTCCTACCCTGTACCCAGAACTACAATTCACAGTTTGGTCATTTGATCAATGTATATTCTTACTGGCCATGAAAGTTCTGCAGTCTGTTCCCCGTAGTTTCCAAGTTTCCCATCACTGCTCCTCTGGCTTTTTATGTCCATGGATAGCCAAATGCAAAGAACAAGGCTACTGTATTGTCACATGAAGCTTCACCTGTCAAACTACCCACCCCTATCCAAACGTTAAGGTAACAGCAATCTTGTTCTTCTTTGTTTCTAGTTACTTTATAAAGACTTCACAAGGGGAGGGGCTGTGCCTTAGCAATAGAGCATCTGCTTGGTATACTGAAGGTCCCAGGCTGAATCCTCGGCACCTCCAGTTAAAGGGATTAGGTAGCAGGTGATGTGAAAGACCTCTACCTAAGACGTTGGAGAGCTGCTGCCAGTCTGTATAGACAGTACTAACCTTGATGTACCAATAGGTCTCATTCAGTATAAGGCAGCTTCATGTGTTCATGTGACAGACCTACCATCCGTAACCCACTGGCAAATCTAATACAGTTATATAGTTGGGGGGAAAAATGACTAACACCAAGTCCTTGACTCAAACCTGTATGTATTTCCCGTGATACACAAACTGCAATCCAGCGTGGTGTAGTGGTTAAGAGCGATGGACTCTAATCTTGAGAACCAGGTTGGTTTCCCCACTCCTACACATGAAGCCAGCTGGGTGACCTTGGGCTAGTCACAGTTCTCTCT